>NC_037529.1:11181001-11223664 GCF_001531365.2 Cynara cardunculus var. scolymus | reverse complement strand
ATCGACTGAGATAAAAAATAAAATAAAATATTAAAATCATAATGTATCTCGCTGCATTGCGTGAGTACGCTTCTAATATATATATATATATATATATATATATATATATATACTTTAATTAGTTATTAATTCAATGATTTACCAAAAAGTAGATTGCATTGGAACGAGCACTTACAAGTTAAAAGTGATTGAGAATTAAAAATGGGTTGTTAAAGTGTCAACTACCAACAACAATCCTATGTTGCAATCAAACTACATTTATTGTATTTTTTTGGCACTATGTTCAATGTTCTTATTTTATTTTATACAGACTTGGACAAGATATAACTGGGCAGAACCGGACATGACAAGAGGGTAGGATTGAAATGACAAAACTAGATAAGTTTTCCTCATAAGTTATTTTATGATTTTATATATCAGATAATAGTTATAATTGACACAAATAAAATAAACAATTTAACTTATAAATATTTTACATAATTTTTGTATACGTAAATATAAAATGGTACCAAATCTAAATGAAGATTTTTATATAATTGATGATATTTTGATAAAACCTGATCCATACAAAGGAGAAATTATGTTTTTATATAATTAGTGTCAGAACCCAAAAGATGTGATAGTCGTATAAAATTTTTGGTGCCACTATTTGGGAGCTTGTTTTAACCTTGTATAGAGATTTAATATGTTTACACACTTTATTCTCTTGTCCAGGTACTACAAACCCTTCAAGTTGCTCCATATAAACCTCCTCGTTTAAATCGTCATTCAAGAAGAATGTTTTCACATCCATTTGATGAGAAATTGCTATGAGAGTTTGAATAGAACTGATTCTAGCAACTGGAGCATAAGTGTCGAAATAATCGACACCCTCTTTCTCTCTATACCCTTTTGCCACCAACCTAGCCTTAAAAGATGATATTGAACCATCATGGTGCATCTTTCTTTTGAATATCCACTTGGAACCGATGGGTTTCATCCCCGTGGGCAAATCTGCCAACACCCAAGTTCCGTTCTTCAAGATGGAGTCCATCTCATCATTTATTATTTTTTTTTCCACAGTGGAGCATCCCTTGAAGTCATTGCATCTTTATATGTCTCGGGATCCTCTTCAGTACTAATAGAGAAAATGACATCTCTTGTCACTTTCTTTTGTGTCCCTTCTACCAAGTGCGAGAAGAAACCATTTCCGAGATTTTTCTCTTTTCTCACTCTTGTGCTTCTTCGTGGTCCGTCGAACTTATTTGTGGTTTTGGAACTATCACGAGATGAACAAGAGGGATTAGAGGCCAACGTTGGTTTTGATCTTTCAACATCTTCTGAAAATCTATCTTTAAAGAATTCCACATCCATGGATTCTACTATAACTCCTGACTCTTTGTCCAATAATCTATAAGCCTTGCTATTTTATCGCATATCTAACGAATATGCTCTTAACAACACGGGATCCCAATTTAGAACTTTTTGGATCAGGGGTTCGATAGTATGCAATACAGCCCCAAACTCTAAGGTAGTTCAAGTTTGGTTTCCATCCTCTTCAGAGCTCATATGGGAAGGTTAGAATCACACGACTAGTGATTCGATTATGAATATGACAAGCCGTTAGCAGGGCTTCTCCCCAGAGATTGTTAGGCAATCCCGATTGCTTCAACATATAGTTGGCGATTTTAACAAGGGTTCGGTTCTTTCGTTCTGCCAAACCATTTTGCTGAGAAGTAAATGGTGAGGTCCGTTCATGTTTGATATCATTCTCTTCACAGAATGTATCGAATTCTCTAATTAAGTATTCACCACCTCTATTTGATCGAAGTATTTTGATTCGTTTTTCAAGTTGATTTTCGACTTCAGCTTTATAGAGTTTAAAGACTTCAAAAGCTTCATCTTTTGATTGTAACAAATAAACATGTAAACACCAACTGAAGTCATCACATAAAGTAATAAAATACGTTTTACCTCCTCAGGTAAGTATTCCATTTAATTCACAAATATCAGAATGAATCAACTCTAAAATTGATGTGCCCCGTTTAACAGATGGAAAAGGTTTCTTTTTAAATTTTGATTTTACACAAGTTTCACATTTTCCAAAATCTTTATTATCAATTTTGATTAATCCTTCATTATGCATTTTTTTCAATATTTCTTACATTTGTATGTGCAAGACGTTTATGCCATAAAGAAATAGAACAAACAAAATAGTCCAAAGAATTAACTTTATTAATAACATTGGGAATTACATCAGTTTCAATAGTGGAAACAGAAAAATTAGAAACTTCATCGGACATGGCTAAAACATCACTCCTACTAACTCACTATGTCCGACTTCATCATTACCATACTCAGATTCAGGCGATACATACCCAGCTGGTAGTATCTTTTTTCCAATTAAAGTCTTCCTCTTGTATATCACGAGCTTCCTTGCCTTAATATTTATTCCAAACTCATTTTCATCGAGTTTGCTTGCAAAGATGAGGCTCTATAGAAGGCACATGAAGAACATTTCAGAGAGTGAGGGTCTTGCCGGAAGTGAACTTCAGTAGCACGGTACCCATTCCAACGACATCAACATGGCCGTTGTTAGCAACTGTCACTTGTTTCCCATATCGAACTGGTCCATATTCAACAAACTTAGACCTGGAATCACAAACATGAACAGTGGCTCCAGAATCCAAGTACCAACCCCCTCTTCCAACCACAATCCTTGTAGAGGCCTCTGAGATCATATCAATCTCTTCCATGTGGAGATTCGCCACAAGGTGTTGAATCTCCTCAATAGAATTAGCAGCAGGCGGTCCGAACTTTCTGTGTTTGCACTCACGAGCGTAATGTCCCGTCTCTCCGCAGACGTGACACTTTCCAACCCTTTTAGATTGCTGCCCTGGGTTCGGTTGATGACCAGATATCTTAAAACTCTTCTTTTGTGGACCCAAGTTTCACTTTTTATTTGGACCCCCGGCTCTTCCCTTACCCTTGCCTCCAGGCTGCATGCTATTAGCATTCATCAAAGTCTTGTCTCTCTTATCCCGATTACGTGCCTCTTCCTCGATTTGAAGATGGTTTAGTAAATCATCCAAAGAATAATCTTCGGTTTTATGCATCATTCTTTTAGAAAAATCTTTCCAAGATGTAGGCAATTTATCTATGACTGCCCCCACTTGGAAAATTTCAGGAATAACAATAGATAATAACTTCAGTTTGCTTACTAAAACTTGGAGCTCATGTACTTGCTCCAGATTTGGTTTTTCATCAACCATTTGAAATTTCAAATATTGAGACACAAAATATTTGTTAATGTCATCTTCTTGTGACTTATATTTGAATTCCAGTGCCTTCCACAACTCTCTTGGGTATGTAATCGGGGAATACAGATCATATAGATGATCTGACAAAACATTTTTCATATGTCCGCAAACAAGGGTTTTCTCTTCCTTGCGGATTAGTCTCAGTTTTTCGAGATCGTCAATTCTTTGTTTATCCGGTTATTTCCCTAGTTCAGGAACCAGATTTTTGGGAATAGGAGGGAGGTTAGGGTCCAAAACATAGTAGAGTTTTACAACCATCAACATGAATTTGACTTTGTCCGCCCAACAAGTATAACTAGACCCGTCAAACTTCTTGAGTTTCATCATATCTTGATTTAGGATTCGATAGTTTCCGGTGTCTATTACTATAAAACCTTTAAGGTTGTTGAAAAAAATAAGTAGAATGAGATAGATGAAATCAATAAAGTTTGAACCTTTACAAACAAGTTTAATTATTTAATTCAATAATTAAATTTTATAAACAAGAAATGTAACTTTTTATGTCCGGAATCTACAACACCTCAAAAATGACCAATTTCACACAGATTGAATCTATCATCCACGATAGATTCAACGAAAGAAAGGAATAGAAACAAAGTTGTTCACTTAATGAACAAAAATTAAATACAATGCATGAAATCTAAAACCAACCTGATTAATTTGTCGTTGAATCGTAATCTGCACAGTAAAGGCTGTCATTATAGGTTTTATACGACTACTCTTTTAACGTTGTGAGTTTGCTAGTCGTAAAGCCCCAGTATTTGATGCAATACACGCTTTCATTTATCAACAACGATGAAAACGAAAATGAAAACTAAAACAAGGTGGACGCAGAAACTGGTAGAGAGAAAGAACGAATGGAAGCATAAATCGCAGAGAGGGAAAACTGAATTTTCTGGTGGTGAAACCCTAAAAGCCCACAATTTCATCCCATTTTTTGGATGATCATTGGGTAGTTGGAGGATAATCCTCCAACAATAATTATCCCCAAAAAACGTGTTTAAATTGGTTTAAAAACTGATGTAGTTGGAGGATAATCCTCCAACAATAATTATCCCCAAAAAAMGTGTTTAAATTGGTTTAAAAACCGATTTTAAAATCAATCTTTCATCTCTCTCGACGTTGCATGCACAGTGTAAAATGTGCCTCCTCGCGCCACTTTCCCGAATCCTGGGCCAGCGCTCTTGGCGCTATGTGCGTGTTGGCCTTCCACTCAAGACCCCCACCATGAGTCTATCCATTTGTTCAAAACCCAATTGTAGTGGAAGCCTTGTAAACTTCTCTAATTTTTCTTTATCTACCAATGTGGGATGGAAGACAAACTTCCAACTCACTACAATTTCCAACACTATACGGTGGAGGTAGGTGTGATTGTGGGTAGTGTCGGTGGTTATGGTGGAGGTGGTGGTGAAGATGGACAATTGTGGTGGTGGAGGTGGTGGTGAAGATGGACAATTGTGGTTGTGGAGGACATGAATATGGTAGATAATAGTAGTGGTAGCTGATAGTGGTGGCCAACAGTGGTAGTGGTAGCCGCCGGTGGTGGTGGGCAGTGGTGGTGGTAACCGATGGTGGAGGTGAGGTGTCCCATGGTGGTGGCGATGAACGGTGTTGATCGATGGCCGACGATGGTTGTGGAGGTGGTGATGGAGGTTGTAGTAGAAGAGAAGGTGGAGGTGGTTAAGGCTGGTAGTGGTGGTGGTAATGGACGGCGGTGGTTATGGAGGAGGTTGTAGTAGATGAGAAGGTGGAGGTGGCCAATAGTGGTAGTGGAGGTGGTGGAGGAGAGGGAGGTCGCCGATGGTGGCTACTGGTGGTGGTGGCGGTCGCAACTACCGGTGGTGGCGGCCGCAACTAACGGTGGTGACCATAAAACAAATACTATGTTGAGGTTATATATCAAATGAGAGTTAATTTAGTAATATTTTAGTTTATGTCTCATTTTTGTCCCATCTTATTTCATTTATTTTGGTGGAACAAAAAAAAGCATTTTTTTATCCCACCTTGTCCTAGTTCCCTGTCGCACCAAACATGGGATAATGAGTTCTTGTTCTGTTCTATGTCGCATCAAACATGGGACAATGAGTTTTGTCCCATTCTATCATGTCTCATGTACCAAACACAACATTAGAGTTTATGATATCAATGTTTTTATCACATTAAATGGTATTATAGACCTACCATCTACATTAACATGACACCGTTGTTCAAGGTTTATCAAACTACCTTCAGTTTTGATCTAAAATTTCCCCTTTTCGGCACAAAATTTTAAAATTATTATTTCTTAGGGTCGTTTACACAACGCTTACTCGGATAAGTGAACACCAAATCAAATTACCTTACTAGATGAATATGGTAAGTGTAGAGAATCTTAACTGGTAAGAGCGAGACAAGAACCAAGAGTCTTACCCTGTAAGTGAGAGGGACGACTCTTACCACGGTAAGAGCTTATCGGATAAATTGTTGCATATAATACCGTTTTGATGGACAAAAATCTTACCCAGTAAATAAATGATAGTATTAAATTTTACCGATAAATGCTCATCGAATAAATGTTTGGTAAACGATCCCTTAGTTTATAAATGCAAACGCTACAAACCGATCAGATTAGACCATATTTTATGGTCCGAGACTCTTCATGCAAAACTGCTATGATTTAGAATATTTCTTAAACCAGTTTTATCTCATACTTTTCACAATTATATAAAAATAAAATAACTTCAAAATCTGAAATTTAGTCAACAATGGCGTTTTGAAGTTTTGAAGAGAAAAAGACTCAAAATGGAGACGAGAATTCAATTAAATCGCATAGCATACTATTTGCAAGAATTGTTGTACAAATAACTTGCAGAACATAAAAGAAACAAACATTATGGAACCATCTCTTCGGCGGGTGGTGGATCGAGCAGCCGGACTGTTCGTGGAAGCATGAATTCAGCAAAGATGGGATAATTGGAAGACGGGTAATGGCCATCGATGTTATCGCTCACCACTTCACACGAGACGGGGATGAGCGATCGGCCTCGGAACAAGATCCAGTCTATGTGCAAATCTTGAGTTTGCCGATCCCAGCACAGGCAAAGTGCCCGAAAAATCAACTTCAAGAACTCAACTGCTCCTTGTTTGTTACCTACCACAGGCCCCCCACAAAAAAACAAGTTTACCGAAGCAATCGTAAGAGCATAAGCGCTTTCGGTTTTCATCAGAACCGGTATATTCCTCTAACCATGACCGTTTGAACCAAACCAACTAACTTCAGTCGGTTTCAATGCTTTAAATCATTTATACTAACTTATAAGGAAAAGCAATACCTTTAAATCCATGATACGTGCGTATAAGAGACATATTTTTCCTTAACCGAGCGTTGGGCCACGCATCTCTCATATCACCTACGACACCGTGCTCTCTGAAAAGCCAGTGATTTAGACAAAAACAGAAAAAGGTCGGTACCTTTGGCTATGTTTAGCAAACTAGCTGATAAGCTAGTCGTGTTTCGTAAAACTAGCCCATAAGGTATATGACAACATAAAACGACCTAAGAGGACATGTTAAAATTTTATTTGGAAAAATATAAGAGACATAAGACAAAGGATCAAGCGAGAATATAAGTTAAGCTTAGAAGTGTAAGAAGGGATTTGGACCTTTGATCACTTTTAATCTTAAACCAACCCATGAATTACGTTTCAGAAGAGAATTGATCTGGTATATCTCATTAGTGTTGATCTAGTGTTACTCTTCAATTAGGATTGATCCAAGGGTGGAGATCCCTTCTTACCCTTCTCGTCATAACTTTCATTCTCACTGGAACCCAACCCAGACACATAATTGGAAAAATTCCCCTTGTAGAAAAGGCTAGCTTATGGCTAACTAAACGAGGCTTTTTCAATAAACTCAAAAAATAAACGAGTTTATGGTTGCAGATCATAGTCCTAGTTAAAAGGTACACTTTTGACTTTTAAGGTCAAACTCAAAAGCCAAGGTGGAAACCTTAGCTAGTACGATATTGTTGCCAACATTTTTCCAAGAACTTTGGACAACAGATACCAAATCCGAAGCAAGAAATTAGTACAATTAAACCTCGAAGTCAAACTGTACCTCTATTTGGAACAAAGGGTGTACAATTACCTTGATCTCCCAAGAAGAAACCGTCCGGTGGTTGATTCTTTTTGTGTATTAAAACCTCCACAATATGCAACAGGTAAGCTAGGGGGTAATGATGCGATATGCTGCCATGTCAGCAACGCACTTCGCCTACGAGCACGAGGACTGAACTCATCCATGTTTGTGTTCACTATTTGGAACGAAAAACCAGGCGCCTCAACTCCTTTCAGTTGAAACGTGTAGAGATTTTGTTAAAGAAACGACAAAACTCCACAAGAATATTTACTTAAATATCTTCTAACATTTAACGGTAACTACATATATGCTCGGAAAAAGGATATCGCCCATGTAGCAATGCATGGGGATACGCCCCCCCACGACATACTTCCAGGTACGGAAGGTGACTCTGACAACCAAAATGTTCCGCCTTCTAATAACTCGACCTTCGATAAAGGAATATATATAAGAGAAGAACTCAATAACTATGAATAAGAAAAATGGATTTAAGCCATTTGTGGAATGCATGGCCGATGAATTACCTTCTCTTTGTCGTAGAAAATGGTGCAATGTTGATCTGAAACATCTTCGGATCCTTTCCTTGAAATCCCGAATTGATCATAGCCTGGTATGTTTAACAAAAATCATCCCTTTTTAGTGAAGGTTAGGATGTTAGTAGTCTATAACAAATGAAAACGGAACTACAATTACGTCTTCATACTAATCCATGGGGCCTTGAAGATAACAGCTAGGAAATCCTCAATGGTCCTAAGAAGACTCGAACCAAATCATATGGGAGGAGCCCCGCAGCCTGGCCCTTATATGAACATGGGGTTGGGGGCAGGCATGAGGTTTGCATATACAATAGACCTATTTGTAGGAAGAATTCATTCATAAACACACGGATGGCTGCCTAAAGTCCAGCTTCCTGGTTTAAGAACCCATATCTTTCATGTTTGTTTTACTGTTTCCTTTTTGGTAACAAACTATATGCTTCTTGAGACAGATGAAAGGTCTGTGCACATGACTCTACTTTCGGATGGATTTAATGGGTTTGTTTGGTTTAATGATCTTAACTAGAAGTTGGGCTCAGAAGAAGAAGTTATGCAAAGCTAGGGATGACTTAAGGACAAAAAACATCCCCAAAAGAGGAGACCTGAGGAAGGAGGAATGATGACCCTAGCAAGAATGAATGAAACAGACATATGCTGCAAATCTGTCTGTTGAACTGTCTAAAAACAAAGTCGACTAACCAAAAGAAGAAACATGGAGCAGAAAAGAAGAAATGAACATCATGGTTGTAGCAAGAAAGGATGAAAAGCAATCATATAGATGTTGAATCAGCAGCTGTGTATGCAGATGAATGTAGATTTACGCATCCCTTGGATATGGGTAGAAAATGTCAGCTCTCCTATAACGGAAACCTCAAGTAAAATCCTGCTGCAAAGCGGATAGTCCCTCCCCGCCTCCATTTTGATGAAATTTTCATAGTATAAGTATGATGAAGTCTCTTCTTTGTAGTATCACTTCAAGAAATATAAGGACTCTAAAACACAGAGAAAGGAGTGAGTTCAAACGCTAGCAAGAGGCCTAAGGATCTTTGGAGTTCTAATCCAAATCAAGGAACCATTGATGACGAAGGTTCTTAAAGATCACGAGATAAAGATGGGTTTATGTTGCCTTAAAGATTTGAAGAGAAGTAAAGCTTATTACAGGAAAAGTAGCTCAAGTAACTTTGAGCATCATCTTCATTAAGCTCTGTTGAACCAATTGAATGGAAGTTTATTCATTCACAATTGCTTACTTTATAAAGTCTTAACTGTTCAGTCAAGAATGTAATGAGAGCATCATAGTTAGAGCTTAATGATGATTTAAATGTTTAAGCTATAAAAGGGGGCTTGATTTCAATAAATCAGAGTAACAACCAAATGAACAGAATCATAAGCATTTGCAGTAACAACCAATCTTAGAATAAAACAGTGACAAAAATGTAACCAGAAGCATTACCTGGCAAGCATTGTTGAAGATATTCCAATTGAGACTTCACACCTATGAACATAACAACAAAAAAGGAAAGTTTCCAATTTCAGTAGCAAAAATCCAAAACAAAATCAGTATATTTCAACAAAAAGAAAACAAACCCAATATCCAAAACACAAATCAATCAAGACCCAGATAATCCTTTTCCAAATCAAATGAATCAACAAAACAGGTTTCTTAAAGATCTGCATACAAAAACAGAAGAACTTACCTTGTTGAGTACAGAGGATGATTGGGGAGTAACTAGTGATAACACTAACACACAAATCTTTCCTCTTTTCCCAACAATTTGGGCCATCTTCTGGCTGATCTTCAAGAAGATTGAAGGTCATTACAGTCAGAGAAACACTCATTTTGCTATTTAGTATTTGATTGCAAGAAAACCTAATTTTTGACTCAAAACTCCAGATCTTTAATTCAGCCCCTTACATGGCGGCTGATTGAAGTCGAAAAGAGCAAGAAATCGAACAAGAAAGATCGCAGTGAAAGATTTGTTAATGTTTAGGAAAGATTGTTGATGATGGCCAGAATTTCAAGAGAAGATGCCACAGCTGGACTGGAACTTGCAGTAGCTTAACGATATGGGTTTAACATTTTCTTTTTAAGTTCAAACTTTCTCATTAGAAAAATCCTTGAATGCTTTTTCATAATAAATGTAAAAAGTTGGTTATAGTATAGTTGTTTTCATAAATAGTTAAATTGTATCAATTTTTTTTATTAACTTAGATATCCAATCCGTAAAGTCATTGCATTTAAACCTCCATGACTATAAGGGAATTTTTATTCTTCTTTGGATTTGAACATGTAATCTCTTGATACTTTTGATCTTTGGAGTCAAACTCAAACCAATCAGACACAACCCTTATGGTTAATTTTCATCATCTTTCTTGTCATTTGATTATGAATATTATTCTAAAAGTTCAAGTATTTTAGTTTTTTTATTAATATTTTAAGAAAAGATAAATATTTATTTAATATTTTACTGTTTATCTAATTTTTTTTAAAACAAACCCATTGTTAACTTTAACATTTCATTTTCACATGTGTTGTTTCACAAACGATACATGAAAACTAGTTCTCGTTGTTCTCAATCTTTTTATGATTCTCATTTTATTAATCCCTTAAAATATATAACTTTTGCCACTAAAATATTTAACATCGGCTATCGGGGTTTGAATAATATACTCAATAACTATAAACTAATAGTGACATGTACTCGAGTTTATTAAATATAGATGTCCTTGCACGACCATATTCTCAGGATATTTTTGTCATTTTCTCTTCTCTCGTTGACATCATCTCTCTCGTTTTCTTTACCTTATTCTTCGTTGTCAATTTTTCTTGCCGTTCTCTTTGAATCAAAATCAAATCAACAAAAAAGTAAAATCTAAATAATATAAACATAAAGCCAGACAAATTACGTAACCAATATCCATTATTGACAAATATCGTACGTCTATCCAATTGCCAACCTACGCAAATAATGGGATGCATATCACGACAAATTTTAATTATTTTCATTCAATTATTTTCTGTTTCGTATACTTCTTTCTGTCTGTTCAGTGTGAAACATATTTAGTGGGATTGTTGGTAATCAACTTTTTATCTTGTTTCCATCTATTTTTCTATGGAACAAATCACCTAATCAAATAAAAAAGACCGATACTAGTTGAAAAAGAGAAAATATGGTGAAAATCTTCGTAGAAGTATGTGTTCACGAGGTTATAGAGACTGTTCCCATATGTGGTAGTTCGGAAGTTACTTTCGTAAAAGAAAGTTGGAAATTATTAAAATATATGATCGACTGTTGATTAAAAATAACTAAAACTAATATTATTATCTGAAAAGGAAAAATGAAGCATGGTTAAAATTGGAAAACTAGAAAACGGGGAGAATTGAACATGAAGATGGAAATTTTATCTTTTCTTTATATATGTTAGGGGGGTGTTTGGTTAGATGTATCGAGTAGTAATCAATGTGATTGAGAATAAAAGAAATTGTTCATTATATATATATATATATATATATATATATATATATAGAGAGAGAGAGAGAGATGTGGGTTATTATACAACATTTTATATTTGTACAACCAATACAACTCAATCTCGATCGTCTATTTAATTTGATGAATATGTGATTCCATAGAAGTTTTGATTGTTTTCTAATAGAGTATTAATCATAATTAGTGAACTCTATTCATCTTCTATAAATATTCAAATCATAATAAATGAACTCTCATCATATTCATAAATATCTCAATTGATTGGGTTGTATTAGTTGTACAAATGGACATGGTTGCATTTGAAATATACCCTATATATAGATATATAGAGATGAGTTATTATACAACCTCTTACATTTGTACAATCAATACAACTCAATCTCAACCGTCCATTTAATTTGATGAATATGTAATTTCATAAAAGTTTTAATTGTTTTCTAATATAAAGTATTGATCATAATTAATAAACTTTATTCACATATGTTTAAAAGTTCAGTCAAAATGATCCAATCACACGAGTTTAGACAATTGCTCGTGAATTTAGACAATTGCTCCAAACGTTTAAAGATAAACATGACTTATATAGCCAAATGAACCTTTTAATTCCAAAGGGAACTCATATTTCTCTTATAAACTCATTTTGCTCATTGACGTATCAATTTATAATCAATGTGGATACCCAAAATCCAACCACAATGCAAGAAATTTAAAATATTTGGTTTTAATGATGCCACCTTATTATTTTATAGCTTTCTTTTGTATTGGTATATTGATTTTTTTTATATAGACAACTTTTTTGCAAATAGAGGGTTCGTCAAAATGAACAAACCCCATGAATTTAGAGGGTTAGCCAACATGAACCGGTGATATGAATTTATATGATTAACCAAGAGAACCCAATCCCGTGAGTTAAAATAAAGACACATCAACCTCTTCTTATATACCTACCATCAACTGTCGATCTTTCGTATCTCCATCAATGTGGGATACACAAACTCAACCTCAATGCAAGAAATATATAATACTCAATCCTTAGAGTGACACATCATTTCTTGTGAATCTTACTTATATAGAGAGAGAACCCTATATATATAAAGATTTTTTTTTATAAAGATGACTTCTTTGCAAACAAAGGGTTGGCCAAAATGAACCAAACCCATGAGTTTGGAGGGTTAGCCAACATGAGCTAATGATATGAGTTTATAGGATTAACCAAGAGAATCAAACCCCATGAGTTAAAACAAAGACACATCAACCTCATCTCATATACCTACCATCAATTGTCAATATTTCATCTCTTCATCAATGTGGAATACACAAAACTCAATCTCTATGCAAGAAATATAGAATACTCAATTCTTAGGGTGCCACATCATTTCTTGTGGATCTTACTTTTATATATAAAGAAGATTGATACACACACACACACATATATATATATGATATATATATATATATATATATTGATGATTGTAAACACAATTTATTTAAAAAAACATAGGATTTGTTTTGCAAAAGAGAGTCATCAAAATAAGTTAACTTTATAAGTTAAGCCTCTTGAGTCGATGCAATGAATTTCATCATTATTTTATACACGTCTCTTTATTCCAATCTTCAATTTTTCATCAAAGTGGATATCTCAAACTCAACTACAATTCACCAACACTTCAAGACTTAATTCTCATGATGCACCTAATTACCTCTTGGTTCTTCTTTTAATATATATATATATATATATATAAGATTTGTTTTGAAAAAATAGGGTCATCTAAATAAGATAACCTTATGACTCAAACCTAATGAGTTGACACAATATAAAATTTGTTTTAAAAAGCTAGAGTCATCCAAATAAGATAGCCTTATGAGTCAAGTCTCATGAGTTTAAACAATGACTCTCATCATTCTTTCTTATACACACCTTCTTATTTCAATTTTTCAATCTCTCACCAATATGAGATACCTCAAACTCAACTACAATTCATCAACACCTCAATACTCAATTCTCATGATGCCACCTTAATACTCTTGGTTCTTCTTTTAATATATATACATGATTTAAATCATAATAAATGAATTCTCATCATTTTTCATAAATATTTCAATTTATTGGGTTGCATTGATTGTATAAATGTAATAAGTTATATTTGAAACAAACTCTCTCTCTCTCTCTCTCTCTCTCTATATATATATATATATATATATATATATTGGTTCATTCCTCCAATTCTAAATTTTCATTTCAGATTAAATTAGAAGAAAAGAAAGTTTATTCTATTTTTTACTTTTCTAAACCAAAGAGCCCTTTAGTTCAATTGGTTACTTATTTATTTACTTGTGTAGGCATAAAATTTTCCTTTTGATGTAAAATAAATACATAAAATGTAAAATCGTTATAAACAGTGGTAGATTCAAAAAAAAAAAAAAAAACCGACACCACACAGATTTGGCACGTAACCATGTATAAAATTAATAAGAAGATTAGACCAAAAATGAGTAGAGGGTATTTGGATTGTTCTGCTCATTAATGTATTTTTCTGATTTTGCATATCCTACCATCCATACTTCAATTTCGTGTTTTGCAAAGTTATATTCAATTTTTACCGCGAACAGTTCCCCCTAACTTTTGGAGGTTGGCCCCCCACTAGTTACAGAGTATAGCACTTGTTTTCTCTTATTTTCCGTACATAAGGTGAAATACTTACTGTTAATGTGTAATCCCTTTCCTTATTTCCTCCAATTTTTTTAACAAGATGTTGAAAGTTGGGTGTTGTGCTATACTCATCAAAATAAACCGCGTTGCAGATATCTATCAAATATAAGCATGTTCAATTGAGGTTCTTATATGAATCTATTTTTTATTGTCACGTTACTTTAAACTCATCAAATTAAAAACTTACATCAAAAATACAAAATGATAGTGCTTAAACCATCTCCAACCTAACACTAAAAACACAAAAATAGAGGTGTTTTTATCTTCAACTCAACACTAAAACACTAAAAAAATAAAGATCCAAAATGTTAACATCTATATTTGGAGGTCAATAAAGTAGACCTTTAATATATTTTAATATTTTATTCAACTTTTCTGATTATATATATAGATTATAGTTTAATAGATTATAATAATAAATGCATATATATTATTTTATTATTAAAAATGTTTTTAATGTTTTTTTTTATGTGCCGTTGGAGTTGGACTCTTTTAGCACCATTTTTAGTGTTTGGGTTGGCGACCCCCTTTTAAGAACCTTTTTTATGGGTCTCATGTGTATTTTAAATATCAATAATTATTATATATTTGTGAATAAATACCCAATATTTAATTTAAAATCTAGTAAATTGTCGTTTCACACCGACTTAGGAAAGAATTCAGGTTCTTGTACAAGAACTCAAAGACAAAGAGAAAGATGTTTTTATAAAAACTCTCCACAATATTGATTCTTGTAAGAAGCTACATTCTTTTTGCTTATAAGAACATTGCATTGAAGATGCTCTAAGAAACTACAAAATCATTAACTGCTCGTTAAGAAATACTGGAAATGCCCTCTAGCGTGTAACTCAATTGGACAAAGGCGGAGCAACTTTGCTCAATATACATGTTCAAGTTGGATTCTTGCAAGAGACATGCTTGAACCCCTCTGTTAACCTCAGTAGTTGAGTCATCTCCGAATGCCTCTTCACACATGGTTCCTAGGGGGCCGGTTTCGTACGGGCTATTCGGTGATCAACCTTTTGCTCAAGAAGAAACATGGAAAATAATAATGAAGTAACAAACATGTAAATATGTAATATGTATGTTGTTGTAAAGCACATTCTTTACATATTTAAGTTGGAAGAATTCAGAGTTTTTACTGCAATTAACTGCTGACATAAACACCATCACCCATCCTCGGTCTCCTTCTTATCAAATGGTACTAAACAAACCCCTAAACCTAACTAATTTACACTACAAAGTTCCATGTTAGTTTCTTAATAGAATCTCATTAAGAAAAAAAGCCTCTATAAAAGCCCGAAAACGCAAACACAAACTCAAACTCAGATGAATGGATCGCTAGTTTCTTTATACCGGAATGGCCTCCCTCATCTCATCTGAGTTCTGTACAAACATCCAGACCAACACATAGAGAAAAGAAAATTAGTAGCCAAAAAACAACATTTAAAATACATACCATCACGAAAAACGCCCTTTGTTAGCTCTATTTCACTTCATTTCTCGGATCCAATTCCAACCACATCTGGAGGATCTTCGATTAGTATACAATAGCCAATCAACTGATGGTGTAAGAATCACATGAGAATTCTGTACAACACCCCATCGCAACTGAATCATCTGATTTCTGTCTCATTTTCAGCAGAAACCGGCTTCTGTTTCTGTTCGGAATCTTGATCTGGGAAAACATCGGATTGAATGGATGGAGCGATGTTATTCACATGCAACCAAGTGAGTTCCCATAAGCTATCTCCACCGAGGGCGCTTCTTTGCACCAGCACTCCCTTGTTCTTCATGACAACCAAAGTGTTCTTCAGAAGCTCGGGGACAAGTTCTTGAAGCTTTTCGTTCTTTTTACCTCTGACTTTGACTTTTAAGTATTTTTCCATACGGCTAAGAACGCCTAACCATAGTTTACAAAAAGTGGTTACCTGAGAGAGCTCGGGAAGCAGCTGTAGAAACACTTTTGAAAGAAGCTTCAGAGCCAAAACAAGGGTTCCTTCCATGTTTCTAAAGTCTTTTTGAGAGTGTCCTTGGGAGATTTCTAGCAAGTCATCAAGAACCGTGAAGATGACCATGTCAAAACATTGTAACCAGAGCCCATGCTGGATGTGGACCTCATCCACCCCAGTCAAACACATTTGCAACGCTAAGAGAGCATGGTTCCTCACGTCTTCCCTCTGATCCAAACAGACTTTTCTTAGTCCTTGCACAAGTCTGAGCCACATCTCTCCTATATCTTGACACATTTTCGCGGCTTCTGCCTCTCCCATTGCTTCTTGAGCCTCTTGGGCCCACTGAGTTAGGCAACCGATGGATCCTGACATCAGGTCAAGGGCACGAATGGACCGGTCAGCATGTGCAACACGGGACTCAGCAAATTGCCTTGCTGCATCCACACAGGTGGTGAAGTTGGATGGCATTAAGTTGATCCCGTCAGACATGATGAATAGAAGCGCATCAAATCCTACTTCAGAAGCTTCAAGGTGTCGGGCAGTGATGGAAAGTAATGATGTAATTGTCCGCCAACCCATTTGGGATCGGATGTGAGAAGCGTTTGCCTTCACAAGACGGCTCACTTCCTGAGTAATTTGTTCACAATATGCATCAGCCACTCGGGCATCAAGTTTCAAAACAAGCTGAAGTGACCTCAAAAGGTCATCTGCGAGATTCTCTTTGTAAGGAAGAAGCCGCTGACAGATTCTTAGAAGTCCAAAGACGGCCTTCTCAACTAGGGCACAGGGCATCAAAGTCGTTTGAACAATGTTGGCTATGTGTTCATAAACACCCTGCCAAAGAATCACAATCCTATCCCTATTGTTTAATGTGATTGCAATCAATAATTCTAGGCAGAAAACTGCGGTATCTTCATCCTCAGGAGAACTATTACCCTTCTGAGGGCGCCCAGCAGCCCAGATGAGTGCCCTAGCAAGGTTTAACAAAGAGTCAGCTTGAAGAAACTTGCTCTCAGTGAAAATGCTATCAATATGACACTTTTGAATTGTCTGAAGAGTGCGTTGATGAGCAGCAAGTTGTTGCTCAGTGGGTTGCAGTCTAGGTTCCTCTGTGTCGAGAGATAAGAGTTGACTGAAACGGCCCATTAGCCCAGAGGACCTCCTTGGAGTACCAACAGACGGCATGTGGGCAGAGGATAAAGAATTCGTTAGAGGCTTCCCCTGTCCAGGTTCAGAAGAAAGCTCTGAATCATCAGCTGCATCACTAGCCACTCGAGCAGGAAGAAGGCCAAGCTTGTGCAGCTTCAAGATGCAATCAAGAATATTCCTCCAGCCAGCCCGTATGAAGTCACCATACCTATATATAATTTGACAGCTTTAGCAAGTAATATAATCTATGAATGTAAAGAGAAAACATTAGGAAATCATCCTTACCTATTGGCAATGGTGAATACTGTTATAGTTGCCACCCTGGCTTTTGGATCATCACCAAAGGCTAGAACTGGTTCCTCAGGAGATGAGGAGTTCAAAAGGGTGGTGAACTTGCAGAGAGAAACGACCAGATCATCCAGGACATCTTCAAGATGATGGCAGGCTGAGATTTTTGCAACAGCTAGGAACCCATCGATACAGGTTTGGAACACATCTTCAAGCTCAGCACAGTCAAATACTACAGAGATAGCAGCAATTGTTGGGCCAGACATCACAGCAAACATATCACGGTCAAGGTGACTCCTTGAATCAGACACAATGAATGGAGCAGTTTTCTTGGACTTATGCATTAAATCAATCCAACGGCTAGGATTCATTTCAGGGAAAGCAGCACTTTGATCAGGGATAGTGCGTATTTCATTTTTGCAGATTGAATCATAAAGCTCAGACAAGAAAACTCGAGGGAGATCGTTGCCACCATTGATGTGCCGGTTATTTCTTATAAAGTCCTCCTCTGTCATTTTCTTCTTAACTTGGACATTGTGCTGATCTGTATTAAGCATAATCAAAGAATATGACAACAAAAGAGCAGCATCCTTGTTAGCAAGGATCTGTGGCGATTGCTCATAGTATCTCTCAGAGAACGCTTCGAGCACTCTTTGTATCTTTTGTGATTCTCCTGGCAGCCTAAACGTCTCCAGAAAAAGTCGTAATGCAGTATCCATGTTCATGTCTTGGAAATCAAAAGTTCCAGCAAATTCATGAAGAACTTGAACACAAAACTCATCATGATTTCCCAGAAAATCCCCAACAAGATTCTTATCTAAGCCAGCAGTGTACCTGAAGAAGCAGGCCACGCTCTGGGGGTCGAGTTTGTCAGGCAAGAGATGTGTTCCTTGAAGAAACTCTAGCCCTTTCTTAGGATCTCTATTAAAATGATCAGCTCCAATCATCAGCCTCTTTTTTATGTATTTTCTCCTGCGTACAAATGGAACCCAATGATCAGGATCACTATAATTGTCACACTTAACCATCCAGAAAGGCGTATATTCTTCGAGATTTACTGATTCAGAACTAACTGACGCATTGCTTATTCTCTCAGCCATCCCCTGAATCACAGCAATCAAACCATCTAAAGCGAGAATATGCATTGCAGATAGAGGGCAGTTTACAGGGAATGCACTTTTAGACAACAAACTAGCAAGGTCTTCAAACACATTGCTGCATGTTATATCACAATCCAGGTTGGCATACATCTCCACCATGAAAGATTTCAGCCTGCAAAAGTCAACAAGTGCCTCCATAGCAACCTCTTGCTGCTGATAAGAAGCCCCATACCTGCTTTGTGCAAGCCTTAAGATCACACAGGAAAAAAAAGCTTCAAGCTGTAGTTTGAGCTCAGTACGCAAATGATGATATAGGTTTAAAACAATGCTGCATATCATTGAAAGAATTAGAGGGCTTGTCGACAAGCCGAATTGCATCAGATTACGGAACAGCTCATCTTGCACCAAACTCAATAATCTGGGGTGTCGACGTATAGCGGTGCCACCCAATTCGATTGCCGAATTGATCAAACCCAACGCAAAAAGTGGCACATCTTCATCAAAAGCTATGGTGTTTGCTCTTGGACCTATTGCCATGTGTTCAACAACATTTAGCAGTGAACATAAAAAATGAAATATTTCCACCATGCAAGGCACCCCATACGGTTCTGTCATCAAATTTAAATCGTATGAAACGGTATCCTTGCCATTACCAGGGACCACTATGTTTTCATCCATCGCAGGAACCATGCCACCAGTAACATTTGACACAAAATTTGCAGAGGGTGCTCGAGAGTCAAGTTCAGAACCACCATTACCATTTTCCAATTGCTTACCCCCAAAAGGATAATCACCAGGCAACCCACTGACCTGCACAGTATTATCAGTTTCAAAGACGGTAAGAAGATTTAATTGGTTTAGATAGCAGCATTCATCTTGCACATAGCAGCAGTTACTCAAAACTACATATACAAAAGATGGCACTGGGTGATTGCTCCTAGTTTTCTATCCACCTTACAAACCAAGAACTCAATGGACACACAGGCACATGGTCTTTTTTCTCATGGAGCAAGATATGGACATCTTAAGAACACAATAATAGTAGAGAGACTACAATCTGGTTTTTCTTTTAGAAGACACAACACCTCTGGCTGTCAGAAATCCTTCTATGAATCAAACCATTTGAAAATTTCACAAGACAGAAACATCCTGGTAAATTTCCTGATAAAATCGATGACAAAGGGAACAATGAATTCTCATTTTCTTTTCTATTTTCCCTCACCACCTCTTCCTTATTTACTTACTATTTTTTCAAAATAACAACTATTTCAAAAACTCTTCTGTCAATTTTACAGTTGAACACAACATCAAGAACTACAATCTACTGTCTTTCATGATGACCATCATGGGAAGGAGCCATTTATCTGCAAGCTGGGCTCTGGATCAAAAAGCCACAGAACAAAAATATTCTCTAGACCAAGAAGACTACCCTCATCAAATCATTTTTAGTGTTGAAGCATTGCTGATGGAAAAGAGAATACTTGTAACCATGTGCACTGAAGCACTGAATGATTCCCTTTTATGGATCATTCAGGAACCTGATATGAGCAAAGGTAAAAAATGTCATGCAAGACAATTGCAAGTGATTTGTTTTGCAGTAAATTTTCTGCAGTACCTGTAAGCAATGACAAAAAGCTTACTCTCCTCTACCACTGTTCATGGGTGATATTGGTGCTCAGATAGAATGTAGTTCAGTCATATTCTCAGTTTGATGCCCTGACTCTGGCCATACCTGATACTAACCTATAATGGGTCTTTGTTTCTTTAATTCAGCTTCTTATTAGTTTTGAAGAAGGAAAAGAAGAGTAATAGTTTCTTTTCTTCTGTTTTAATCTTTTTTACATTAAGTGCTTTTAGCTGAGAGTCATATTAATAATGGCCATCCCTCTTGGAAGCTGTATAAACCATATTACATGGATCAACATACATCAAACTTAAATTTGATAATCTATATAAAGTCCAAATGTCCAACTATTAGATCATATCATTGAGGTTATCACGTAAATAAGCCACCAATCTTCCTAAATAATTAGGTGAATAAAAACTTCATTTCCTGGCCATCACATAACTACCTAATTAATCTTTCAAAAATTATCAAGGCAATGTTAATTTTAATTTGGATTAGATCTTTCAAACCTATCAAACATGTCAATTGTTGCCATAAACCATGAAACAGAAAAATGATGTCAATGATAGTAGAACTGATAGGAAATTATGGAGGACAAGCAGATGAATGCTTACCTCTTGTTTGGCAGTGTTGTTTCCCTTGATAAATGTATGTTCCGTGGTGTCGACATCAGGAAGATGTGAAAAAATACACCTCACAAGTTCATGCATAGTGTGGCGAGCCATCCGCTGCAACAACTCACCTTTCGTTCCTGCTTGATGAACCACATGGAAACATGTGTTCACAATGGTACAAACATGTTGATTACTCAGCATAACTGATGCTTTGCTTTTCATGCAAGCAAGTAGAACTTGGAGGATCTTCATGAGGACTACTTCTTCAGATGCTGGATCAGTGACCTCAAACCTACAGCTTGTCACAGCATCAACTACCAAGTGCATGGCATCCTCGACATTAACAGTGTTCAGATCAAGCACATCCAGACTTAAGATCTTATAAAGAGACGACAAAGCAACACCTCTAATTGGTGCACCAGTTTCATCAGACCGAATCACATCCAAAAATGGCTGTAGATAGACAGCAGGATTGACGGTATGCCATGGATGTTGCCAAGAAAAAATTTGCCTCCGCAATGCCTTCAGGGACTGGATGAGAGAGTGCTCCAGCTGATCATCA
The DNA here is from genome assembly GCF_001531365.2 of Cynara cardunculus var. scolymus. Classification (NCBI taxonomy): domain Eukaryota; kingdom Viridiplantae; phylum Streptophyta; class Magnoliopsida; order Asterales; family Asteraceae; genus Cynara; species Cynara cardunculus. The sequence goes on along the minus strand of NC_037529.1, from coordinate 11,202,217 downwards.
CCTGACATGTAACGACCTCCCCATCTTACGTTCCTTCTCATGACAGCCAACACAGCACCAATTTCAGAGTTAATCATGCATCCCAAAGCAGCTTTATCCCTCTCAGAAGCAGTGTTCTCATAGTCTTCTGGTTCTTCTTCAATTGCCTTAATTCCAGGCTGCAGCTTTAATCGCCCCATTTTAAAATTATGGTCTTGCCTCGGTCCAATTATATATCTATTACCAATGCTATGCCACTATACACAATTGCAACCTGCAACCTGCAACCTGACTGAGCCCCACCCTACACAACCTATACAGAGCCGAATGGATAAACATATTCAACAAAGTTATGAGTTGACTGAACCATAATAAAACCCCAATGAAATGATTAACAACTTTATGAAGGCTAGATAATCATATACTGCATTGAGAAGTTGAAGCATAGTCACTAATCTCTTAAGAAGGTATTAGATGAGAGTTGAAATAAAAAGAAGCCGGAGATAAACATGGGATGTAAATGAGTAAGGATGATAGAGTCATGGCTGCTACTGCTGAAAAAATATCTTAGAACCACTTAACTAATTACTCTTACTATTTTTTGTCCTTTGTCCACAGCTTACCCAATTGATCTTACCTCAAGAGGGTGCTACAGGTGATGAGCAATTAATAATCATGTACATGGTAGATTACATGAGATTTACAGCATAAATTTGAAAGATGTAAAAATGCCTTCCAAGTCCTTAAGGCATGAAAATGCAACCATACCATGATTGACAAACGCTCCAAAGGCAATGTAGTTTTGGTATGAAAGTAAAATTTCAGCTCCACAAATGTGATGAGAAACTGGCCCCAAGTAAATCATCTATGCAAGGGTATACACCAAATTTTGAGCTGCATAACTTTCTAGCACATTGCAGAAATTCTTTAAATCTTTTTCTTAGCTCAAACAGAAGATATCTAATAGTACCAAAATACCATGTGGTTAGGTGCAAGTACATAGGCATGCCGTAAGACAGCTAGTGCAGGTTTTCACACACCAGTTAATTTGATGGATTAAATAGTCATCAGCCTTAACTTAAACAATCAGAATATAGACTTGATAAAAAGGTGACACTAGGAAGAAGAAGAATTTCATCAGACCCCCTTTGTGCAACTAATTGAACGAAGAATAGCTGCTCTTGTCCATTGCATAGCAAGTGATAACTGGTTTCCCCTCCAAAGATTGCCTTATGTGTGGCGTTGTATCTTAAAATTACTGGAAAATTGCTTAGTCTTACCCTAGTTAGATGACCACGTCTCTTTGGTGATTTTCTTTGACTCATATTTTAAGCCACTCATGATACAGCACAACCCTGCTTCAAGGTATTTTGGAGCCTTACTAACATTATGAGTTTATGTTAGCATTATTGATATTAGTGATTCTTTGGAAAATATCAATATGGAAGTATTCAGAAAAATTACTAGGAAAGCATAGAGAATATACAATTTATGGAAATTGTATCCTAACCATCTTAGAAGAACGTTTCTTAATGGTTTTTAGGAAACCATGTTGAATGTTTTATTTATAGGATTGCCTCTCATAGAAAACCTGACTGGTATGGGGTTATTAGCCTTCTAGGGAAGTTATTAGCTTTTATTACATGTTCAATAGTTGTTCCAAATCGTAAAAGATCTCGAATAACTTTTTTTTAGAATCGCCCGGCGTATTCTTCTCCCTTATCCTTTTTTTATGGAAAGAAACACCGTGATCTCATGCACCAGAAAGGGTTGAAACCTCATAAACCTAAGAACTTCTAGTATTGTGATATTGTCATGACTCTTGGAGATGCTTTCGGAGTAGCTTATTAGATTGAGGAAGACTTAAAAAGAAGATGGATCCACCTACAGCCTCTTATGTGGCTAACATTTAGAGTGAGATGACATTCATTGAGCCTACTGGTCTTCTCATTTTATGAATCCCTCTTGCAGTAACTGAAGCACCTTTATGACAAAATAATTCAATTCTAAAGGATTTGGACATCACTAACTTAGCTGTCAATCTCTTCATATGACTCTCACCATTAATGGTTTATATAGTGTTTTAATCAGGTTACAGTAAGTTACATCAATGGATTAACTTGTATTCGCAATCCTTTTTATGTTACCAAGTATTGCCAAGATTGCAAGATAAAATAGGTAATAAAGCACTATCAGGAGTGACAAGCATGTAAACATCTAAATAAAAAAACATGGGCTTATTTCAACAATAGAATAAGAGATTTATTGGAATTTGGAGCAGAGGGTAGTTCAAGATTAAGAGGCATGGATTGACTTGTAGTTGCAACTTCTTTATGTTATCATGTAGTGCCAAGAGTGCAAGATAAAATATGTAATAAAGCACTATCAGAAGTGACAAGAATGTAGCAACTAGGAAAAAAAACTTGGGCTAATTTCAATAATAGAATAGGAGATTTATTGGAATTCGGGGAGGAAAGAAGTTCGGGATGTGCAAGTTTGGAAAGGGCAGAGAAAGGACAAGCATGATTTCGCTTTCATGATGCTAAATTCAATGATGTACAATAGAACTATAACTCTGCTACTAGTGGTTTTATTTTTGCTGCAAGTACTTGAAACCGGAAATTTTCTCTTTGAAGGGATTAGGCGCCTGAAAACAATTCCTCTCTAAAATTGAACCTTGCTATCTATATCCATATTGGGTATGCCGTATGCAGAATGCATCTCAATTAAGATGCTAAAATTATAATTCACCGGCTAAAATAAATAAACCTGCATATCTCATTTAAGGCGCTAAAATGTGAATTCAGCTGTTAAATAAATAAACCTACCTCTATCATAGTCTATGATGTAATTCCATTAATTGTTCACAAGATAATCTAAGGAAAGTATCAGTTTCGGAACCTAATGGCTTATGCTGGTGAGATTTTTAAAGGAAGAATGAGGAATGAATTCAGCCATCTAAGTCAAATGATACAACCCTAACTCGGCGAGCATGACTATCTGGATAATTCTAGATCAACGAAGCTCACTGGAATGAAAAAAGGAACTATGAGCAGAGGAAGGACTGTGTTTCTATTCTAAGTCTTAACATAAGCTGGGTGCTAGGCTAGTAAACTAACTCTAGATGCTACAAAAGTTTAACAAGATTTGCAGCCAGCTTCCATCCCCTCCCCTCTCCCCCCCCCCCAAAAAAAAAAACAAGCTAAGCAAAATTTATAGCACTTGTTATGAGTTTGCATGCAATAACTTTCTACTTGTGGACTTGTCACGAAATCCAATGAGTTTCCAAATATTTCTTGGGACCTTTACATTGCATATTTATTTAAAAGTTCAAAAGCAACCCCCTTGATCCACAAAATTAAACTATAGCTCCCTTTTCCTAGAACAAGGATATGGCATGTTACGACGAACACATTACAGTACCCTAGATCTAATCCCAAGAGACAGAGATCAATTGACTAACTTAATTCAACAAAGTATCTTTGCAACACAAACATATTCCTTTACCTTGATATGTCAGCCTAAATTTCCTCGGATCACCACTACTGCGTCTACGAACACAAACCTCTCGTACCTGTACTGAAAAATGAAGAAGAACTGACACAAATCACAACAAATTTGACTTAGATTAAACACGAACCCTATTTTTGTAAAAAGGACGAAACGAACACTGGTTCTGTAAATTCATAAAATGCAGCGATACATTTAAGGAAGAAACGAGTGTTAAGAGGGAGAAGAGCACCTTAATGGAGGTTTCGTGGACGGAGATCCGGTGCCCGGTGGCCGTTGGTCGTCGTTCTTTAGTCTGTTTGGGGGGTTGGTGTCAGAAGTCAGAGTGTGAGACTTGAGTAAAGAAGGAAATGGGGATGAAAATAGAAACGGGAAAATGGAAAATGAGGCTTTTATATGGTATATGAAAAAAAATTGGCCAATGGCAATGTACACCAATTTTTGGTACAATTCTTATAAATATTTTTTGACCGTTACTATAAAATATAAACTTATTTAAGTGGTCGTTTACTGAACGTTTACCCAGTAAGTGTTTACTAGGTAATTTTACTTGCCGGATGAATATGACAATGGTCAAAAATCTTACCCGATAAGAACAATGGTAAAGATGAAAAGTCTTATTCGGTAAGTGAGGGTAACGACTCTTATCGGGGTAAGTACTTACCGGGTAAATTGTTGCATAAATACCATTTTGATGTACTACAATATTATCCGGTAAAATAAATTACAATGTTAGACTCCTAATAGTAAATGCTTACTGGGTAAGTATTTAAGTAAACGGTCCCTAATTATTCCAAATAATTAATAAATCTGAAAAATTATAATAATAATTTTTAAAATAAAACCTTAAAATTGTATATGAAGCCATAAATATTGCTAAAAATATGAAAAATTACAATGATTTAAGAATTTTCGGATATAAAATATTGTAAAATAATGGATAATAATTTCTTTGTCAAAATAAATATTTAATCATTTCATATTATAAATATTTAACTTTTTTTCAAGTATATGATGTATATATACTATTAATAAAACTCGCATTTGTCTTATCTATTTTGTTTTTTTAGGACTAAATATAGTAGATATATAAATCTTGTAAAATTATCTATAAAATTGTAGTGATCCAAACACTTCTACTCTCACAACACTTAAACACAATCTACCATCACAATCCTTAACACAAATATGAAATCACGTCAAAGTGATAATTGTTCCATGTATGTTCAAAGTGGCGGATTAAAGGTTGTGAGAGTAGAAATGTTTGGATCACTACAAGATTTATACATTTTACATTTGGTCATAAAAAAAAGACAAAAAACAATGAAAATCGCCCCCGATGTCTCGTCAAATCGTCATTGATGTGTCAAATCGTTGCGTCATAAGTTGTCGTCACTAGAAGACGGTATAGAGGTATTTTCACTTTTTAAAGGCGATTTGCATATTTTCATATATAATATCTGATTTTTGTCCCTCAAATAATATATATATGGAACTCATCTGTACGTCATATCACTACCAGATCATTCATAACATCCGTCTTAAAACTTTTTGGTTTTCGAGTTCCACCCATCTTTACAAGACCCAATGATCAGAACCCAATTTACAATAACCAAAAGAGTATGTGCATCTTATCATCCAAACCACACTCTAAACATAATTTACTGAGACGTCTGTAACAAAGAAATTAACATTTCCTCCATATCAACATAGTTACAATCATTTTTACAGCAAGCTTTACAACAAGTATGGTTACAATTTTCAACTTCAAGCCTCTCACCAAAGCACAGTTAAAACAAGCATCTTAAGGTCTATATTACACAGTTCTGATTACAGTCAGAAACAAAGCTAATCAGCATCAGCAGTGAAATCTGGCTCTGGAGGCTTTTGCAATTTCATCAATTCCCTAGCACTCTTCAGGTTCCGATTGCGATGGACCCCACGAAGAGCGTTGGCTGCAAATTTCGAAGCCAAGAAAGTGGCCCCGAGGCTGTATGTAGCTCCACCGCTGGTGGAACTGTTACGAGCTGCCTCCTCTTCCTCCTCTTTCCGCCGCTGCTCCAAGATCTTCCTCTTGGAATATCTTCGCCAGGCTGCCTGAACAAAGCATGCCGCCCAAGTCCGCCACTGCTGTGAGTAAAACCGGAATGTGTGTTGTACCTGTCGACTGTGCAGCCGCCGGAACTGACTGGCAACAAATTTCAGCTCGTCGGCTGGCAATGCGAAAGCCTCCACCTCTCTCAAGGCCTTCACGGTTCTTGTGGAAGATGGAAGATTAGCTCCGGATTTAGGGTCGAGTGCCCAGGTCAGAAGCTCCTCGCCACAGAAGTCGCCTTCTTTCAACAAACTACGGTTGAAAAACCCGCTTCTGCCACCATTGGTGGTTACGCTCTCAAGACGGCCACGTATAATGAAGAGCATTTCATCAACAGGATCTCCTTCACGGACAATGTAGCTACTATCCGTGTATAAACAAGGTTTCAGCCGTTCGCAAATGGCATCTAGCAACCTCTCATCCATGTTTTCAAACAGAGGAACCTAATGCAATTGGAAAAACGGAGCCAATTCTGATGAGATGGAATACCATAGAATTTTGTCCCATGATCTTTTGATACAAAAAAAATTACTCCCCAGGTAGGAGGAGTAGTTTGTTTGGCTCCTGAACTAAAACCAAACAAAACCACATGAGCCATTATATCCTACTTGGAGGTGGGATATACGTAGACCTGTCCTCTACCCTGAAGAGTAGAGCGGCTGTTACCACGAAGACCCTCAACTTGCTCCAACATCAAATAAATTTTTACCACCTTTGCTCAACCGTAAACGGTGGCCAAATATATATAGGGTTGGGTTCCAGTAAGAAAGAAAGTTAAAATGAGAAGCGTAAGAAGGGATCTCCACCCTTGGATGCACATTAGGATAAGATGCACCGAGATGCACCAGATCAATCCCCGTATCAAGCGCGATTCATGGGTGGGTTTGAGATTATAGGCGATCAAGGGTCCAGATCCCTTCTTACACTTATCACCTTAACTCTTCTTCTCACACGATCCTTCGCCTATATATATTTATTTTGTTTTCTTCCTTAAAGCCACGAAGACCGGAGAAGTTCCCAGTCTAGGATGTCCGGAGGAAATTACTCCCTCCATCCCAAAATAAATTTACACAATGAAAAAGGTAAGCAGTTTTGAAAATAAGTAATTATTACACCTTTTTAATCAACTGAATGACAATTTCACCCTTAATAATAGAATGAGTAATGAATTTCTCCATCTCAATAAGGATAGAATTGGAAAATAGACACTTTTGAAAGTGGATGCTCATTTTTGGACAAACTAAAATATTTGTCCCAAAATAGAAATGTGGACACTGATTTTGGGATGGAGGAAGTATAGCATTTCCTTTTTTGGTAACTCCTTAAATTAAAGTACCTATATGCATGTTGCCATATTTAAAAAACTAAAGAATTACCCTTTTAACCAAAGCAAGACAAAGATGACGCTTTATGTCCCTTCTCAGATCCTTTGGTAGCGTTTGAACCAAATTCTCTTCATCCACGCCACGGGTTTCTAACCACTTGTACTGATCATAGCGTCTAACACGCTCCTGAAGATCATCTGGAAGTAACCGGTGATGCATCCACTGCTCCGAGTCACGCCTCTTAACTCTCATCTCTTCCAGCCGAATTGTAAGAGATTGAAGGTATGTCTGTCATAGCACAACAAATCAAATTTCAGTGCTTGGATTGCCAATTACACAGAAAGTAACAATTGCAGGAAACAATAACAGCCACTCTACCCTTTAGGGAAGAGAACACGTCTGTGTACATCCCTCCCCCCCAACCCCCAACACCTTTTAGGACTTTACTGGGCTGTTCGGTTGCAAATTCAACAAGGACATGAAAAGTTCCCTTTATTACATGAATCATAATCTTTTTTTTTATGTTTGCTGAGAACATGAATTTCAACTCCTGCAAATAACATTATAATACTGAATTGCAGTGAAACAAAATATCATTTTTTTATTCTTATGTCAAGAGCAAATGGCTCATCTTTCACGGCAGAGAGTTGGAAAATTGACAATGACGAAGAGTAGTTAAAGTTTAGGAGTTGATGGAAAAGTAGCTGTGACGTAACCTGCATGTTGCCAATCAACAAGGCAAATAGAATGAGCCCGGATATGGCTAGTGCAATTGAAAATATAGTCTCTCCGGGATAAGTGCTGGTTTCAAGCCCCTGTCCTAGAGTGCTGACATTAAAAATAAAATAGAAATCATTAGTCGCTGATTATTCAATATTTATATGGTCTAACATATCCAGAAGTTAAGAGAGCTCTCAAAATTACATCATAATTTGTACCCTAGCAGAGACAATTTTAATTGTCTGGCGACCAGTAAAAAGAATTTCAAAGAATTCTAATCAAGGAATAACAAAGATTTTCTCAATTCTCCTAAACCCTCTTTCTAACAGTAGGTGTATTTCATATTTTGTGGTTAAGAAACATTTACATGATATATGTATAGGAACAACATAACACTGAAGTCCCACAAGGATGCAATTCAAGTCTGCTGAAGTATGACAAAAATCTATACAGCAGGTGAAAATTCGATTTACCTCAAATTCTGCAGCCCCCACCACAAGCAGTAGCAGTACTTTGAAACAAACTCTCTAGACGAAACAATGTCTGATGACAGGGCCTGCTTGAAAATCCCGAAATTAAATGGCGGATTATCACCATCTGGAGAGCAATCAGCTTTTAGAACTTCACTACTGTTACTGCTCCAGCTATCATAACCTGCCGTGCGTTCATTTCCACAATACAAAAAATCCGTATTCTGATTTCTCTTTTTACAAGCTCTCTGCCAGCATGTATCATTACGCTCTACAGACAACAAATACCAGAAGGCACCAACTATCTGGAAAAAGAATGTCATAGCAACTCAACAAAACATTTACCCCAAACCAGTTGTATGAGGGAAAGTTGAAGTTATATGCCAACAGCAAAATCAATTGATATAAGAAAACTGAAGCTCAAGTTCTATGAATTTATAACACCTAAGCAGTGATAATCAGACTGCCTAATTCTTTGTTATGTCAAGTGGGGTACAAGAATGTATCAATAAACTTCTGCATCTTGATAGATCTACTTCTCCTGTTTCTCATCAATTCATCCATACATACAATTGTATTTATGTGTATGGGATGGTCTGGTCCTTTGAAGACAGATGCTCGAGTATTACATAATTAAATGCAACCATAATTCAGTTTCCTACTTTTAAAAAATTAAACTGAAGGAAAGGGATGACGAAAAGCATAATCCAGTGGCAAAGCAACTTATTAGACTGAAGCTATATAGCCGTGTCAGAACCTTTGTTTCCTATCTCAGTTCTCATCTACTTTTCTTTTCCAAGCAGAAGTTGTCCACATGTACAGATGTTCTGTCCCCCACAACCCCCTCCCCCCATTTGCACATCTCCCAGTTACCAAGCAGTATATGTGCAATGTAACTGATGAAGAGAAACAAACTCCCAAAAGTTCATTCAAATGGAAAATCAAGCAAGGGCCACAAGGACATGTATATTCAGTAAAAATAAATAGGAAACAGTAACATCCATGAAAAGTGTAAATGGTAGCTTACATGACTGGCAAGCATGTAGAGCAACAAATAACAAGTGGCCCCAACCCAAGCAGTTTCCGCAAAATCGCCAGCGGTCCTTTTCCGTTCTGAAGTCAAAGGCACGATTCGAGCAAATCTGGGGATATACTGAAATAACACAATAAAAAGTAAGGCTTCTTTTGTAGCCACTACATCTGAACCATTCGAACTCTGCAGAAATCTCCAGATAACAATCTGCACAATTACAAAATAATGTTAAAGTCTAAATCAAACTTTTCTTATACCCTGCATATTCTTACTAACACAGCAAAAATACACAATATAGAGCAAACAAAAAATTTATCAGTACATCAGAGTTCTTGTAGTGTTTACACATTTCTCGTATCACGATATATTAACACAAATATCTCAATGAGCAATGGATGGATGGGCAATATATGAGAAGTAGCTAAGTAAACAGAGGAGAAGTTAAGCCCTCTTGTGGTTCAGGAAAATCTAATTAAATGAGCATTCTCCATGAAACATTTCTTTACCTAATTCTAGTATTGCTAATAGTGACCTAAGACATTGGAAGCTCACAAGTTAGGGAAGCTTCCCAGGAATTGAAACATGTCCCCCATAGACTTCCAGTGTCAACTTCTAGTAGCTAATTCCATATGAAGGAAAATATTGGGTTCATTGAATATCAACAAGATAACCCATATCTGCTTCCACCTCTTTGATACTATGCATCTCCTTGGGAGCCACAAGTTCACAACCAGTAGGGTAGGTTCCTGGAAGCCATGAATGAGGCCAAGCCAAAAATCAGCCCACATGACACCTCATCCAGAACCGTGCTCAAACATCCATAATTAACACATAATAGCAGGGCAGATGAAGGTAAAGCAAGATGATTCATCTTTTGTGTTGTTAAATAACCATAGATTTATCTAAAAGGAAATTAGTTATCTGACCTGTGGTATGGGCAGCACTGCAAGGAAATCAATGATGAAATACCACCGCAAGTATCTCTTAGCTATTTGTGCAGGATCAATTACAAGTTCACCCCGTCCAAAAACACGGGATGATGGAGCAATGTAAGCAGTTCGGAATTCAAGAGCCATGTGAATGAGATAGAAGGCATCAACAACGGTCCGTAGTGTTGTAGCAGTAATTGCTAGCTTTTTATCTATACCGAGGCAAGAATTTTTTTGATCAAAGACCGGAAGATAGAAGAACAATGGATCTATAGACACAGCCAATATACAGGAGAGAACAAAGAATTTATTCCACATGAGAAGGAATTTAGCTTGAGGGTCTAAGATCTTGTTCTCTGACACCTTAAGATCTTCAGGGAACACAGCATGAGAAACTCCAAATCCAAGTGACCGACCAATTGATTTAAGTCCTTCTGATCCTTTTCTAATTCCATTTTTGAAAGATCTAGAAGGGGAAGCATTTACATGTCTTGTACGACCTATTCCGTCAAATCCACATTTATTCATTGCAACTGAAGAAGCAGGTGATGATGATCTAGAATCCAAATCATTCAACCTTAAAATGCAAACATAGGTGTTATTGGAAATCAGAAGCAACCCATTTATCAAAAGTATAGGGAGAAGTAATAATTTTTTTTGAAGAAATAAAAACAGATAAAATAATAATAGTAAGTGATAGCATGTACTAACTGGTATAGAACACATTTACTCCTACAAAGAAAAGACAGGATCTGTTAATGATATAGTCAACTTTGAGGGCCTACTGGAACAGTAGAAAATGTTGAATATTAGGACTCCTTGCTTAACATCAACCTTAGTTTTAGAAGTTTCTTGTTGTTATTAGCACAATAGAAAAAAAATTATAAACCACGATAGCAGAATGTAGAAGCCCAGATATGGATGGGATATGTCAAGTTTTTAGAGCATCTTGTGTTAAAATTAAGGTATATAATCAGTGCATAGAACATGAAGTCTTTTATATCTATTTCTATAGATCATAAGTCCATCAAGGCCAAACTGACAACCAGTTTTCACATATTATGGCAAAAAGAGCATGCATCACTGATTTGCAAGTCCACAGGTAACTGGAGATGTATTGTATTTTAAATTCCTATTATTGTTTATTGGTAATAAGGTAACATTATTAGTGAGTAAAAACCCCTATACTTTGCTATATCCAATCGTTGATAGTCATCATCAATCAGCATCAGGCCATTTCCCATATTTACTAGTTAACTACAGATATACAATCATGATCGCTTCTCCTAAACTATTTTTGTTTATAATTGCCTTTAAAGCTCTTCTATAAAATGAAGTTACACTAACATAAGCCAGATAGATTCTTTTTTGAGCCACTCGCATCTGCAAACATTTTGTTATAATAACTTGCATAACTCAACCAGTCAACCTCACTACTAAAGACAGGTCCCTCTCTTCTTCCTCTGCATCTGAATCATTTTGTTCTTTTAAAAAGCTCTCAGTGGATATAACTACACTGGATTCAATCTTTGAGAAAACAACAAATCTTAGCATAAATAAAACTACATTTGATGCATATGCAAGGGTTGCATATACTAAACTAGATTACAAGTTACATCTATACATTTATCAACTTTCTCCTTTAACTCACATGGCACAGTTTTTCAAAGAGGACTAAAAACTATAATACTTCAAGCTACTATGCTGTTAATAAGGTAGTTCACATCCCTGTCTACAAGTATAATTTCAATGAGTACGTGATAAATGAGAGTAACCCTTGGTACATGAAGTACATTAGCCAGCCCCTAGGCTTCTCTTTCTGGCCAAGCAAACCTCCCAAGGAAGGATATCTAGGATTTTGAACAATATGAGCTGAAAGGCTTCCTCAAAGCTGACATTGGTCATCCAATGACTTTTTATCAGTTGGACTTCACCGGGCTACAATCTTTCCAGTAAGATTATCGCCAGTCCAATCCACAAAGCCAAAGGTAATCTCAAACATAAGAAATTAAAATCCTAACACTATCTCTAACATTCCTCAAGCTGGAGAAAAGAGATTGAACTCGACAAGCAAAAAGAGATAGAACTTCAAACTGAAAATTTCTGACACGATTAAAAACATAGCAACCAGGATAAACTCCTCTCGACTCTCTTACTCCTGAAAAGAAATCTCCATGTGAAATTCCTACTGATTTAGAAGGCTGTTCCATATAAACAGCTCCTCGAGAATGTCGTCACCCAAAGAACTTTTAAAGGCACAACCACTGTGGCAAAAAAGAATAGTCTAGAGGCGAGCAGAGCCTGCCAAGTGTATCTGATCCACAAATGGCCACAATGAGGGCTGTTTGGGGATTTTAAAGTAGTCAGAAGAGCAGTCAACTAACTGAGCCCCACAAGCCATGAAGAGGGCTATTTAACTGTTTAAGAGCATTTCAAAGTAGTCAGAAGGGCAGTCAACTGTAGATCAAAAGCCACTAGGTCTAAGATGTTGTCAGTGAGATCTGGCAAGCCAGAGGGGAGACTTGTTGAAGTCTGTTGGACATCGAGAAAAGTGTTATGAGAATGCCATGACAGTCATAGGCATCAAGTAAATACCACAACATCAGCCAAAATAAGGTAACCCTCGGTGACTGCAGATCAAGACAAATGGAAAGGATATAACCACCAGGTGAACCATATGAGGTCAACCCTTTAGGCCCTCATGTCCAATGCAACATGAGGTCTCAAGTTTGATTCTCGCTAGGTGCTATTAGTTCCTTTGAGGGTCATGCCCATTGGCCAAAAGACCCAAAGTTTGCAAGTTGATGCCAAGGAGGCACTTTGCATAAAACCCATAAATTAGTTGGGCCAGAGGTTTTAGATACCACAGTTACGAAGAAAGGGTGAGTGGCAGCAGGGACAATGCAAATTGTAACACTGGCATAGGAAATTGAAGGCATTCTTTGTCAGAACCTTAGGAGGTTAGAAAGATAAAAGATTGAACAGGCTAGCGGCTACAGTAGCTTCTAGAGGGACAGTGTGGGAAAAGAAGAGACTGAACATAAATCAACCCTGTCTGTGCAAAACTTTCACATGGTTGTCTTTCTGTCCACGAATAGTACCCGTTACTGAACTAAATTTTGCCTATAGGATACAGTCTTGCTAGAGAGTGCATACCTAAGTGGTCTGCCTTGTGATAATAAAGCAAATGCAATTCTACAATCATAGCATAGAAGACATATATTATAGACCTACGTGCAAAAGACAAGTGCATGTGAGAGTGCTAGGCTACACAAGACTTGCTACCTAAAGTTGTCTAAGCACTACACACTTATGAAATATGCTCCATCTCTTGTACAAAAGCTTAAACAATCTATCCTACAAAATATTTGTTACCAAATAAGTGAACATGAACATGATGCAACAATATTACCCCTCTCTGTCCAGCAAAATTGCAAAAATATCCAATTCTTGGATGTCCTATATTGTTGCAAATTTTTTGTGAAATTGATTTTGGTCTACAAGATTAAGTTGAATGTATAAAGTTCATTTTGAAGACTTTTCACTCTATTTCATCAAGGTATTATACACATTTGACTAATAGTCAAACACTTCTATTAGGGTACATTTGGTGTCCAGACAGGACATAACTGGAGAAAACAACTGTTCAGTGTTTGGTAAGACATAGTGGACAGAACAGAACAAGTAAATGACCAATTTACCCATAATGAGTTGTTTATATATTTCGATTAATTTATGTAATTTATTAAATTATAACAAAATGATTATTTTTAAAACAAAATATATCATTAGAAAGTTTTCGTCAAAACAATTAAAATGACACCAAAATTAAAAGTTTATGTAGTTTCCAATTTTTATTTTACCCCTTTTCTATATTATTTTTTAGTATTAATATATAATAAATTACACAAATTAATAAAATATAGAAACCGTATAAAAATAATATTTTGATGACGGTAAAATGAAGGTTTTAAAAAGCATCAAATACAATAAATAAAATTTAAAGAATGAATAAAATGTAAAAATGAGACCTATTTGATGTTTTAGAAGAGAATTAAGTTTTATTTTGAGGTTATATTGGTAAAATATAAGTCGGTTTCACCTTGTTCCACCCTGTTGCATGGGGTATGGGTGGAACAAGCCTATTCCACTCTGTTATTGTTTGTTCCACATAAAAGTCTTGCCAAACGTGGAACAAGGATCCCTGTTTTGTTCTGTCCTGTCCAATGTACCAAACGCACCCCGAATATGCACGTAGAGTTAATCCTTGTAATTTTCAGAGCATAGAGTGAGTATATCTCTATCACTATCCAAGAAACAAAGTGATGCAAAACTCAATACCAAATGTGAAGAATGACTCGTCACTAGGGGGAATAAATTTTACCGCACAAACTTCTCTCTGTGCCCACCAACATATTGAGACTTCGATCCACCGTCGAACATGTCCAGTCTAACACAGAAATCCCTACTGCCACCAACAGATAAGAAAAGATAAAGAAACAAATATGCATATATCATGGTAAGATGCCATAAACCTTAAGTTGAACAGTATCAGGGGTTTCACTTTTTCATAAACCTTAAGTTGAACAGTATCAGAGGACCTAAGGTTCTCTAAAAACAACCATGTTTTTTCTATAGGTAATTTGAACTGTACACAAGCAAATGATAGCAACAATGATGCCCTTAGATTTTTACACTTAAGGTACCCTATGTCACATATCTCAATACTTATCAGCAAACAATGCCATTGGAAGTTACCACTTTTTTGTTAACCCCCCCCCCCCCCCCTCTTCTTTTACCATTGATACTTTGGCCATGCTCCTCTTGTCTCTAGATTGCAGTGATTTCCTGCTCTCTTTTTGCCTTCTTATATCTTATTTCTTTTAACATACGGTGTCTTTCCAATGCCCTCAAATGAAGAGAAAGAGGTTCAAGATGATTTTATTGGAAACATTTGCTAGGAGATGTTGTGGAAGAAAAGGTGAACAAATTATGAATGAATACTTGAAACCTATGATGAAAAGTCAATCAGATGAAATCATAGTGCTCCCTCCCCAATCCCACTTTAATTTCTTTTGTCTAACAAATATTATTTGTCCCCTTTATTGTTTAAACCATCTTTTTTACCTAGGCAATGCGATTGCATCCTGTTGCGCTATTTCTACTTGTTATATGTATATCATTGGTAGGAACCAAGAAATAAAATATATTAAAGCAAGATAGAAAGAAAAGGAAGTAGAGGCATGGAAAGTTATTGTAATCAATGCAAGAGGGAAGGGAGAGGATGGAGCAACCGGCACCAATAGATGAGACTTGAGAGAGTGGGAGGAGGGTATTTAATAATAAAAGGTATAATTGAAATGACAGGTCTATTAATATGAATAAAGAAACCAGAAAAGCAAAAGACTAGGGACGGAGGGGATTGCATATTATGAGACCCACAGAAGGGCAACAGTCCATGTCCTTTGCAAAGGCAGGACTTTGTTACTACGTAAATGTTGAAGAAGAAAATGATTTCTTTATTGACAGGTAAGGTATATAAATACAAAATGTCCAGCATAACTATAGCAGGTACTTATTACAATCTTTACAAATAAGGCTAGAGAATAAAATTAATAAACTAGAGATAATTACCAACAAAAAACACCGATACTGAGATCGGCTACACACTTCAATCATTTATGATGATCCCTAAATGGACACGGATCTTATCAACGTTCTTACCAAAACTAAAAACAGAATGTACAGCTGGTAAACACCTACCATTGTGACTATGATTTTGCTGTAAGTGAGGATTGTTATCCTTAACACATGCTGCCTTACTTTTGTGCAAGCACAGGTGTAAAACATGTCTATTGCTTCATCAATTAATTATTCCTTTTCAACAAGAATCACTATACATCATCTACAATATTTTTTGCAGCTGGTTGAAAGAAATAATTTTAGTAAGTTATTTCCTCAAAAGGAATTGAGAATAAATGTACACCCACGTGTAAGATCTCGCATTCACTTGTTCAACTTAATGAAGGCAACTATGGGAGTTTTGCTATTGCACAAAATTCAAGTTAAGAAACGTTCCTTTTCGTAACAAGTTTGGCAATAGTCACTGTCCATTGCAGATTAGCATTCTAAAGCACTCATGTCCATCAAGCTCTCTAACAAACGTTCAACTTAATTCTGAATGCACTTTGCAAATCACTTGGTCAAATAAAATATCATAACAAATAATGAGCTTATGGTCATGTACAAATAAGGGGGGAGTAGAAATAATGCTAATTCTACCCAAAGGGTGTAGTTGACTGTTGTCTTTCTTTATGCTTATGATCATCCCCACCCCCCCCTCCCCCCCCGGGGGTCCCCCTTCCTCTCCAAGTAAATGATATGTAACAGTGGAAATATTCCAATGCAAGGCATATGTATCAAACCTACTCATGTCAAGATAAACCCTATTGATTTAACGAAGGTTAACACATAGAATATGATCTGTCCTTGGAGATCCCAACTGTTTATAGGTTCTCAGTTCGATGCTACTTGAAATCATAACCATTAAGCCAAGGTAAAGCATGTAACTCTTATTCGGTTCTCAAAACCCCAAATTCATTTACTGCAAAAGCTTATCATTCAGTTTTTGTTACACTAATCTACTAACTAAAGCTCCAGTATACTCCAGCCATGAGACACCCACCCAAACATTGTTAATGGTATTTGGCCTAGCACTATCAGGGTTACCCATAGAGCCCAGCCTCCCAGGGGCCAAGAGGTCAAAAGGAACTTCACCAAAGGTAAGGAGGGTACGTGAGTTCATTTTCGGTATATAAATATTATATACTTCAAAAAGAATGACTATAAAGATCCATTACCCCTCATAACCAGACATATTCGTTTTCAAACAGTCAGGTGTCTTGCTGATAAGAAATATATTCTGTGAATTTTATGATACATACACAATATCCTATTTCACAATCCTTGCTGCCCCATGTTTTCTAGGACTGTCCTACACATAGACATCTCAATACATTAGGCAGAAATTCCTCTTCGCATAAAATTCAATCCTCCAAATTCTTGCATCATTCACTTTCATTCATTTATTGACAACACTTATACTAATCCATTGGCAACCGGATACAAAACATAAAGAGATCCATTCATACTCAAACTTATTCGTTGAAGAAACCCCCATTAATTCGCCCATGATCACTATGCTTCACCAATTTCATGTAGATTACCTTCACAAGCAACAAAAGAGCTACCAAAAGTAGAAAAAAACCCGATAACTCACCAACCAAACTCTATGGTCAAATACAAATATACAATCATCATCAATCACATGCATAGACATATAATGACGAAAAAAAATGAAAATCAAAATCAGAAGAAACCGAATAATTGACTTACTGTGAAAGCAAAAGCAAGCTCCACCTGACTAAACCATCATCGGAAGAGTGTAATTCGGAGACAATTTAGAGAAGAAGTTTGCATACGAGGGACGAAAATGGCGACAGAATATAGGAGAGAGACAACAAATGCAGAGAAGTCGTCAAAGAAGTATCTGTTTGGTAAAAATATTACAACAATTTTGTCTTATAGACCCTAGACTTCTGCAAAAAGCTATTGGAAGCCCTCTTAGTTTCATAACTTTATGCAATCAGTGTCTCGTTATTTTGTGAAGGTAAAATAGACATTGTGTGTCGTTAAATTTTACATTAATAACATGCAGTTTATTCCAACCAAATGAAATTTGCTCACATACATCAACATGGTTATGTTACATAACTAATAAAGAACAACCACACTTGTTCATCAAAGATAACTTGGCAAAGTCTCATTCCAGCCATAATTAGTAGATACATACACTAGGACTAGGCAGTTTATCAAATGTTTATCGGGTAAGCGTTTAGCAATAAATGTCACCATTTTCACTTTTTTTTTTCTTGAAACGGCAATATATAAAGGCGAGTAACAAAACAGATTACAACACGTTCAAGTTACAACTCCAATCATTCCGAGACACCGATCTACCAAATTTACAACGATGCTTAAACCAAATGAACGTGGAAGATTGAATCAAATTAGCCGTTACGAGCGGATTGAAAATCCTTTTGTTGAAAATCACCGAATTCCTAGCACTCCAGACAAACCACAACAAAGCGTGAACAATACAACTCCTTATGATCACCTTAGAGCTGTCTGAGTTCGGGGGACTAACCAATCAGCAATAGAACTAACTGAATCGGGAATCCAATCAGCCCAATATTTTATATTACGTCTCACATTCACAGCTTTCCTGCAGTCAAGCAAAATGTGGCTGATTGTTTCTGGGTACTCCTTGCATAGAGGACAAAGATCGTCTTCTAAATGAACCCCTCTTTTAATCAGATTAACTTTCATAGGCAACCTATCGAGTCTCGCCCGCCAGATGAATATTCTAAATTTCGTGGGCACCGTTTTTAACCACAACGTAGGAGGACCACACCTTCTAAGCGCCATGCTATCAATCGCTTTCCGCAACGGGGCCACCGAGAACACTCCTGATTTATCCAATTCGCATCTCCATTTGTCGCAAGAGCCAAATTTGAAATTCTCACATAGGGATATGATCGAGATCAAGTCCCGTTGTTTCTGGCCGTCGCGAATCGGCCTTCTCCAGTTCCACAAGAAGGTAAGATCGTTTTCAGATCTACAGATTCTATCAGAAATCAAACAGTTCGGATTTGTCTCGAGCGATGCCAATCTAGGGAAAGAAGAGGATAAAGGGCTGCTAGAACACCAAGCTTCGGTCCAAAATTTAGCATTTCGACCCTCGCCTATGACATTAGAAAAAGCCGCATTCAAGTCTAAATTGAACTTAGAAATGTGATCGCTTACTTTGATAATTTGGCTCCAGGCCCCGTTGAGCCTAACCGGCCGATCGTCTGGGGCAAGACCTCCACTCGCACCGTATAGAGATGTGATCACTCTCTTCCACAACGCCGTATCCTCAGTTCTAAATCTCCACCACCATTTCGCAAGTAATACAATTAAGGTTTTGGGCTATGAGGCTACCAATCCCAAGACCACCGTTAGACAAGCTGTTTAACGATTTCTCCCACGCTACCCAGGTAATTTTCGCATTATCAGGATCAGTACCCCACATAAACTTTCTTCTATGATTCTCCAAGGTCTTTAAAACAGATATAGGAGCCAAATAAATGGAGAAGAGATACACCCCAAGGCTTCCAAGCACCGATTTACAAAGAGTTAATCTACCCCCTCCGGATAGCACCTTTCTTTTCCATGTAGAAAGCTTGTTACCGAACTTATCAACCAATGGCTTCCAAGTCGAGATTTTAGACACAAAGGAACCGATAGGGATGCCCAAGTAAGAAAGCGGAAAAGAACCATCTTTGACAGCAAACATCGACGCTGTCAAAATGTCACCATTTTCACTTACCTTATGGGGAACATTTCCGTCCATCAAAATGGATTGATGGTTTGCGTTTATAATCCGGTAAACGTTTATCGGGTAAAAGTCTTCACCCTCATTTACCGGGTAAAACTTTTGATCTTTGCCTTTCCTCTTACCGGGTAAGATTATCGCTCCTTGTTATGTTTATCTGTAAGGTAATTGAACTGGCAAGTGCTTACCAAGGTAAGTGTTTAGTAAACGACCCATAAATTTATACCACACTAATAATATACCCTCTCGTTACCAAACCATTTATCCATCCATCTTCCTTGTTGCTCGTGAGTTCCGGTTGGCTCTTTCTATACTGTTCGGTTATTATGCTTTGGATCTGTCTTCTTGTTGGTGGCTCTTCTGTCTGGTTGAGGGGCGTTCTTGAGGCTCYTTTGCAAGGCYCAATTTTGTTWGGCTTTTTAGGTGCTTCAATGTTGCTCGTGGAACTCTTCTTATGGCGGCAACACTTTGGTTTTCTCAAAAGTGGTGGATGGTGTCTGCTAATGATGGGGGAGTGTAGTTCAGTGTAGTTCTGCTACTTGTTTTTGGTTGCTTTTTTTTTGTGTGGATGATTAGTGATTTTGAGACAGCAAGCACCATTTTGTTTTAGAAATGTATAGAGGAGAGAGGTTTTAAGGTAATTCGACACAAGGGAGATCGAATACCATCCCTTTAGAGAATTTAAAACGCAAACGATCAAAGTAATCGAGATCAAATACCRTTGATTTAGGGTTTTCGCTGCACCGAGGGGATAGAAATTAAAGCCCTTATGTCGATTTTTAAGTAAACGAAACATAGTAAAGTTTCAAACGGTTTGAAACCTAATCAATRTAAACAGTTTATTCACACGTTGGTTTTCATTATATTTAATAAAAATTATACGAAGGGCATRTAAAGTTATAAACCAAAACCTCTGATGGATCACTTTACATTACATAAAAATGCTAACAACGGATCTCATTGCTGTGTCCGCATGCTTCCATCTTCATCTTCCATGGCGGTGGAAGAAGGTTCTTCATTCAGATCAAAATCATGAACCACCATGTAAGCRCCCTTGAAATCTGCATCTGCAGCCTGTATAGGTTCAGCCATAGACGGATGACCATGATCCACCACGCATTCACCCTTGATATCGGAATCTTGAGCCTGTATTTCAAGTGCAACAGTTGGTTCAGCCATAGACGGACGATCATGACCCACCATGCATCCACCGGTCGTAAAATCTTCTATCTTCGTCTGGGCGTCGACCTCCTTAGGCGGTGCCGGAGGAGCATTAGCCAGGAGCAGCAGAAACTCCACCAGTTCTTTTAACTCATTATCAATCTTACCATTCACTTTTTTTAACCCCAGACGACCTCTCCTGCCCTTCACCAGCCTGCACCCAAGTAAATCTTTCCTTGGGATATCAACCACCTTAGGCTCAAGATTCTGCCCGTTTCCACCGACGTTGATGGTGGTCGTGTTCTGCACACCAAGAAACGCCTTCCATTCACTATCGGAGTGATCAGCCGTAATGTGAGTATAAACRTGTTTTATGGATCCGAAACTTGYTTCACACAAAAAACASACCGCTGCACCTTCAACCATTACCAAAACCTCTCTTCCATGATTCTGATGATTGCTACCTCCGGCAGACTCCATGGATCAGTTAGAACCCTAAAGAAATTGATTAAATATCCAGAAACTCAGAAGATATGTTGATGTTTGTAGTTGAATGAT
>NC_037529.1:11164864-11177241 GCF_001531365.2 Cynara cardunculus var. scolymus | reverse complement strand
ATATTTTGCCAACCTAAGTGAAGCCCATAATATTTTTTGTAATTAGCTTAAGCCCTATTTCCTCTCGATCTCTTGACTTAACTCATAATAATAATAATTCTAATTCTACCAAAAAAAAAAACAAGATGCAATAAATTAACTATTTCACATAGAGGTGAAAGTTGATCTACAATCAAATATAACAATTCCAAGTTTCAAGTCATCAAAATAGGGAAACCACGTCATTATTGGGATTTTCAAAAGCCTTATTATCATAGTCCAGTACATACCTTCTAGCCAGTACATTATTGTCGTTGTACAAGATCCTTGAAGGGGGAAGTGAATCCGAAAAACTTGACAATGCATCAAACTTACATGTAAACACCAGGCCCTAGACACGTGCAACCCGTGCGACCGCACAGCGCATCAAATCTCAAAGGGGCATCAAATTTTTATATGAACTATAGTATTAGTTTTTGGTTTTGGCCTTTTGGGGTTTAATAATTTAAGACTTGGGCTTTAAATCTTTAATTATAAACAAAGGCCCTGGCCCAACTGACCAGACCTGTTAATAACAAACCCAAGGAGGCAAGTTCGCAATCGCAAGCCGCAAGGACTTGAAGATTTGAATCGAACGCATCACAAACTCATAGTTCACAAGCTTGGCGATTGAAATTAACGATTTCTTTGTTCGACTTTCTCGATTTTCTTTGATAACGTTTCAGTTCCAGAGGAAGATGATTAACGGTAACGAGTCAAACGGGCAACGGCTGTCCATGGAACGACGGACTATCCACGCCTCCACAGTAACGGTAAGTCGGTAACTATATATACTCGAATTCTCGAATATAGTCATACACCACTACAACAAAATGGGGTTTATAGGACACTCCCAATTTTTAAACGTCATAATAGACCTCTTTATAAGACTTAGTTTATAGGACCAAACAAATAAAGCATCCTATCTAAAGGTGTTGTAATAAGTTTATATGACTTTTTTTGACGTCGTAATAAGTTTTTTATTACACTTTTAACATAAAACGTATCATTAACAACTTTATAGGACACTATTTGAAAAACTGTCATGTAAAAACAAATGTCCTGTAAAAAATTGAGTTTATAGGACACTTTCTCAAAAGTGTCTTATAAAGTTGCTAAAGCGATGCTTTGTATTAAAAATGTCCTAAAATACTTGTTAAGACGCCCAAAAACGTCATATAAACTTATTACAACACCTTTAGATAGAACGCTTTATATTTTGGTCCTATAAATTAAGTTATATAAAGCGGTCTATTGGAACACTTAGAGATTGAGAGTGTCCTATAAACCCAATTTTGTTGTAGTGTACGAATACACGATTATCAATTAAACTCTCAAATCTCAATCCTTCATTGTTTGATTTAATGATTTGTTTCTCAAATTTCAATCCTTCAAATCTAGTTACAGTCAATTGGCGATTGCATTTGTATTTCTTCAATTCTTCAAATAAGGATTCTACCATTCTGGAACTGAAAGAGTTATCGTGGAGTGTGGATTTGCATTGTTTCTCAAAGTCAAACCAAGGTATGATTTTGTTTCAAATACAGTCGATTGCATTTGCATTTGCATTGTTTATCAAACCAATGTATGATTTTGTAATGGTGGAAACTTGAGAAAAACCCTCCTTTTGAGAAGATGAAGTTAAAGTTTACTTGTGAATGGATTCTAATGATGCTAGTATAATAAAGCCTACATGCGTAGTCAAAATTGCAATATATAAACTTATGAATTAGAAAAGCAAAGAAAAAGTTTATTTCTCGGGAGTTAACAATATTTAGGAACTGCCTTAATAATATGATGCTCTCAAGTCTCAACATAGAATTTGGAAAATGAAATGATTTAGAGTAGCCTCTTACAAAGGTACATAATAGTATTGTCTGACAAACTGCATCCAGCAACAACCACTCTGGTAAATTCAGCTTCACAAGTCTCCCTAAAGATGGTGAACTTTGATGTTTACTATTGTACTTCTCTTTTAACCTAGGCCCTCTGAGGGTCATTATAATCTCGATTAGATATCATTTCAAGACTTTCCACCCTTTCCATTGGCAAGGCCCTCTTTTTTTTTGGACCGCAAAAGAGCACTTTATTGAGAAAGGAAGAGGACTAGCGAGGAGCTAGTTACTAATAGAGTACACGGCATCAACCGGATTACATATCCATCTCTCCCAACTAAAAGACTTACTAACCTTTGCTGGGAATCAACTTAAGCCAATCTGTTTCCTGATCCGCAGAAGGTAGCATAACACAGTCGATCAATCTCCTAAGAGATCTAACTGAGAAGATATTGTTCGTCTCCAGCAACCAAGACCACCCATTCCTATCCGGTGCGTCGATTAGGAGACTATTGATGTTGATCCCGATATCGCCAAGGTCCTTTTCAATACTTTTGATATTGCTCCAGACAGCTCTCCTGCCTCTACTAGCACCAGACAAGTATTGAGCCGAGTTGCAGTAGCGCACTATCGAGTTCCAGATCGCCTGAACCTCCGTACGCTCTCTCCACCACCATTTGACAAGCATTATGAGGTTTAGAGCGCGTAAACTCCCAATACCCAACCCGCCACTCTTCTTGTCTCTAAGAACCTGATCCCACGCCACCCAACTAATTTTTTAAACATCTTCCGTTCCACCCCAGAAAAATCAGCATCTTATGCTTTCAAGAGTGCTTATCACCTTCTTTGGAGGAGGATCTCCTTGTCTAACGCCTCTGCACATATTGAATTCCTTCGACAGAGAGCCGTTAATAAGGATCGAAACTTTAGGCGTGTGAATACAACCTTTCATCCATGCTCTCCATTTTTCACCAAAGCCCATTTGCAAGAGTACGTCATCAAGATAGTTCCAATTAAGGGAGTCAAAAGCTTTAGCGAAATCTACTTTAAAGATAAGCAATTTTTTCCTAATCCTCTTGGCCCAAGCTATTATCTCATTAACAATCACCGAACCATCAAGAATGCTACGACCCTTGATGAAAGTCGATTGCGTGTTGCTAACGACTGAGCCGATAACACCTTTCAGCCTTTCCGCGAGCACTTTCGAGATCACTTTGCTCACACACCTAATTAGATTTATTGGACGATAATCCGCGAGAGAAAGGGGATCCCTTGTCTTCGGCACAAGGGAGATAAAAGACGAATTGCGTGTTTATTATAGAGTTTCCATCGAAGAACTTGACAGCCTCCGTAAAATTTCTTCCCCAACTTGGTCCAAAAAGAGCGAATGAACTCGAAGGTAAACCCATCAGGACCCAGAGTCTTGTTATTACCACAACTCCAAACCGCACTTTTAATCTCATCTTCCGTGAATGAGGCTTCAAGCCAATCCCTTTGGGAGTTCGAATTTTTTTTGAAGAGCGAGCTGCCAATTGTAGGTCTAGTCGGGAATCGATCCGTAAACTTATCTTTGAGAAAATCATGAGCTACATCCTTGATTTTCTCCGGGCAAGAAATCCAACTACCATTGATATTCAAGCCGTGAATCCGAGAACATTTACGCCTACTATTTAGCAGGCCATGGAAAAAGCTCGTGTTCTCGTCTCCAACCGCAATCCACCGGGTTTTGCCCGTTTGTTTAAGATCACTTACTTGATTGGCGACCAATTCATTCAACCGAACCATTAGGTTCGCTCTTTCACTCACCATGCTCGAATCAATAAAGCATGTTTCCACAAGAAAGTCGATCGCTGAAATTTTCTGCTTAAGGGACTCGCAGTCCGCTTTAACGTCCCTGGAAACTCTTTTCCTCCATTCTTTGTTACACATTTTGAGATGCCGAAGCTTTCTGGATAGCCGCTCTACCCTCGAAAACACCTCGAATTCCGGACAAGGTTTGTCCTAGTAATTATCAACCAAAACAGCCAGCTCTTGGTCCGAAAGCCACGAGTTAAAATATTTGAACGGGAAAGGACCACCTTCGTTACTCCTCGAGTCCAAAATGATAGGACAATGATCTGAAAAACCTCTAGGGAGAGCCATTGAGTTCACCATAGGCCATACGTTAACAAACTCCATGCTTACCAGGAAACGGTCCAACTTGTTTAGCTTAGAGCATTCGCGGTTCATCCAAGTATATCTACGCCCACCAAGATGAATATCTAAAAGACCTGCAGAAGTAATGAAATCGTTAAAGTACCTTGCTCCAATAGGATCAAAAAAGGGATCCCTTCCGCTCATCAGCTGCACGCACTTCATTGAACTCCCCGCATATAACCCAAGCAACACCAGAAAACTTCTTTATCCGTTCCCAGCAAATCTGCCCAAAGAAACTTTTTTATTTTGGTATCTTGCGGCGTGTAGACATTGATCACCCCAAGCTTTACCTTCGAGACA
Source organism: Cynara cardunculus var. scolymus (assembly GCF_001531365.2). NCBI lineage: Eukaryota > Viridiplantae > Streptophyta > Magnoliopsida > Asterales > Asteraceae > Cynara > Cynara cardunculus. The sequence continues at coordinate 11,172,892 of NC_037529.1, read as the reverse complement.
AGCCACGTACGCATAACCACAATAAACCCATCTTTTTTTCTACACACAGGGCCTGAAACAAACCGTCGTTCCAGATCGTAATCAAGCTTGACGAGTTACCAACCGCGTCTATAGCAGCGAACTGAAAATGCTTTCCGCCCCAAACCGAAGCAACCTGCCAATCATGCTGGATAGCCATTTTCGATTCCTGAAGGCAGAGGAAACTAATTTTGTGCTCACGCCCCGCGTTCTTGGCCCAAATCCTTTTCGACTCCTTTCCCATCCCATTCAAATTCCATGAAAGGATTTTTAACATAAATCCACACCCTCCCCATTACCAATTATACTCTCCAAGATATCCAAATTACTTTCCAAATCAATATCGATTTCCTTTCCCACCTTAACCATATTGCTAATTTCATGAATGGGGCTGTCAGCCGAAAGAGGGAGAGATTCAGAGATACTTGGCAAGGAGGCAGCGGCTCTAATACGACGATTAGAGTGTTTGATCATCAAATCAGAGTATGAGGAGTGTTGCCAATTTCGATCGCACATGAAGCTTTTGCCTACCGTACCTCCCGAAGCAGCATCATGTTTGCAGGAGAACCCACGTTTCCTCCGGTAACAGTTGTAAGGGCTTTTTATTTTTTTCATTTTCTTTTTTCGCCTTTTCCTAATCTCCAAAGCATCGATCTTAGATTGAAGAATCCACTCCTCAAGTGGTTCTTCATTCACCTGGTCCGAGCCGTTTCCATTCACATCACTTCCGTCCTCAATGTCGCACGTAGGAGAAACAGAATCAGGGGAGGGATCCACTTGGTTCATAGACTTCTTTGATTTAAGCCCATCCATGGGGGAGGAAATTTGGGAGAGTGAAGGCCCAATACCTGAAATCTCTTTCACTCTAGGCCCAGCACAGGAGACCTTATTCCAAGGGCCCAACAATGAGGGATCTCCTGCCAAAAAAGATCCACCAGCAACATTTAAAGACACCACGTGCGCCGCACCTTTATCCAAGGAGGCAGCCAAATCATGACTTTCCATGGATCCACCCGCATGGTTGTCGACTTCCTGCCTCGAAAATTGATCCATAATTAACTCTTCATTGCCATGCGAGCAAGCTGGTGACTTTTCAACTCCCTGCCAAACCGTCGAGTTCGAATTCGGGACGACATCCACCGACGAATCCAAGATCGGCGCTTCTAAAGAAACAGAAGGCGACGACCCATTTCCGAATTGCCATCCTCGTTGCTACTGAGGAAGCCGGCCTCCAATCCTGCTTCGACAATTTCACCTATCTCTAGACAGTCCCACATTTTTTCAATAACTCTGACCTTGAACTGAGACCTTCCGATGACCACCTTCACAGTGTCCCTTATCCAGTCTGACTTATCTGTCAGAACATCCACGATACCGTGAGTTTTAGAAGACCCAATTCACCATGAAGCTCATAATTTACGACTTCTCTCCATAGACCTCCGACTTTAGAGAAGGAATCTGGACTCCAAACCTGAAGCGGCATACCTTGGATTTCAAGTCTAGCAATACGATTCACCAAACGAAACTCTGCATCCCACCTTCTCAAGCTAACAAACCAGTCTTGCCAAATATCCACAACATTTTCACATAATTCTCGAGCACCATCAATCGAAGCAAACTCTAGCAACAACGATAGACCCCCCAAGTAGCTAAATCGAATTCTGACCCACCCTTCCGTCCTAGACAAAGACCCAATCAGCTTGAGAGCTTCATAACTTTTCAGTTCCCCAATTAGCGCGGATTCTAGTCTAGCTAGGTTAGCTATCAAAGGGGACAACTCCAATCTCTTCTCACCCCCATCGTTATCCCCTGTAACCCCTTCGTTCGAAGGCATCACCATACAGCGACCAGACCCACTTACCGCCTCCACATACGTTTTGGCCCTCGCATTGTGACGAACATGGGAAGACGAACGCACTGCAGAAGAACCAAAATGATCTCTTGCTTTCGCCTTAGATCATTCTTCCTACTAAAACGAGCAAGGTTAGCCCTACTCTTGAAGGAGCCTAACCACATCTTGTTTAGATTCTCTTCAGTCCGCCTCCAATCCTTGACCTTGATGAATCTCACAAATCCAAACCGCTTACCCTGCCCATTCCTTTTCCTGGGGACGTACAAATCTACAATATCCCCATGATTCTTGAACTCTCTCCATATGCTTTGCTCCGAAACCTTCTCCGGGAAGTTTGTGAAGAAGAAAGTCGTTGCTTTTCCTCTCAAGTTGTCACTCCTCAGAGGAAAGAAGTCTTTACTCCCCATTCTCACACCAAAATCAAAGGCCCTCTTATTGCGCAAGTCATTTTCAACTTTGAATTCCATTCCATTGTGGTTCCTACTTGGCAACCTAGAAAATATTGAAATTCACTTTCACACTTTGGTCTTCTTAATTTTGTTTACTATTTTGGTCAAAACTAAATAACTAATTATCTTTTTCTTGCTTTTTAAGTTACAGATATTGAAATAAGGTTCTAGCATATTAATTTGAGTAATTTCAACTTGGAAAAGGGAAAACCAGAAAGAAAGGAAACACGAGCTTAATCTAGGTTTTATCCTTCTATGTTTGACTAATATTGCTTGGGTATTTTGTGCTTGATTTTCATAAGATATTAAACATGTTTCCTAGATCACAACCATCAGGTGCACAAATTAGAAAAAGAAAGAAAAGACAACAAAAAATTGCTCAATCTTTACAGGGATCGTTAAATCGATATTTTGTTAGACATGAAAATGTGTCTAAAAATCCCATTGAAAATGTGCCTGAAAATCCCATTGGAAATGTTTCTGAAAATCCCACTGAAAATGCTTCTGAAAATCCCAATGATTTTGTTGAAAATATTGAAAATCTGTGTACTGATGAAGTTGGGGACAATGAAAATCCGTGTAATGATGAAGTTAGTTTGAATATTTTTGATCCAAGGTTTGGGATGACTTAGATTCAATAATAAAATATTTGCTTGCTGAAAAAGGGCTTATAAGGGAAATCAACATCAACTTTCCAAATGATAAAGTAGATAGACACTTTTCTTACGAACATTATATCCATAAGTTACGAAATGGTGATTCTTATGATAGAAAATGGTTGGTTTATTAAAAAACGTTGGATAATTTTTTTTGTTTTTGTTGTAAGATATTCAAACTGCTTGGTTTAGAATTCAATTAGCTACCGAAGGGATAAATGATTGGAGGCATTTAGGTGAAACATTAAGTTTGCATGCAAATAGCTCTGGGCATATGATTAACTTGAGAACTTGGTCTGAGTTGCGAGTGAGATTGAATAAAAATCAAACAATTGATAAAGAATTACAAAAATTGATTAAAAAAGATAAAGATCATTGGAAAGAAATTTTGATTAGAATAATTGTTGTTGTGAAATGTCTAGCACAATATAACTTGGCTTTTCGTGGATCAAATGAAAATATTATCAAATTTCTAATGGAATTTTTTTGGGTATACTTCAAATGATTGTTGAGTTTGATCCTGTCATGAAACAACATTTTCGGCTAATTAAAGACAAAGAAACTCATTATCATTATCTTAGCTAGAAAATTCAAAGTGAATTGATTCAACTATTGGCATCTGAAGTTAAGAGTGTGATTATTAAACAAATCAAAGAGGCAAAGTATTTTCCATAATTCTTGAGTGCACTCCTGATGCAAGTCACAAGGAACAAACGACTTTGATTATAAGATGTGTTGATATGTCATGTGCTCCTATAAGTATAGAAGAATTCTTCTTAAAGTGTTTGCTCGTAGAGGATACATCTGGTTCAGGTCTCTTCAGTGTGTTACAAGATGTTTTAAAATCTCTAGATTTAAACATCAATTGTGTGCGAGGACAAGGTTATGATAGTGGATCTAATATGAAAGGAAAACATCAAGGTGTTCAGAAAAGATTGCTTGATGTAAATCCTATAGCATTTTATATGCCATGTGGTTGCCATTGTCTTAATTTAGTTTTGTGTGATATGACAAATTCTTGTCATAAAGCAAAAACGTTTTTTGGAACATGTCAAACAATATACAACGTGTTTGCTAATTCTATCAAGCGATGGAGTGTTTTACTTGAGTTTATTGATGATTTGACTTTGAAATCTTTGTCTACTACCCATTGAGAAATTCATGTCGAAAGTGTTAAATCTATAAAAAAGTCAATTTGCTCAAATAAAGGAAACTTTGTTGAAATTATTTCAAGTTAGCGATGATGGAAAATTATGTAGAAATGTTGAATCTTTGGTAAATGGTGAACTTTCAAGTTTGGAATTCATGGTCAGTTTGGTTATTTGGCATGAAATTTTATATAGAATCAATTTGGTTACCAAAAGATTACAATCTAAATATATGCTTCTTGATGTTGCGGTAAAAAATTTAGAGGTATTAGTTTGTTATTTTGAGATATATAAGGAGACTGAACTTACTTCTGCCATTATTGAAAGCTAAACATATTGCAAATGAAACTAAAATTGAGCATGAATTTTCTATCGAACGTTCTTATTTTAGTAAAAACAATTTGACGAGATTCCAAATATGGAACGAGAACAACAATATGTTCAAGAAACATTTAAAACTGATTATTTTCTTGTTTTGGTTGATATGACTCTATCTCAATTGAAGACTAGATTTGATCAAATGAAAATTTTTGAATGCACTTTCGGTTTCTTGTTTGATGGGTCAAGGTTGGTTCATTTAAATGATGATGAATTGAAAAATTATTGTATGAATCTTGAAGTTGCTTTAACAAATGGTGATGATTGTGATATTGATGGGAAGTATTTGTTTATGGAATTGCAAATTTTGTAGGAAATGTTACCGCCAGAAGCATATAAAGGAGAAGCCATGGACATCAATTGAGATTTTGGAGTTTGCAAAAAAGATGGATATGTTTTCAAATGTGTTGCTTGCATATATGATTTTGCTGACTGTACTCGTCAGGGTAGCATCTGCTGAAAGAAATTTTTCAAACCTAAAATTATTGAAGTCATATTTGCGGTCTACCATGAGTCAAGAAAAACTAAATGAGTTAGCAATTTTGAGTATTAAAAGTAAAATTCTAGAATATGTTGAACATGAAAAAGTAATTGATATTTTTGCTTCAAGGACTGCACGAAGACATCGTTTTAGGTGATATACTTATACTTTGTAATTTGGGGTTTTTAGTTTTTATGTCTTCCTTTGTATTTTTCATTTTAATTAATAAAATTCGACTAGGTTCTAAACCCTTTAGTAAAAGTGTATCTTCCACCGTTTCATTTGCTTAAAAAATGGGCATAGGAGCATCTTTTAGCATATTTGCACAGGACATCAAAAACCTCATGAACGACCCTGACGACAAATAGCCAAATCAATCAACTTACGATAATATGCAAAATACATGCAACAACTTTAATATGATTCACGCTTGTTGATAAAAGAATAAATAAATATAATATTACACTTCAAATTTGAAAGTTCAACTGAGTGGTAATACCGTATAAAATCAAAAAAGTTCACCAGCCTGAAAGAAACTAACGACATCGTTATTCTGTATCAAGTCTATGTAAGCCTAAAATTGCAGAAAACTGATAAAATGAAACCCTTTTAGGCATCAAGTAAGAATTTTGACTGAAAAGACATTTGAATTCGCCTAAGTATGTAAGGAGTATGCCTCCTCAATATTTCGACCCTAGGGTTTCGAACTTAAAAAAACCCTTAGGTCTCGTTTGATTTGCATGAATAAAATGGATTTTGGGAGATTTGGATTTCAAATACATTCCAATCCCATATTTGTGGTTTGTTGGATTGTCTGGATTTGAAATTATATGATTTAAATTAAATCCTAGTATTTAATTGAATCCTACCAACATAGGATTTTGAAATCTTTAGGGAGAGCTTGGAATTTCACAGAATTTCGTATGATTGTATTTAATATGTTTTCAAAAAATGTTAAAAACATTTGTTTTGTAATGATCGATTAATAAAAATGTAACTTAATTATTTTTATAATTCCTTTATAAAATATTTATAAATAATATAATCCAAGTCCAAAGCTTACAAACCAAACATACCAATGATTTCAAATCTCCAATCCAAATCCCTTCAAAACAATCTTGCAAACCAAAAGGATCCATGTCCTATTTGATTTATAGGATTGAAATAGATTTGGGGGGATTTGGATTTCAAATCCACTTCAATCCCGTGTTTGGTTTGTTGGATTGTCCGGATTTGATATCCTAAGATTTAATTGAAAATCTACAATATAAAACAAATGACTTTCCGTCGGTGATTATTGACGGATCACCCAAAGAATACAAGTGGTTCGGTAAAATCCGATGTTTTTGGAGGAAATATAACAATGGATCACCCAGAGAATCCCTAGGTAATCAGTCACTGCTTTGAATTATCCACCAACTTTTGTGACGATTTTGTGACAAATCACCTTTTAACGACAGATTTCCCAAGAAAAAGTTTGTAGGTAAAAGCATTTCATTTAGTAGTGCTACAAACTAAGAATTTTAAATCCTTAGGGGGTGCTTGGAATTTCATGGGATTTCGTAGGATTGTTGAAATACGGTTTTAAAAAAATGTTAAAAACATTTATTTGATAATCGATTAATAAAGATGTAATTTAATTATTTTTATAATTATTTAGAATGCTTTTATGAATTATTTATAAATAATGTAATCTAATTCCATAACAAATCCAACAAACCAACACAAATGATTCCAAACCCTGCGAATCCAAATCTCTCCATAAAATCTAAATCGCTCAAAAAAACAATCTTGCAAACCAAACGGACCCTTAAAGGATGTAAATCATTCGTATTAAGAGAAGAAGCAAGATCTTCGGTAGCGGAGAAAGAGAAGCACTCCCCATCTCTTCTTCAAGGGTAGGGGGAAGGTGGAGGTTTGCGATTTTAGAGGAACGTGGATGGACGGGCCATGATGGTTTGACGACCTAAGGTGCTTAAAAATCATCGCAGGGTGTGGGAATTGGATGGGAACGTGGTTGGACATGAAGTGGCACGAGGAGGGAGATGATTAGGGTGTGTGGAAGAGAGTTTAAGGGGTCGTTTACCAAACACTTATCCGGTAAATGCTTACCGGTAAAATTTAACATTATTTGCTTGGTAAGCGCTTACTATGGTAAGAGTCGTCGTCCTCACTTACCGGGTAAGATTTTTTGTCCTTGTCTCGCTCTTATTGGGTAAGATTCTTGGTCCTTACCATATTCATTTAGTAAGATAAATGATGCGTTCGAGCTTGTACACAGATCAAAATAATTGGTACCTCTTAAAATTTTCAATATAAGCGTTTTAGGATAATTCCATGTCAGGGAGATCGAACACCATCGATTTAGAGAATTAAAACACAAGCGATCAAGTTAATAGACATGGAATACCATCTCTTTAGAGAATTTAAAACGCAAACGATCAAATTAATTGAGATCAAATACCATGGATTTAGGGCTTTCGCTGAACCGAGGGATTAGAAATTAGAGCCATTACGTCGATTTTTTGAAGCGTTTGGAACCTAGCTAATCAATTTAGATGCTTATTCTGTTTTTATTAAATCAAATAAAATGGATCACTTTACATTATATAAAATGCTAACAACGGATCATTGGGTAAGATTATCGCTCCTTGTTATGTTTATCTGTAAGGTAATTGAACTGACAAGTGCTTACCAAGGTAAGTGTTTAGTAAACGACCCTTAAATTTATACCACACTAATAATATACCCTCTCGTTACCAAACCATTTATCCATCCATCTTCCTTGTTGCTCGTGAGTTCCGGTTGGCTCTTTCTATACTGTTCGGTTATTATGCTTTGGATCTGTCTTCTTGTTGGTGGCTCTTCTGTCTGGTTGAGGGGCGTTCTTGAGGCTCCTTTGCAAGGCCCAATTTTGTTTGGCTTTTTAGGTGCTTCAATGTTGCTCGTGGAACTCTTCTTATGGCGGCAACACTTTGGTTTTCTCAAAAGTGGTGGATGGTGTCTGCTAATGATGGGGGAGTGTAGTTCAGTGTAGTTCTGCTAC
>NC_037529.1:11150915-11164764 GCF_001531365.2 Cynara cardunculus var. scolymus | reverse complement strand
GAAACATGTTCATGCACTCGTTTCATGATGATGAAACATATTCATTTTCAAGTTCATGCACTCGTTTCATGATGATGAAACATATCCATTTTCAAGTTTCATGGTGATCAATGTTGCATTGTGTGTGATGATGATCCGTGTATTCGGATACTAGACATTGAAACGAGTTCATTTACAAATGTAACGTGTGCATGTCCCTGAAACGGGTTCATAATGTAATTGAACAGTTAGTCATGAAACACTTTAAGACATAAACAATGATGCTGGAGGTGAATGATTAAGTAGATGAAATGCTAAATGAAACCGGTGCATATACAAAATCGATTCATCATTGCAAAATATGAATGAGTTTCAATATCAAATGAGGATAATGAAACTCGATATTGCAAAATCATAATATTTAATAAGCGTATTAAACAATGAAATATGATCATTTATTTTAATTTTTTATGAAATTATTTATTATATATTAGTGAATATGTTGTGTTTTGATTTTGATATAACTTATTGATGGATATTATTTTAAAAAATGTTAACATTAAAATAGTATATTACTTCACAAAGTGAATCAATTTCATTAATATTATAATTTACCTGATATGGTTGCCTTGAATAAAAAATACTATGAATTAAATTTAAATGCATAGACATTAATGTTACCTTTGTTTACCGATTCTACCCTTATTGATGAAATAAAATAAATATTAATTATTTTTTAATTTTTTATTTCCTAAAATAAAGTAATGTAATCTTAGCCATTGATCAAAAAAATGAATGGATGAGATTGGTTTACATGGTTTTTACAAATGGGTCAAGTTTTTATTTGAACGCTTCTCTCTCTCTCTCTCTCTCTCTCTCTCTCTCTATATATATATATATATATATAACTCTTAAATTTTCAACAAAATTATGTCTTACTTGCATTTAAAGTCATGGTTTTTCTGGATTATGAATACATTTAAAGAGAATGGACTCATTTATACTATATTATAAAACATTTGATAAATACTTTTAAAAACTTTTTTTTATGTATGAAATATTGTTTATTAATGCATACAGCAGCGAACTTAGTATGTAAAAGGTGGGGGGAAGGGCCCCCATTAAAAAATAAAGAAAAGGAATTTTCCTAGGTTAAAAGTTGTCTTTTTTACTTTCTACCATGGTTCTCCTCGGTAATTTCTTGTTAGGACCCCCCACCAACTAAAGAAAGTATCTCGAAATCAACCAAAAGATGGAAAAAAACCCTCGAAATCGATAAAAAAAAACCCTTAAAAAGTCCCTCGAAATAATCCAAAAAAACTTCAAAAATCTTTTGGAATGATGGAATTAGGCTAAAAACACAACGGACGACTTTGTGGGTGTTTAAGCTACCTTAAAGATGCCCCCACTAGACCAAAATCCTGGATCCGTCACTAGATGCATATTATTTAAAATTCAAGATTACAAGTAAATTGTGCGTAAGTACAACTTATTAAAGCTTTATGTTTGAATTCGTGTAACTAACTACAAATAAATATAATCAAATAGATGATAAACATCTCATTTTAAATATAAAAAATCTAAAATATAATTAGAATAATTATTGACTTCTAACAAAATACTTAATTATTATATTTATAAAAATAGTTATATTATTAAACCAAAAATTAAAAAAAATGAATGAAAGAAATACACAGAAAAAAGAGAAATCTTAAATAGTTAGTTTGGTACTAATATCAATATATTTTTTTCAATTCTTTATGATGTCTTCGTATTTATATCTTATTTAAAAATAAAAACATTATCGCTTTTTAAAAACCATATAAAACAGTATTATAACATTTACTGAGACAAAAAAAACACAAAATATTAAAATCAAGATGAATCATGTAGGATTGTATGAATACCCTTATAGTATAATTAAATACAGTTAGGTTTGATTATTATTTTAACACTCCTGGTTCTTATTAATAAAAAATGATAAATTGATTATTAAATAAAAAGAAATTAAAAAATGTAAGTTATAATTGCATGTCCCAAGTCAAAGGTTTATAATTTTATTTGGTGGAAGGGGGGAAGAGTTGTTTGGAGCAAAAGAATCCAAAACCGTCGATCAAAACCTGCCACCGGACAAAAACGATGCAGTACTTGTTCACTCATCCAATCTGGGTTTGCCGATGAAAACCAAGTTTCACAATCATCAACACCCATAAATGTATATGTATATACCCAACACAATTTGAATACGGATTACAACAACAACATCTAAGATCTCTGCAATTCCATGGCCGATACAAGCCATCAGAGGTTTCCCTTATGGATCTTCCTTTTTCTTCTGCTATCAATCCATGGATACTCCTTCTACCTCCCTGGTGTCGCTCCCCAGGATTTTTTCAAGGCAAGTAAACCTTTTCTTCTTCTTCATACTTTCATATATGTATGCGTGCTTATTGATTTTAAGATGATTGTTTGTGTTTGTTATAGCTTGTGATTGCAATTGCCTTCTGTTCATTAAGGTTTCTCCTAATCATTTCGATTCCAATGTAGTTCTTGAAGAATATGATATCATGTTACTTCATTTTGTGATTAGGTTTCAAATCAGCTCAATCGCTGCCATTTGGTTACATCTAGTAGTCTTCGATTTTAACATTATGGTTGCCAGTCTTTATACTCCCTCATCGGCTACCATTTTTCCTTTCATACTAGTGGAATGGAACCCATCTTTTCTCATTTTTTTAGAGAGTAATTTCTAGCATAATTTCACACGGTATCAGGGTTAATGTCGAATACTCTAGGGACTCGAATCAATCTGTATTTTAGCATGCCCATCTAGCCTGCGTTGGAGGGTGTTTGTTAGAATCCCCAAACAGCTATTAGACCATTTTTTCCTCGATATACATTGGAACCTCCCTTTCTCCTCGATAGCTTTTTTGGAGAGTAATGATATTTCCTAGTTGATCTTGATTAGCATGCATTGATGTGCCCTGAAATCAATTGGTAAAATGTCCAAACACCAGAACAATTGGAGCAATCTTTCATACAAATGTAATCTGTTGATGATGTATATTTCAGGGGGATGTCTTGAAGGTAAAAGTAAACAAACTGTCTTCCACAAAGACCCAACTCCCTTATTCTTACTATTCCATCCCTTATTGTCGCCCACAAGAAATAGTTGACAGTGCCGAGAATCTTGGGGAAGTTCTTCGTGGTGATCGTATAGAAAATTCTCCTTATGAGGTAAACCGGAAGTTCTTTGAGATCATCATTCACTTTTGCTTCTTGTTATGTTGTATCTGCAGTTCTTTACCCAAATTACTCTTTGCAGTTCCGAATGCGAGTGCCATGGATGTGCAATATCGTGTGTCGCATAACACTTAATGAGAAAACAGCCAGAGAATTTAAGGAGAAAATAGACGATGAGTATCGAGTCAACATGTGAGACACTTATTTTAGGAAATTTATAAAACTAACCCTATGTTTTCATCACATATTCGTTAACTTTCGAGCATTTTGAATAGGATATTGGACAATTTGCCTTTGGTTGTTCCTGTAACGAGGTTGGAACAGGACTCTCATGTCCTATATCAGCATGGATATCTTGTTGGTCGCAAAGTATGGTATGCGGGTGTAAGTCCCAAAAGCTTTTACTGTTTGCTTACTACAGCGAAATCAGTTTTGTGGCACACCATATACATCTAAATGTTCTAATAAGCTGTTTTATAGCACCAATCAATTGTGGGTCCCATGTAAAGGTGTTACAGTAAGTTAACTGGACTTCCGACATCCTAACAAGTTTTTTCAGGACAATTTTGAAATAAAGTGTCCTATTAGTCTATTTATATGGCATCATCTGAAAAAAAGAATGTCTTATAAAAATATGTGTTCATAGGACACTTCTCAAAAGTCTCATATGAAAAGCTAATAGGATACTCTATTCAAATGTGTCATAAAGAGCTTGTGAATATGCCCCAATACGTACTAACACCCCTTTGTAACATCGTTATGTAGGACGCACAATTGTTTTACTTAAGTTCGATAAAGCCGATTCTGTTGTATTGGTTTATCGGCAACTAAACAAATTTAAGTCTGAATTGGCTTGTTACCAACTGATTTATATCTGTAACTTGAGGCTTAACATCCTGCAGATGAAGGTAGAGAAGTATTTTATCAACAACCATTTAACATTCACAGTCAAGTTTCATAAGGACGAACAACTGGATTCTGCAAGAATTGTGGGATTTGAAGTTAAAGCTTTCAGGTGATAAAACTCATAAAGGTTACACACGGTCACTTTAATTTATTCTGTTGGTGGTCGGTTATGCAACTTTTGTTGTGTGTATCATAGTCTCACGTCTGCTAGATTGGACCATTTCTACCCTATATATATTGGAACCTGCCTTCTCTCCAAAAAGCTCTTTTAGAGAGTAATCTAATGGAGTTCCACATATTCTCACATGGTATCAAAGCCCTCTAGGGACTCGCCATTCTGGGGCAGTCTGAATTCGTCTAGCCCCTTCTCGACTCTTGGTTCCTGCCTAGACTTTGTTGGAGGAGGCATGTTATGAGTCCCAAAAGAGGCTCTTACGGACAATAATTTAACAGGGTTTCACATATTCTCACAGTGTCAAAATGTTTGTTTGATTCAGTGTTAAACATCAATACGATGGTGAATGGAGTGACGATACTCGCCTTACAACCTGTGACCCTCATGCGAAAAAGCTGGTCAACGGCTCTGACCTGCCACAAGAGGTTGAAGATAAGAAGGAAATCATCTTCACATATGATGTTGAGTTTCAGGTATACTTTGAGAGTAGAAATAGATGCACAAATGCAGGATTATTCATGGTTAATAACTTAATTCTCTACTAACTTCATTTGATCTGTAGGAAAGTGATGTTAAATGGGCATCCAGATGGGATACTTATCTTCTAATGGCTGATGATCAAATTCACTGGTTTTCAATCGTCAATTCTCTTATGATCGTTCTTTTTCTATCGGGAATGGTGGCAATGATCATGTTGAGAACACTTTACCGCGATATCTCCAAGTACAACCAATTGGAAACGCAAGAAGAAGCCCAAGAAGATACAGGTTGGAAGCTCCTCCATGGAGATGTTTTCCGCCCGCCTGTAAATTCTGATCTGTTATGTGTTTATGTCGGAACCGGTGTTCAGTTTTTCGGTATGATGCTGGCTGCCATGATCTTTGCTGTTCTTGGGTTTCTGTCGCCTTCAAACCGCGGTGGGCTCATGACCGCCCTGCTCCTACTCTGGGTCCTCATGGGCATATTTAGCGGCTATGCAACCGCCCGCCTTTACAAAACCTTCAAAGGGTCGGAATGGAAAACCATCACCCTCAAAACCGCCTTTATGTTCCCGGGAGTTGTGTTCGCCATTTTCTTTGTGCTAAATGGTCTGATTTGGGGCGAGAAATCTTCTGGAGCGGTGCCATTCGAAACCATGTTTGCTTTGGTGTTCTTATGGTTCTGTATCTCGGTTCCACTGGTGTTTGTGGGAGGTTATATCGCTTTCAAGAAGCCAACCATGGAAGATCCAGTGAAAAGCAATAAGATCCCGAGGCCAATTCCAGATCAATCATGGTATATGAGCTCAACTTTCTCGATCTTGATCGGTGGCATACTTCCATTCGGTGCAGTTTTCATTGAGCTCTTTTTCATCTTAACTTCAATATGGCTGCATCAGTTTTACTACATCTTTGGGTTCCTTTTCATCGTGTTCATCATCTTGCTGGTGACCTGTGCTGAGATCACGATCGTGTTATGCTATTTCCAGCTGTGTAGCGAAGACTATCGGTGGTGGTGGAGATCGTATCTTACATCGGGTTCATCGGCTCTTTACCTGTTTATATACGCGATTACATATTTCTTCACGAAGCTGAACATCACGAAGCCGGTTTCGGGTATATTGTACTTTGGGTATATGCTGATTGCATCGTATTCCTTCTTTGTTTTAACGGGTACGATTGGTTTCTGTGCTTGCTTCTGGTTCACTAGGCTTATTTACTCTTCTGTCAAGATCGATTAGACAAGTTGTTATACAAATTTGTTAATTGGGTTTAACATCAACAAATGATATTGATCTATCATTTTGGCTTCAATTCCATCTACAAAATCTTGTTTTTCTATTTTGTTCTGCTAGATTTGTAATGTGTGTTTTTTTTCATGGGATATCCAACCCGTTATTCGAGCCGACTAATCCCCGGACGACCATCTGCTTTGCAGATAGCCTGGAGTCATCGCATTTGAATCTCCACGGCCACAAGAGGATTTTTATTCCTCTTTGAATTTGAACCTGAAACCTCTTGGTACTTTTGATCTTTGGAGCCAAGCTCAAACCAATCAGACACGACATTGTGGTTTTTGTAATGTGTTTTAACTACAGAGGTCAGTGATTGAGGCCCAAAAGATAGGGTAGAATATTCATCCATCCCGGTTAATTTTACTAGTTCAATTGTTATAAAGATAACAATAACAAGATTGAGTGATTAAAGTGATTTTAAAAAACAAAAATAAAACCCTTATAACATCTCCGACCATCAAACAAACTTCATTTTTTTTNGTGATTTTAAAAAACAAAAATAAAACCCTTATAACATCTCCGACCATCAAACAAACTTCATTTTTTTTTTATGAAAATTCTATAATGATGTTGATATTAAGGACCAAAACGGTATAAGATTCCGTTAAAAAAACTGGGTTTTTACGAACAAAAAACTAGGGCTGCGACCGAGTTGTACACTCCCTTCCTTCAGCTGGCTTCGCCTTATCGATTCATCTCTTTTTTCGATGTAAAAGATAAATAAAAATTAAACCTTTAATTTAAAAATATTTGAAAAGAAAAATGAAAAACAGTGACACCCTCTCGAATTCTCGATACTGATTGGTAAACGCTATATGTATACATTCTTGTTCCCAAATGACACTTGAAAGGCCTCGTCTTCGATTCAACTATTTCGTTGTACTTTCTCGATCTTGACGAAAATCGGATCTTAATTTTATCGGCTATTTCACTTTGATCATCATCAATTTCTTGGTTTCTTCTCGCATGGCTCATGCTCTTGCTAAGGCCACTCTTGGCCTCACCCTTCCTGCTCATATCGATCCACTCAAGGTGTCTCTTCATCTTTATGTGTCTAATTACATCTTCACAGATCATTGAATAGGTTTTCTCACTGTATATGTGGAACCCTGTAATATTGTGTTATCTTCCTCAATCAACTGCCTTAACTTTTCTATATATTACGCTAACTTGATAACCTTCATTTATACGTAGTCGTTATTGAATTGCTTATAGTAGTTTTTGTAGCATGTTGCGAATTGAAATTTTGTTCTTTGTTTCTGGTGAAATTGTCTGGGTTACTTTTTGTGATCATGATTGAACGGAGTCATACATAGATGTAGGTTGAATATAATAAGCATATATGTAGTTTATTGGTCTGTTTTATTTACATTATTGGCAAAATTGGTGTCCAAAATTACCTCATATCCATAAATTGAAGGTATTGATTCAGTTTCATAAAATTCTTTCATGTTTTAAATATTTGACAAGTATTCATACATTTTACCTAAGCTATATGCTAAATTAGTTGTTGAAAGTTTCGTGAGATGGAGATAGTATGTTATCCGAAAACTAGGTGGTGGCGATAACTTCAGGATGAGTGTTGGTGTAAACTTATAAATTGAACTAATGGCTGATATTCTACATTATATCAATGAATTTGATGATTTTAGCTTATAATAACTGGGATTGTATGAACCTTGTAGTATCAGTCTAATCATTGCTTAGTAACATGTATATTCACTTCATTTTCTTTGGCGGGTATTTGCATC
Organism: Cynara cardunculus var. scolymus; assembly: GCF_001531365.2. Lineage (NCBI taxonomy): Eukaryota > Viridiplantae > Streptophyta > Magnoliopsida > Asterales > Asteraceae > Cynara > Cynara cardunculus. Next base: position 11,156,936 of record NC_037529.1, on the reverse strand, counting down.
AATATTTAAAACTAAATCCTCTTTATTATAGCTTCCATTTACTCTATATATATATCAACACACGCTAAAATCTTACTGGAATCACTTGATCTTTTGTGCAATGTAGTTATGTACACCAATCGTTATCTTAAGTTGCATTGAATTAGGATCTCATATGTTTTGTGAGCACTTGTTTGTGTAACAGTAAAAAGTACATAGCTGTATGGTTTCATTGAATTGGGTTTTTCATGAAGTTTTTTTTCTCTATGAGCATGTGTTTGTATACCAAAAAAGAACAAAAGCATTTGTGGGTAATCTATCTAGCATTTGGTTTCCAGATGATGGATGATTGCTAGCTTATCGATGAACTTGATTTTGAAACATATAAAAGTTAAATTGGTCAAAATTTTGTAGCACTGATATAATCTTTTCTTACGTTCATGTATATGCACTTTCATATCGGATAAGTTAAATGGGGAAAATTTCGGATCACTTCAATTTTGTCTTTAGCATATGTATATGCACTTAAAGAGTATGGGGATTCATATTTTATAATAACAGCCTTATTTTTTTTGGATGGACAGTTTCACTTTGTAAAGAAGTGATGTGAATATGGTCTAGTATTAAATGGCCTAAATCACTCTTAAATTCGCTGCATGAAATATGAAATAAGATATCTTCTTAATTCCAATGAATGAAGGAAAATCTACTCTAGATTGAACTCTATATTATATCTTCTAGATGAGTAAAAGACTGAAGTCAACTCCGTCTAAAATTTCCTGCTTTATTTGTTAATCTGTACTTATTTGTTCTCAAATTCAGAATGTTCTTATGATCATTATGGTTTGGGCTATGATTATCAATCTATGATGAATTCTATGATAATTTGAATATGGTAAGATCACGTTAACATGAATCTCTTTATCACGTAAACTAATTTTTGTTCTTGTTTAAAATACGAAAGATCTCTTTCGTTGCGAAAGAGATCGATTTGGTAGAATGGAAGGGAGATATGCTTGCAGTGGGTGTCACTGAGAAAGACATGGTGAAAGATGTGAACTCAAAATTCCAAAATTCCATCTTGAAGAAACTAGATTCCCAACATGGTGGGCTATTGTTCGAAGTATCTAAAGAGGAAGATTTCACGGGAAAGGCTGGGCAGTCCGCTGTTCTTAGGCTTTCAGGTGTTGGACCCAAACGGGTCAGCTTATTTGGGCTTGGAAAATGCACCACTGGTTCAGCTACTTCAGCCTATCGCTGTCTTGGTGAATCTGTTGCCTCAGCAGTGAAAACCTATCAGGCAAACAATGCTGGCATCACTCTTGCTTCTTTTGAAGGCCTAACTTCTGAAATGAAGCTCACAGCTGTGTCAGCAATAGCAACTGGTAGATTTACCTTCCTATATCCTGCTTGTATTAGTACATAAGATAAGTTATTAGTGCTTTGAAGTTTGATCATGGTGTTCTATAATGTGCTAGGTATATCACTTGGAACGTATGAAGATAATAGATTTAAATCAGAGTCTAAGAAGCCTACTCTAAAATCTGTTGAGTTTCTTGGTTTTGGAGCCGGACCTGAGTTAGAGAAGAAACTCAAGTACACCGAGGATGTTTGCACAGGGGTAATTTTGGGAAAGGAGCTTGTAAATTCACCGGCCAATGTACTCACCCCTGGTTAGTCATCCTTTCTGCCCACTCTCTTCCACTATTTTTTTCTATTTGTGTAGGTAGGTGTCGGTTCCATAATGACCCATGCTAAAAACAGAAAAGTTGCCTAAACCTTCAAATGGACTCAAAAATCATGGTGGAAAGTTGATTTGGAGGTTATTTTGCTGATCTGTTGCCTTGGGCTAAGAAATGATATTTGAGCGGTGGTCCCTCAAGGTGTAGCTAGTTGGACTCATGCATATGATTCAGATAACTTGTTTAGGTTTCTGTTTAGTCGTCACAAAACCGTCTGAAATTTTAACAGGGCAGTTTCTGACATCCCATTCATATCGGCTGAGTAGGATTTAGGAGATTAGAAGTCTTTTGGTAATTACTAGTAATAACCTTGAGGGCCAGCTCAACCGGAAAATAAAGGCAAGGACTTGGGGCCACGGAGGATTTTCCTGGCTATCATCTTCAGGGTCGCATGGGATTAGTCGAGGTGCACGCAAGCTGGCCTGGACACCCATGTTTACCCAAAAAAACTAGTAATAACTTGTGACCATTTTTTATTTGATTTAAAGGTTATTGGGTAGTATGCTGCCTTGGCCTTGGGTCATTTAGTATGACTTTGCATACCTCATGTGATCTTCGACATTCCCTTTTAGGTCGAATATAATTTGTTATTTTTTTTTCTCTTTTCTAAATCAATTTGTGATGACTAATAAGTCACTCTTTTTTCTTTTTTCTTTTTTTTTTTTTCTTTTTTGTGGTTGTGTATATACCTCAGGGGTACTAGCACAAGAGGCTGAGAAGATTGCTTCGACGTATAGCAATGTTCTTACGGCAAAAATATTGGATACAGAACAATGCAAAGAGTTGAAGATGGGTTCCTATCTTGGTGTTGCTGCTGCTTCTGCAAATCCTCCAAAATTTATTCATTTGTGTTATAAACCTCCAAGTGGATCTGTCAAGAAGAAGTTGGCTTTAGTCGGGAAGGGACTAACTTTTGACAGGTAGTAATTTTGTTTTTTAAGTAAATGTGAAATCTCATTAATATCATTAGTGAAAGAAAATATTTATTTTCTAATAAAAATATGATTGAGCAAGAAAGAGTTTATGCAGCATGTGTATCAGCAGGAGATTAGTATTGAATTGTCACGGGAGTGTTCGACTATTAGTCAAATATCTAAAATGCCCTCCAATAAGAATAAGATAGAGGATCTTGAGCACCAAAAAACAACGTTATCTCTACCTTGTAATGATTGCTGATGGGCAAAAAGGTAAAAATGAATTTGCAATCTTACCCAGAAGGAAAATATTGCATTTATTTTGGACAACCCAAAAAGGAAAGTGTAGCATTATTTTTGGACAGATGAATATTTATTTAATCATGCCTTTTTACTTGGATAACTTCAATATTAGTTATTGAAATGGTCTTAATCTGTTAAAATTTTCTAATAAAGCAAGTTTGTCAAGGATGCAAATATGTGGCACCATTATCGGCGTTTCATTGTTACGATCATCATCTTCAGATGGTGTCTTTTTCGTATCTGTTTTAATTGTTATATATAATTGTGTAGTCATTGCTAACTTATGCCTTTTGGTGTAAAATAATACTATCTTTTTTGCTTGCAGTGGTGGCTACAATATTAAGACTGGACCTGGTTGTTCAATAGAGCTCATGAAATTTGATATGGGAGGCTCGGCAGCGGTTTTAGGTGCTGCAAAAGCTCTTGGTCAAATTAAACCGGCTGGAGTAGAGGTGACATTTGGTCATGCTTCCAAGTCAAAACATTTTGGTTTCTCTGTGTTTTTTTGTACATGCTTCAGTGATTTTCTGGACACCAATATGTGAACTTCAAAGAAGTTTTTGGAGCTGCAGATTGACTTAATATCCGAACGATACTGTCATTGCAGGTTCATTTTATTGTGGCTGCTTGTGAAAACATGATAAGTGGAACAGGAATGAGGCCTGGGGACATAGTGACGGCCTCAAATGGGAAAACAATTGAGGTACTTCCCCGGCTCTGTCATGAAACTCATTAGCATGGTAGGGACTAGGCTTTTCCTTTTGTTCTTTCTTTTGGTCTCCTACTGTTTGTGAACATCAAGATACCACTAGAAAGAATTTAAAGTTTTGAAGTTTGAACCCAAGTCTAGGTAATGGAACATTCCTCTTCTTTTGTAAAAATTCAATTACTTTTCTAGACAATCAAGTTGTTGTGGATCCTGTGTTATTTGTCCTTTGAAAAAAAGAAGACGAATTAGTTATTACTACCTCCGTCCAAAATACATGTCCGCTTTCAGAAGTAATGTCTGATTTTCAATTTTCCCCTTAATTATGAGATGGAGCAATTTATTACTTTCTCTATTATTAAAGGTAAAATTGTCAGTTTGTTGATTAAAAAGTGTAATAATTACACATTTCAAAAACCGTGTGCCTTTTGGGACAGAGGGAGTAATACGCATCCGGTAGCAATAAGAATTCAAGGAAATGAAGGGGTACTTGAAATCCATCTATGATGTATAAATGAACAACTTTCTTTAATCTACCTGCTTTAGGTAAACAATACTGATGCTGAGGGAAGGCTTACACTTGCTGATGCGTTGGTATATGCTTGTAACCAAGGTGTGGACAAGGTATAACCCTTTTTTCCCTGAAACACATTTTCAATTAAATTTGATTATTTTGTTAACATTAGTCAGGGATCGTGCGTTGCCTGATACTTGTGATGTAAAGTTTTCTTTTGGTGTCTCTTTGTTATTTAGATTAATCCCTTTTGAGAAACTCCTCTCATTTGACACTTTGCAGATAGTTGATTTGGCAACGTTGACAGGTGCTTGTGTTGTTGCTCTTGGACCCTCAATCGCAGGTATATGTTTTTCCTTTTCTGGGTAAAAACTATGCATTTGTGAGTACAATGTTGTCTAGTTCGAATGAGACTACAACATACAAAAAGGGTAGCTTGACATGTTGGTTAATGAGGGATTCTCCAAAAAAACCACAGGCGTGTTCACACCGAGTGATGAGCTGGCGAAGGAAGTGGTGGCAGCCTCGGAAGTTGCTGGAGAAAAGCTTTGGAGAATGCCAATGGAGGAAAGTTACTGGGAAAGTATGAAATCAGGTGTGGCTGATATGGTGAATACTGGCGGCCGACAGGGTGGTTCTATTCTTGCAGCTCTTTTCCTGAAGCAGGTATTTTGTTTGCCATCCTTATCTTCTTACTATAACAAAAAGTTTGAATGAAATTGAACAAGATTGTGGGTTGATGTCAGTTTGTGGATGAGAAAGTGCAATGGTTGCATATCGACATGGCTGGACCTGTGTGGAACGACAAGAAGAAAACAGCGACAGGGTTTGCCATTTCGACTTTGGTTGAATGGGTGCTGTCCAACTCTTCGTCTTGATGTTTATGAACTTGTAAGAATCGAATAAGAAATATGGGAGATTGAGAAAGATTTGTGATTTGCAGTTAGTTTCTCATGGATTTTGTTAGTAGTTTGAGATTTATGTCATGCAGACAGGGTGTTTGAATGTGCAATTTAAAAGTGGTGATATTACCACCACATAATAAATAGTCTCAAACTCATTTTTATAAGTTATTAATAGTTAAGCAGCACCGTAAGAGTTTGAGATAAAAATACCAAGGGTGTGTTTGGGATTGCTTATTTGAAACAACACATGTTTTTCTACAAAAGTCTTTATCAACTTATTATAAGTTAGAATAGTTTAATTTTTTTTTAACTCTTTATTATCGGTTTGGCATCGGTGTAAGCTGTTTATCCAAACACTCAAGATTGTTTATTATCAGTGTCACGTCGGAATAAGTCAATAAGTTGTTTTTATAAACAATCCAAACACCCCCTAAATATCATGAAAAGGTATAAAGAGAGAATATGTGAATCAATCAAAAAATTCATATACAGATACATACCTAAACCCATATGAATATTCTTATAACATCGGTTTATATATATTTAAATATATTTTTCAATAGATTCATATGTGAATCTTTCTTTAATCTTTCAATCTCATAATTTTTAATCTTCTTATTTAAACCGGCTCCTAATGTAGTAAATTATCATTTAATTTAAAAATTAGTTTTGTTGCAACAATCTTATGCTTATTGTTTTAAATTTGATTATAAATCCAAAGATTGGATAAGCACTTCAAATTGTAATAATCAGATTTACGGTGTATTTTAAACACTGTCATTTTTTATCAGTGTATGTTATTAAATATACGAAATAATAATTTACTTTCACAAATTCTTTTATTATAACATAGTGGGAGTATTTATCTATACTATATTATAAAGCATTTGACTAAAACTCTTAAACTCTTAAAACTCTTAAACTCTTAAAAACTCTTAAACCGGTTCATCCCTATCCG
>NC_037529.1:11113628-11148593 GCF_001531365.2 Cynara cardunculus var. scolymus | reverse complement strand
TCAAACATATATTTTATTCAAAAATAAAAACATTATCACTTTCTCAAAATCACATAAARBCRTATTATAATATCGACTGAGATAAAGAAGAAAATGAAATATTAAAATCATGATGCATCTCGCTGCATTACGCGAGTACGCTTCTAGTTATACAATGATTGATTGGTGCATTATTTTTTTATGTTCTAAAGAAAAGTAAAATGATTACCTCAGACTTTTAACTGGAGCAACTGATAGTAGAGTTAATTTAAGTTGAAGGACTCAATTTATAATAAAAATGAAACCTTGATGATCATATGTGTAATTATTTTTCTGAGGGACCTAATATAAATTTTGTAAAAACCACAGGGACGAAATGTGTATTGTACTCTTAATAGTACAAGGGGCGTGGATGTAACTTTCAGTGATTGGAATGACTACTTTGTGTGCTGATGAAGTTATTTTGATCTCTCAGAAAGCCCTAACCCTAACTCACGTTGCAAAATTCCAGTCGGAGAGTTCAGCGTTAAAATGGTAGCAATGGATTTAAAGTCGGAGATCAAGAAATTAATGGAGAAAAGGAGTGCTTTGGAGACGGAAATGAACGTTATCATCGAGCGTCTTTGTCAGCCCGGCGGCCCTGGACTTTCCGGCAATCTCGTCGACTCTGAGGCAATTACTTATAATATTTCTTTGATATATAATTAAAATTTTTGTACATATATTTACATTTTTTTATAATTGACGTGTATATGTTCTGTTACAAGAAGATTGCCCTCCAACTACCAAATTGATATCACTAGCATCCTTTTTCAGTACTTGTTAGGTTTGATGATGTTAGCAAAAACAAAGTTATAGAATTTAATTTTTTTCAAAAGAGATGATCATTTGAAGTCAAAACGAACCTGTTCATTTGACATAAAGTGGGCAGGGCATCTGGAAGTACGTGAAGAAGTTATTGATACAAAAATAAGAAAACTAAAACCATAAGTTTTAAATATTAAAATAGGACCTCTGGAGTGTGTCTGAGTATTTGCTGTTATATACTTCAAAAAACAAATAGAAGGATTTTGTAGCTAAATATAAATGGATTTATAAAACTTATAGACCTTGGATTTCATGGAAGAATGGATCATACTCATTGCTGAATATCCTTTGAGAATATGCCATGTATATTTGTGTTCTATTGAGCTCTCATCATCTTGTAACCGTTCTTGTAATAAATATACTCATAATTAAAATGTATCTTGGTTTTTTATTCTGGAATGGGAAAGCAGTTGGTTATATGTCATATTATTTTGTATGTACAAGTTCGTTCTTCTTGTCACAGTTGATGCCTCAACCATGAAATAGTCCAAACTCTTGCTTACTTGACCAGGTTTTCTGTCGTCATGATGCAATCTATGATATGTGTGTATATTTATAAAGCTTTTATAAGTGGAGTGTTGTAAGCCCTTTGAGTTGTATTAAGTGGTTACCTCCGTTTACCAGTTCGTTGTTGAGGGAAGGGGATATATCTTCGTTTTAGGTTGTGATACCATCACTAGCTGTCAATCTAAGTCTGTTTATGCTTGTGAGGGTGGAGTTGGTGATCTTGATCTTTCTGTGTTTCTTACTGAAAAGAACCTGCAACAGATTTTAAAAATTAGTGGAAGCAACACTACCCATTTTTTGCAAACTTTATTTAAGCAATGGACAATGGTAATATTCTCAGAAAAAGGTTGTCCTTGTATTCCTTGTTTTTTGTTATACCATTTGAGCAGGAAGAAGAGGAGGAGCTCTTGCTGCTTGCTGGATTTGAATTCCAACAAATAGGGGTTCAAACAGTTATTTGAGCATGTTACGATAGTTCCTCCTTGACGTCCCTGAAAAGTTAAAATCCCTTTAAACAAATGTTGTACCAGAAATTTTTCGAGTTCTGAATGTACTATGATAACTAAGCTCTAGTAATTTATTACTATTGAGCAATCCAATTCCTTGAAGTGGTCGAACTTTTTTATGGAGTTGCAGAAAATTTTGAACTTCTATGACTATGTTCATAGACTTTCACAAAATGAGTTAAACCCAAATATCCCTAACAATATGTCCAAAAATGTCACAGACTTTCACAAACTAAGTTACACCAGGACATCCTTATTCCTTAACAGTATGTCAAAAAAAGTATCATTACATGTGATCATTGTTCTATATGTGGGTGTTCAATCAGTTTAATTTTTTTTGGTTTTCATTAGTGAATTCTGATCAGTTTGATTGTCACATCTCACATTAAGCTCCCTTGAGTTGTTTCTATAATTCTCCTTGAACTTCAAAAAATATCCTCCAAAAGCTATCTATTTTGTTTCTACTTTCTAGATGTATGTTCAATATGATATAAACATTTGCTCTCACTCCCATGAATGCAAGTCTTGAGATGACTATACTTATACCATTTTGATAAACCAATACACTTGTAGAATGGTGGCTTCTGAGGATACTTCTATCGGGAGGGAGGGAGTGCAATTAAATGGACTAGTTAGTATGCGTCAATCAATTTGTTAGTCATATGTGGAAACAGTGCTGATTGATGGTGAACAACCTACCAATAGGCATCAGATGTGAGATACAAGAAAGAGATCAGTTGAGAATGTGGGGTTCTTGCTGCCTTTCCATCTCTTCCAGATGGTTATACATTAAATTCTCTGTAATTTCAATTCAAATTACCATGTTAACTTAGATCTTCTATACTTCTAACTTTTTAATATCAAACTGAATTTTGATCACAATAGCTCTTCTGTATGATACTTACTACATCTTATAGAAGTTGCAAGTACATTTGAGATATTGGAGTTGACATGGAAGTGCATTTATGAAAAGTTCATTTTCTGTAGGGGTTTCCGAGGTCTGACATTGACATTCCACTAGTGCGAGCGGATCGAAATAGACTTGCAGGTTCGTAAATGTCATCCTTAACATGGCAATGCACTAATCTCAGTGCTCTTGTAGGTATTATGATGATTTGTCTCAGTTATATACAACTCAAAGTAATGCTTGTTTCTCATATGTTAAATCTATTTCACTTGTTTTTAGTTTTATTTTATGTGAAACGACGTTAATGTTCAATATGACACCATAATTGAGGGGGATGGTTGAAACCGTCCAAATTATATATCATAGAGGTTGCCAACTGTCATGCTCAATTATACAAGTAAAATATTTGCAAGGTTAAGCATGATCTAGACTCCATTGTGCGAATGTGTTACACCCTAGGTAGTGGGCTCAAATAGTCAAATATGTTAGGCTAGGATACAAGTATCTAATGCATTAGTACAAGTAGTTAATGCAAAAACAATATTAGTGGGCTAATATAGATAAGGGAGGTTAGGTCATTAGGGTTCCATCGATTAGTTTAGTTTGTGTTTTGGGTGAGAACCTTAGGAGACATCTTTTAGATATATATTTCATGAAGTGTAAGTAAAAAGCTTCTTGCTCTAGTCAAGAGGACTTAGTCTAGGAAGCAGCCTGGAACAAGAGCTCGAATGCAGATGTCGCCAAGACACAGAAATACTCGGACACAGAGGTATCTCTCGCATACAGAGCCCGTGCCAAGCAAGGAAGATTAAGTCTTAGCGTCGAAAAGCTTAAGGACTTGATGCAGAGCAACAACTCCAGACACAGAGCCTCTGCACTATACATGCAGAGCCTCTGGGTCTCATTCCCCTTTAGCTTGCACACAATGTTCCACGACACATATCACAAGTTTTCCAATCAGAGACCGGCACGTGTGCAGAAACGGTTCCAACTTTCAAGGATCGTGAAGGCTAATGATTCTAGATGCTGTGACAGAGTTTGAAGCCTGAATTATCAAAGATTCTGTTTTGGAAATGGCATATAAAAGGGTGCTTCCTTTAAGGAAACACTCTCTGATTTGCCAAATTAGAAGATGCTCTTGCTAGAGAAAATAGCTATACACTTGTGAGGTCTAGATTATTGTTGAGAGTTTTTCTATACACACACTTAAGAGTGTTCTTGGTTTTCTTGTAACTTTCTTCAATCAATACAGCCGACTTGTTCAACACTTCAAATTTCATTTGTGTTTTGTTCATTTCTCCTAACCTTCCAATGTCATAGTTATTGCTTTCGCTCGTCTATTGATTTAAGCTGTGATTATTGGTATATTAGAGGATTCTGGGTTCCTACAACATCCGGCAGTCTGGAAGTGCTTGGAAAATATATTGTAACCGTTCTATCTTTTTTGTTCCTATTCCATATTAATTCAATTGTGTGTTCATCAAATCATCGAGGGTACATCAATTGGTATTAGAGCAGTGAGATCGTGGGATGGCGACTAGAAGCGTGGCTTATCCAATGGATCTGGAATTGACCATGGGATCCATGAAGGAGGTTATGAACATGATGATGAAGCAGTTCGATAGGCTAATTAAGGTTGCGGAGAAGAAAAGAGTTGAATCGAGTCGATCCATGGCATTTGAAAGCAACAAATCAGAGATTCCATCTTTCAATGGCAACAATCCCGATGGGTGGATTTTACAACATTGAGAAGTATTTTGTCTTGAAATGCTTGAACAACGAAGAGCAAATGGAAGTCTTTGCGAGTTCCTTTGAAGGGGATGCCTTGCGATGGTTTTGTAGGGAGAATCAGAGGAGACCTTTTAGACGATGGGAGGATCCGAAGTGGATGATTCTTCTTCAGTTCTGCTCAATAACCGTGTGTTTATCTGGTAAATTGTTTCTAACCCTAAAACAAGGTGTTGCCATGGAGAGGGACAATATGGAGAAGAATTTGTAGGGGAAAAAAGGAGGATTTATAGATAGGGAGAAGAAGAGGGAGCAAACAGAAAGCAATGGTCGATATCACCAGAAATGGACGGGGTTAGGTAACAACCAACCATTGTTGCAGTCCCCACTACCCGAGCCACCGTCGATATCACCACCATCACCAATCTCTTCACCATCGCCGGGCTTTCATTATCGATTGCGAGTAATCGATCGTTGTATGAAAAGGCGATGGGCTTTGATTTACTAAGCCTATTATGGCCCAAGCCAGATGAACATATTTCAATTTGGCCCAAACCCGATGAAGATATTTCAAGTTGGCCCAAACATGTGACAAACGTAAAAAGAGTAGCCGACTTTTCCACATACTCCATGTCATCAACGGCGTACGGGGGAGAGAGATTGGACAACGATTATCAGAGACTATTGCTGCCGCTGCTGCTACCTCTGCCGCCACTATGTACGGTGACTGGATTAAAAATGTGGTGCCAAGGTTGCATTCGATGTCAAGAAATCGTCAAATTTTTATTCTCCTTCCAGCAAAACGATGGTCGATTTGAGTAATAGCAATGAGATTCCCCAATATCATGCTAAGAATATCTAGGATTTTGGTAAACCCCCGTTGAGATTCACTTGTAGAAGAAGAAATCATTAGTTAGCAACTACTGTTTTGTATTGTTCAATTGAGGGTAGTTTGGTAAATACGTCGAGCTTAAATAGATAGCTGTTCGGTTATCGTCGGGTATTCTGTTTGAGAAATTCAGTTGTAGAGTGCAAAGCAAGAGCTTTGAGGAGAGAATCCCAGACCTCTTGAAAGTCTGGGAGTTGTAATCGATTTCCATTTTACAATAGATTGGCTGACGATTTCAGAATTGTTCATTCATAATTGCCGACTGTCTATCGAATCCCTGTTTCCATTTGTTCTCGTTTACAATTCAATAGCTGGAGGTACGTTTTCTGTTTGTAATTTGAGTTAGGGTATATCAGATTTCCGGAAGAAGAATGCCAGCCAACTTGAACTCAAGCTCTAAACTTTCCGACTTCTTAGCACAGTCAATTTTAAAGGATAACTTGGAATATGTGGATGAGGACAGACTTGCTCCCATATTTATGATACAAACACATAGGATTTCGAGTGAATTATATGGTTTGACCATGAGTGTGAAATCTGGGAATTCTAGAATTCCAAAAAGGGGTAAAAGTGATCTTCATTCACTCTATAAACCTGAGAGGTGCTTGATACTTGACCAAGCTAAAGACTATCTGAAACTCATAAACCTTGCTATTATTGGCCATGTCAATTCTGGAAAATGTACGCCCTTAGGAAGGCTACTTCACCTCCAATGGAAATATCTAGGAAACAAATGCAAAAATATGAAATGGAAGCTACAAAAGATTCGTTTGCTTATGTATGGGTATTGTACGTGAGAGTTGAACTAAGAGAAAGGGGATCTCCATGACAGTGGCATTGGCCTTCTTCAACTCCAATAAATTCCAGGTTGTGGTACTTGAAATCATTGAGATGTGCCAATCAATCTTCGCAGTTGGTCTTAGAAAGAGGGTGATTCCTAGATTTGATGTTGGCTGTAGTTTAGTGGTAAGTATTCCACTTTCACCGCACCAAATGGACAGAAAGGCTCCAGATCAGTGGATTGTGAAGGCTGAGAGATAACCTGCTAAATCTACTAACCGAGGAAGAGCGAAAAGAGGCTGTTGTGATTAGCGTTCAGTACTTTTAAAGTCAATAGAGGGTATTTTGATCACAAAGACAAGGCAATATAAAGGGCTGACTAGGGGTTGGGTACATGATCTTCATGGGGAACCACCATCACCACTAGTCATTGATGTAAAACCTTGGGATCAATTTCTTTTTGATTCTTTTCCACCTTGAGGACAAAGCTGAGAGTTTGGGGGCGGGTATTTTTATACCCTAGGTAGTGGGGTCAAATAGTCAAATATGGTAGGCTAGGGTACAAGTACCTAATAAATTAGTACAAGTAGTTAATGCAAAAGTAGTATTAGTGGGCTAGTATAAATAAGGAAGGTCAGGCCAATAGGGTTTCATCGATCAGTTTAGTTTGTGTTTTGGGCGAGAGCCTTGGGAGACATTGGCAGTCTCGAAGTGCCTGGAAATCTATTGTAACCGTTCAATCTCTGTCCTATTCCATATTAATTTAATTGTGTGTTCATCAAGTCATCGAGGGTACATCAAAATGTTTCCGGTAAAGGAGCTTTGCCTGAATGGCTATTGTGGAACAAAGATGTATGCCAGAATTCTCATATTTGGGAAGTATAGCAGAAAAAGTGATAGGATCATATAAAAGCGTCATCTTACCCAACTGGTATTGCTTGGTCTTACGACCACCCTTTTTTAAAGAATGCAGTCAGAGTACACAATACTTGATACATTCGATAAAAATGCTGCATATCATATGAGATTGCCTGGTAAAACAATAAATTTGTTGGGACAATCCTTGACTCGTAGATTAGGAAGTGGGTGTGACAATGGGCAACATATACAAATTGTATGACAAAAACAAGGGATATTATTCGTGAAGTCGTTAACTTAATTGCTATTTCTTTGATCACTAAAATTTCTTCCTTTAGCGTTACAGGTGTGCCAAAATCATTTGTTTTTTGAAATTCGCTGATACATTTCTGATTCCATTGAACTTCTTACCGTTTTCTCAAATTGACATGGTACAGGACTGCGGAATGATCATACAGATATAACGGAGAAAATAGGCCAAAATATAGAGCTGCTGCATGCAGCAAGGCTTGCTTCAAAATCTTCAACTGCTATGGACTCAGGTTGGCAGTGATAAGAAATTAATTAATGACTTGTAAAATGAACATTCTAGTTGCTTCTAATTTAAATCCTGCATTTGCTAATTCTTTAGGAGTAAATATGACTGTTTATAGTTAGACATATGGATTGCTCATCAGTTGACTTTATACTAACAGCCTTGCCTGCCCTAAAACTTGTTCTGCTCTCACTTTTTCTCTAACACACACTTGTACATGCTAAGCCAAGCATGCAACAAAAGGGTGCTTATACCACATGAATGTGTGATACTGATGTATTTTAATCTTATAGATGGTTTTATCTGTGAATTGCTCTTTGGTTGCCATGAAATTACTCCTTGCTACCAAAGGGCCTTTGGCCTAGCGGTATTGTAGTCTTTGGCTTCCTAGGAGGTCAGGGGATCAAACCTCACCAAAAGGAGGGTGTGTGAGTTTATTTGTTACATTTGTCTTGTATAAATATTATACACTCCAAAAAAATTCCTTGCTGGTTTTTTTATTAGAGTCCTCAACAACTATGCCAGTTAAATTTGCATACGTATTTTTTCCATGGATCTCTGTCTTAGAAAGTTGTCTTCTAGCAAATAGTGTACTTTTTAGTTGTACACATCTTGTTTATGTATGGATTTGCTGTAAAATTTTCTTCTGAAACCTCATTAGTTTGTCCATATTATTTCTTGCATGTGTGGAATACTGAAGCTCATAGAATTAGTACCTAGAACTGTTAGGATGCGTTTGGTACGCGGGACAGGATGTGACAGAGCAGGACAAAAGCTTGTTTCATGTTAGATGTGACATTAAGACCGGGACAGGACAGGACTGAGTGGGACAAAAATGATATGTTTTTTGTCTCACCAAAATAGGTGGAAAAACCAAAATCAGGGAGGTGGGACAAAAGTGATAAATTACTAAATTACCCATGCTAAATTAAAACCCTAAAATCTTGACCAATTCTTTCACCCATCTACCTCGCTCTTGCCCGTTGAGTCATGGCCTGTCCCGTCTGTGTACCAAACGCACCCTTACTACTTGCTAGAACTCAATGTAAAGTTCATATCTATTGCTATGTAAGACAAAAACTTGTTGCTTATGTGAGGCAGCAAACTCATTGGCATTTCCGTTGTGTTACAAGGTGATGTTGCAGGTCCCAATATGCATAATATCAGTCCATCTAATGGGGGAGGTCCCATCAGTGAAATGGATGTGGATGTCAGCAGACCCTTTGCAATGGTGGATGAGATAACTGAGGAATCTCCAGCAGCAGAGGATGGTTTGCAACTTGGAGATCAAATTGTGAAATTTGGGAATGTTGAATATGGTGATAATTTGTTACCAAGGCTTGCTTCTGAAGCACAGATGAATCAAGGCCATCCTGTACCTATGGTGGTTATGAGGCAAGGGACTTCAATTAACTTGACAGTCACGCCAAGAACTTGGCAAGGCCGTGGCTTGCTTGGGTACGTAAATTATCTTCTAGAGTGATTAAATTTCCCAACCATTGCATTGCACTTGGATTTTTGTTGCAAACAAACCATCATTATTGTGAAAATGCAATAAAAAGGCTACACTTTCCAAGAAAGAGTGATTTTGAACAAAAAGTGACTAGTACTAATGGTCTTTTTTCATTTATGTTTCCGCAATCTGTTTAAATCATCTGATGTTATAAATATGTGGTGTTTTTTGCATTTTGGCAAGACCGATAGTTTCTCTCCAACAAAAAGCTTGGTTCAATTGTTCGAACAAGTTAATTACTTTTTAGTCTTTTTGCTTTGATGAACTCTTATTAGATAGCCTCTTCATCATTCAGCCACAATGCCAGTCAAGTATGCAGTCCTACTTGTGTACCAAACAGTTGTACAATTCATGTAGAACTTTCTATCTAGTTTGCACACTTCTCACAAGCCAGGGGTTTGCATGGAAACAACTGCTCTACTATTTGAAGGTAGAGGTCAGGTCTATCTCACCCCTTCAGACCCCACCTTCGGGTGGGATATACTGCGCTCATTTGGTTTGGTTTGGTTTATTTCTACAATTCATTTGTTGACATGTTACAACAAACCATTCAACTCTTACAAATTTAACAAGATGGCCACTCTCACGTGCAAAAAGCGAGAGAGTGTCACCTGTCATTTCCTCAAATTTGATTGGTCTAATCA
The DNA here is from genome assembly GCF_001531365.2 of Cynara cardunculus var. scolymus. NCBI lineage: Eukaryota > Viridiplantae > Streptophyta > Magnoliopsida > Asterales > Asteraceae > Cynara > Cynara cardunculus. The sequence goes on along the minus strand of NC_037529.1, from coordinate 11,138,880 downwards.
TTCCATATCGGCAACTTGTATGTGACTTCATTCTTATCTGTCTATGGAATATGACCCGACTCTTGTATACTTGTTCTTGCAGATGTAATTTCCGGATCTTGTGATGTGTTTTTTCCGATGTCATTTCATGGGGTGTGCTGGATTAGTACAAGTAAGCTTACTATTGTCCAAACTCGGATGTTTCCATAGCTTTGCATATACAGCTTGTCAACAACTCAATAATGTTGTAAGAGTTATCTAGACTTTGACTGTGCACCATTACGTTATTGCATGCATCATTCATCTTCTCTTATATTAGCAGTAAAAATGGTTTCTTCAATAAGATGTAATCCATCATTGCAGACACTTTAACTTTAAGACATGCTTTTTGGAGGGTGTCTGCATTTATTTTATACTTTCACATGTACATCTTCAAGGGCGGACATACATAGGGGAATACGGTGGCACGGGCCACCCCTTCATGGTTCCATCATAATGGAAAAAGAACTACGTCTCTAAAGGGTGCTGACCACTGTATCGTTTCATTGGGTGCCTTCATAATTTTTGAAACTAAACAACGGCACAAGTTTGTAAGAAAGAGATGGTTAACGTTGTTGCCTTTGTTCAAAGGGCCTAGGTTCATTTTATCGAATATCTTACTTTTCAACTTAAATTGGGTTTTTTTTTATATAGCTTTTGTGTCCGCCATCTTGTATGCTATGCTTGTCTTGTATTGTTTGTGGTCTTGGATGAATCAGAACTCCAGTGTAGTGGTAAAGCTATTACTATGGTCAGTTTACAGTTTATCCAAATTTACGACGACAACGACCTTTGGAGTTGTTGAAACGTCGAGAGAATATCCTTGATGGGGTGTGCTTCCTTTTGTGTATTCGGAAGCAGAAGCCGCATAATGATCGATCCATCATTGAGGGCGTTTGGAAGCATTTTCATCGAAGAGAACCGGTTAAGAATCCTGCCATCCTTTTTATAAATCGAGGCCTGAAACCCATATCATGCGATGTTTCAGACATGCTGAATCATATATCTTTTGAAAATCGATCAAGTTTTCGTGTTTGTCAAATAGTTAAGGTTTTCTCTATTTTGTTTCTTACTTTTTGGAGCTTTAGTTTTCTCAACTGATTTTTCAAGTTGGATTATATTTATGAAAATAGAAGATTTGAACCAAAGAGCTTTTTGGCTTTTTGGCCTTGCATAACTCAACCTTTCTAGAGGGTTAAAAAAATTGCTAGTGTGTGTTTTATTTGTTGTATATAAATATTATTATATATATTTTAAAAAATGTCAAAGATTTAAGTAGGGGTGTTCATTGGTTGGATTGATCAACTTGAAAACATTTGAACAACTCAATCTAATGTTTGCAGTTTGAAAAATCTCAACTGAATTTAACTTAAACCAAAGTATAACCCAATCCAACCCAAACCATACGGGTCGGTTGATTGTTTGGTATATTAAAATATTCTTTTTAACTTTTCATATCTTGTTTTATCTAGTCTACTTGTAATTTTTTTTATCAATCATTTAGTACAACTTATTCATATTTCTTAAATTTAATCATATCATTCTCAGTTTGCATATATATATATATTGGTTGGTTCAAATGTTAATTAAGATTATTGTGTTAATTTTGTTAACCAATTTTGGCCATTGATTCTTACAATAAACATTTATGATTAATCATGAGAAAAAAAATTGATTTTTTTAATTTACAATTTCAATGAACATATGTGAACAAAAGAAAAAGGGTATTTAGGTCATTTTCTTTTTTATGTAACTCCTATATCATTAATTGAGAGTTACAAAATCAAAAAATCTCATTATTTTTGTTAATGTAAGAATCATATGAACACACACACATATATAAATATGGAAGTTATTAATAAATTTTAATTCTTAGAAACCGTGTAAATAATTTCCGACCAATAGAAAAATTTCTTTTTTTCTTAATTAAATTTAATCATTAAAGGCATATTTGTTATTTGCATTGTTTTCTATTAAATATGGAAGTTATTAATAAATTTTAATTAAGGTGACATGATAAAGGAAATTTTATAAATGAAAATATTTAAATATTTATTTAAATTAGAATTTTAAAAATTGAATATTGTTATTTGGTTTCTTGGTTTATTAATGGTAATAATATGAAAATCGAAAATTATTATATTCATTAATCCATGAAATTAGAAACAGATCCAAACAAAGATTCATGAACCGGTAAAAATATAATCAACTGTGAAACATATTCATGTTAGATTTGTACATGAAAACATTCATTGAAGAGCTTGTTTTTTGAAACTTTTGGGGATGAACTGGTTGCGTAATATAATATTCTTGCATAATCTTGTTTTCTTATCAACAATTATTGATGAAATTGTTTCATTTTGTTTTATTTTTTTGGATGATTTTGTTCACTTAATGGTTAACAAAACATGTAATGGTAAATGCATTCGTATTCGAAGAAATTGGCTGATGAAATGGGTGCATGAAAAAAATGAATCATTTCATAATTGATAAAAAGATGTGTAATTAGCGAACAGTGAAACAATTTCATTATTACGATGAAATGGATTCATCTACTAATAACATGAAAATGACAAATGTCTCATCAGGCATTACGTTGATTAATGTATTGATGAAACCGTGAAGCCATTTCGGTCATACAATTGTGAAACCATTTCGATGAAATGGGTGCATAACGACAGATAAACCATTTCAGAAAACCTCAAAAGCTGAGGAACATCTAGACCGCTCATCTGGAGTATGCAACTGTACATAAGGGTGACAAAAAATGACCTAATCTGCTAACCCAACCCAGAATTAGCAGGTTGAGTTGAGATTTTCAACTCATTTAAATAAATGATCAACCTGCCTAACCCATTTAAATAAATGGGTTGAGTTGAATTTAATTTTTCGACGTGTTTTCAACCTGTTACCAACCCATTTAAAATATTATATAATTTTATTTTATTCTTAATATTATATCTAGTATTCTAATTTTTAGTTTTGTCTTATTCTTAAGTAAAAATCCTACCGTCCTGAGATAAAAGTCCAAATTCCAATCGCCTCCATTACTCTTAATCATCATGAAACCCGAAGAAAACCCTTTTAGTCTATTACTCAATTATCGCCTCCAAAATTTTAAAATTAAATGGGTCAACCTAGGTTCAACATATTTATTTAACATGTTGGGTTAAGAAAATCGTAAGCAGATCAACCTGTTGTCAACCCATTTAGGTAACAGGTTGGATTGAGTTGAAAAATCTCAACCCATTTAATTAAATGAGTTGGGTTGGATTGACTTGAGATTTTCAACCTGTTTAATAAATGGGTTGGTCCCGAACTTAATCCAATCTGACTCATTGCCATCCCTACCTGTACATAATGGTAATTAAAGTTGTTTATTGGTTTTTATACATGGGTGCATGTTATGCACATATGCATACCGGAAAATTGCTTAAAGTTACTGGTATACATGTGTATACTGTCCAGATAAACGGTTACTAGGGTGTTACTCGGTTTTTCATTTTTTTTTTGTTATTTTCTCTTGATCTTGACCTATGTATATATATATATATATATATATGTGTGTGTGTGTGTGTGTGTATATATATATATATATATGTGTGTGTGTGTGTGTGTGTGTGTTTGCAATTACTAGACATATATACAAATGAGCTAGTTATATAGAGATGGAGAACATATTGAAAATATATGTATATGAAGAGAGTACATGATGGTGTAATTGTCTATTGTACATTGTCAATAAGAGACTCAACAATCATATTAAATCCAATAAATAAAAGAATATCGAGTTCATCAGGTCGGGTTGAGTTCAAATAAAATAACCCAATATCAACCAAACACCTACAGTTTGAAAATTTTACAACTTGATTAGATATCAGGTTGTTAGGTTTAGTTGTTTCGCGTTAGGTTAGGTTGGTCGGGTTTTTGAACACCCCTAGATTTAAGTGTAAAAGGCATGGGTTTAAAGAAAAAGTAAAGGTCCATTTGTTTTGCAATATTATTCATAAGAAATTTGGATTGGAATGAATTTGAAATCATTGGTATGTTTGGTTTGTAGAATTTGAAATGAAATTGGATTCCATTACTTCTAAAAAATTTATAAAAAAATTGTGAACAGTTATGAAAATAATTAAATTATATTTTTATTAATCGATTATTACAAAACAAATGTTTTTAACATTTTCTAAAATCTTATTTTATACAATGCTATGAAATCCCATGAATTTCAAAATCCTACGACTGTAGGATTTCAAATCGGATTACATTCCTGCAAAGGGAACCTAGGTGTCATTTATCACTTGGTTAATCAATTTGACTAATTATGATTTTTAATACGTTGGAACTAATTGATGATTAATCGTATACCATTTTGAAATCATAAACAACATCAAATCCAAACTTTTAAAGAAAAATGTTGATAATTTTGACAAAACCAAATTCCTCTAATATCCAACAGATCTGGTCTTCAGGTTTTACAATCACATAGGCTTTTACCGACTGGGATACAAATTCATCGAATATAAATTTAGGGGCTGTTTACTAAACGCTTACCCGGTAAGTACTTACCGGGTAATTTTCCTCACCGGATGAATATGGCAAGAGCCAAAAATCTTACCCGGTAAGAACGAGGATAAGAATGGAGAGTCTTACCCGGTAAGTGAGGGTGACGACTCTTACCTGGGTAAGCGCTTACCAGGAAATTTGTTGCATGGAATACGTTTTGATGTACTACAATCTTACCCAATAAAATAAATTATAGTGTTGACTTCTAATGATAAACACTTACCGAGTAAGCATTTAGGTAAACAACCCCTTATTTAATTATATATCTGTTTAATTTTGATATATGTTGTTTAATCAAGTCAGATTCAGCTATTATATAAATGGATTAATCTTCTACATCTGTTTATACAATTAAATGGGTTCAGATGAGATGAGATCATCTCTTAGATCATTATATGGTTGGGCAGCAGGACCAGACCACCACAAAAACACTAAATCAGCACTAGAGACCTGAAGATGGATAGATTGACAGGCCATACCACAACCCTCCAACCCATATACAACAATTTGGACACCAAATATATCTAGGGAAAGGGGTTAGATCTTACCTGCAAAATGTAGCTGCCTCTCACTCAGTAATTTTTGATTTCGAAACCAACACTCAAAAGGGTTCGAGTCGTTTCACTTGTCTTTGCTGTTTCAGTGGTAGATTCACTTCTCTTGGCATTAAGAAGATGTGTAGGCGGAGGCTGTCGTTTCTTTGGTACAGGCATGTCGTGATCATGCACTCCTTTGTATGTTATCATTACCCCTGATGCACCATCCACAGCCTTCTCAATGTGTTTCCTTACTAGACATCCAGCAGATGTGCACTTGTAGTAGTTCCTGAAACAAATATATTCAGATTCACACTTGAAAACATATGACTATTTTCTGTTTAGTTTACCGTGAATATTTTCTCGACAATTCATCATTTGTACTGTTTTTTTTTCTCTATTTAGTGAACCTGGATGTGAAAAGGTGAGTGTGCTGGGTGCATTGTTAAGTCAACTCAATTTTTGCATCATTTTCAGGTAGGATTCAGTCTGGTTCAACAGGCACAACCATTTCTCCTATAGTCTTCACCTTATTGTTGCCCTTCTTTAGTCCTCTCTCCATTCTTTATATGCTGAAAACACACACACACACACACACACACTTATGCCTTTCACAGCTGCATTTAGTCCATGATAGTTGATTCTAAACATAACAAAAGCATCTTCGATTACAATATAATTCCACATTCTCAATCCTCTCGAGCAATAATTTAAGATACATCCCTTGGTTAGATTAGCTTCAGACATATGTTGTATAGAACAAACTTGTTCAAAAATATTATTACAAAAACAAAGAACGACGACTTATCATGGAAATGATAATATATCTGCGTATCTGTGTGTGTGTGTAGATCTCAGTACCCTAATCAGATTGATGTAAATACGAAGGTATTCTGATTTTTCCCTTGCACTTCAATAAGGACGTTTAAAGTGAAATTGGTATTTTTAAAATGCCACATTATGGGTATAATCTCATAAGGTAAGGTAGAGAGCTACTCCTAAAAGCAAACAAGTGTGCCTAGAAAATATCTAAATCTAACTTTGCTTGATCACCAGAAAATGACACATACCTACAGCCTCCATGCACAAAGGACCCCAAATCCATCATTATTGGAAAAGCCTAGGAACTAATTCTTCATACAGAACCTTAGAGAAGGACCAAAATGATCTCTCTACCCCTTGACTCTATTAGAAAAACTAACCAAGGTGTCACACTTGTCAAACAGCCACTCCAAATAAATAAGTAAAAAAACCAAAGAGCAACCAATCATCTACAATAAGCACTTCCTTGCTTAAGGAAAAACAAATGCTACCCTTATTATTTCTTTAGTCAACTGTATCATCCACTTCTCAAGTACACACTATACTAAGATGACATTTTGACTGATTTTCTTGGTTTTTTATTTTCATGATTATCCTTGAGGCCTGTACAATGTTTTTCTGATTAGAGGGTTAAAGAGGATACCCAGAGTTCCACTTATGCACCTTCCTTCCCATTTAGGAGAAGAAAGCAGCATGATGAAAGTGGTGTTACCCTCAACTCTTTTATTTTATCCCCTTCTCTTTTCCAGAAAAGGCTCACAACAAGTGATTTAGATGGAACCCAATTTTTTTGCTTTTATTTCTTTTTCTCCCGTCAAAGTATAAATAATTATGTCAATGATGTAACTATACATTTATCCATAAATAGTTAAATTAAAGAGTGTGTTTACTTCACATTCAAATGAGGAATAACTTTTGCAGTCAAGCCATGGCGAACTTGCAGCTGCATGTACTCAGACTGACAAATTAAATTGGAAACGACCCACAACATGATTTGTGAGAAATGTAAAAGAAACAAGTCACACACCTTGGGTGAGGATTTCCCTTCACCATCTTCTGCCCATACTTTCTCCATCTGTAGCCATCTGCTGATATTTCTACGTCACCGGCCGCATGTACAATAAACTTGGGTTTTTTTGGATGTTTCAGGACAGAACCAGGATTTTCTGAGCTGCTTTTCTTTACTCTGATTCAATGAAGAGGTAATGTAGTTAAGACCATATGACAAGAGCACAGAGATAATACCACGACAATGGTGACTTGCCTCTGTTTTTGTTGTGGCTCATCAACCTGCTCAACTTGAATTGGAACACAGCCAACAGAACCACTTGATCGATGGTCCTTTAATCCAGGTGTCGAGATTGATTTTCTTTTTGGTGATTTTGGAGTTGATAAAATCTTACCTCCCCTGGAAGATACTTTTTTAGGTGGATCATGTTTGTGCTGGCCTTTATAAACTATTTTTGTGACAGAATTAAATTGATCACAGGACTCGATCTTTTTAGCATCACATTCAATGTATGTGCATTTATAATAGCTTCGAGAACCTTCAGGACTCTTTACTTGCTTCTGACCATATTTTCTCCAGTTGTAACCGTCCATAGGTATCTTAACAGGTAAAGGTTTAGGATCAGTGCCAGTGGCATCCTTCTGGTTCGCTTCGGCCACATGAATGCTATCAGCATTCACCACCAGTGACACAATTTGTCCTTGTGAATTTGAACATTGAAGACTTGAAAGCACGGGGACAGATGGAAGACTTAAAATGGATGTGACAGGCATAGATGATAATCCTATGGACGAAGATAGGACCCCCGGCAATTTGAGCTGACTCTCGGAATGAGCCTGAGCAGCCTGAGCTATAACAGTTGCTAAGGCTTCTTGGTGACTCCCTTGAAGTTGATTCTAAGGGACACAAAGTTTAAAATTACTGGAATATAAACATTGTGATATACAATGCAAATAAAGCAAAAGATGCCTTTTAGAACAATTGTAGACAAAATGTACAGAAGTGTTGACTCACAACATCAATGCATGAATATGAAAAGTGATGCAATCCAGCAAGAGGATCACTCTCATAACTAGGATTCTTGAAATCCACATGAATGTACAAGGTTACAGTGAAAAAATGGCAAGTGTTTTGGAGTTCAGCTTGAGAAATTTTGGTCCAACTTAGCAGTAAAACTCAAACTTGCACAGCATATCGTGTTTAACCAATTGATCAACATGCCCATAGGGAGTTATAGTCTGCTGGAGTTCAAGTGTATCGATGAGTTTTCAGTTCAAATATATTAAAATATGTCTTCTATGGTGGATATTAGTTGATGATTAGTGCTACAATATACCTATTACTGACAAATGTTAGGCTTTAGATGATTTACAATCTATCACAGCTCAATTCATTTTGTTTATAATAGTGTATTCATTCCTTTTCTGAAGTCCAACAATAATTGTCTACTCTCTTGAACATGATATATGTCATGCATCTTTTGCTTTTATCACCTGGTTAGATAGACATAATAAATTCTGGGGTGGGCTTGACATCTTGGTATATGAAGTAAAAAAGGAATTTCATGTTGGGTTTACAAAATAGTTCCTGAATGACAGTACAAGCTAAAGGAGGGCACCTAACATGGCACACAGAGAGCAATTAAACCACTATTGAATTTAAATGCAGAATCACTAATCGTAGGTATGAAGAGAGATGTTTACCAATTTCTGTTGCCAACTAAATTAAAATTTTAATATAAAGAGGTGTTTATACATCCAATTACATGAGGCATTAAAAAGGATAAATATACAGTTCAAATCGATCACATATAATGACCATGTTCATGACACATAGCACAATCACAAACATAATCCACTTCTTAACAAGTATGTGAACAAGACAACGCTCACAAATGTACTGACAAACTTGCTTATCTTAACATTTCACAAACAATTTGCAAACTCAAACTTGTTTATATATTTTTGTCTAACACCTAAACCAACTTTGATAACGGTTTTTGTTCGAGTTTATTACCCAAAATTTTCAGCTTTAGTGTCATGAGTTTGTTAATTCCAACTAGGTCAGTAGGACAAGAGAATATGCTTCACCCAGAAAAAAAGTATTCCAAGCTATATGATAAAGAAGTTGCAAGCTCAAGGCGCTGTTGCTTGCATTCAAATTAAAAAGCTGCTGGAGAACAAATTTTGAATAAAGAAATATATTACAGTTGAAGTTCTAGTTCTAGGTTTCAGATAGTTCATGGACAAGGAGTTCACCACAAGCAACAGAAAAATGCATAGTTGAAGTTTCATTTAACATACTAGCGTGTACGCAGTTGGAGGACGCTCCAAACTAAGGGTAAGATGAAAACCATAGAAGATCAATTTGTCTGTAATGGATAAATGGCTGAGGCATAGGTTGAAGTAGCTCTAGAGAGGAAACTGTGGCTATCCAGTAGCCTTAGCTGATAGAAACTGGACCTACTCCCAAAGAAGTCAATACCTACAGGCTAAAGACCAAGACCATAAAGATTTTCAAAATGTCAAGGATTTCATTTTGTCTGAGAAGGTGGGGTGCATGAACCCTGCATCAAATCTTGTGAAGAAGCTGAAACAGAAAAAATTACAGTTCTAACAAAATAAATCTCTTAAATGAGACAGGATTCTGTTGATACATTTATTGGCCTTATCAGATATAGGAGACGGTGGATGAGTCCACACATAAAATCTACCCAAAAAAATGTATCACTACCATTTTGATTCCATTCCTCAAAAAAACTATTTGGAATGCAGAGTACCTCCAACTATCGGTCTTCTAAGAGGCTCCAATAGAGATGGTTGAGTATTATGGCGAGACGATCAACAAGGCAATTGATTATTTATAAAAAGAAAATCTATAATGGCCAAGCTAAGCAACTACTGATAACTGCTAACATAATTGGGTTGTTCAATACTTTTATGCCTTTAAAATATAGCCACGGCCTTAGCCTAGTCGCTACTAAGTTAACAACTTATAGACAATTAAATACCATGTTTGCACCTTGGAACCACCGTCACAACTCTCACAGATTGATAGATTATTAGGCTAATATTGCCAAAATGAATGCTCTAGCTATTGTGCAGTAGCTACCTACCTACAAAAATACTATCAGAGGCTTTTTTTCCCTTGCACATTTCGAGAATTGCAACAAAGTCTCAACTTGTAAACTTCAGAATACTCTAGATTCTTTAACTAAAACTATGTAATTAAGCTACAATGAATGAATGAAACCTTAACTTCATTTCATCAACTCAATATTTATGTACAGCCTAAACACAGACAATGAAACTAACTATATCAACAAGGTTTCCTTATTCTTTTCAGATGACACCTAGCTACGAGAAGATCATTTTACGAAAATGAAATTCAGGCATGCACATCAATTACAATATTAAGCCTCGTAAGAGAACGATATGCAGAGAGTGTTAACTAAGCACTTTCTATTAGTCCTGAGTCAGCTAAGTATGGCCATGTAAAGCTCTAATAGGTGTTCTCCAATTGATTTCCTTAACGTGAACCTTCCACAAAAATTACTTTCCTCACAACTAAATGCAGGTTCATCATGCAGTAAGGCATGGCTACATTTGAGTCGATGGTACTGCATCATAAAAAATGAAGGACAAGAGGAAAAAATGATACCAGCAACGAAAATAATACAAGATATGGTTGCATGGGAGAGTTTGATGCAATGCAAAGGTTAAAGACAGTACACAAAAGTCATCAAGCATTCAGTTGTGTGGTATCTAGGCCCATCCCCTAGGTGATAATAGGTCGTAGGTCATGGGATTGAATCCCCACTCGACCTTGCCTTCTATGAAAAGATACAGCAGAAAAAGTCAAATTGGTGAAGGGGCAAGAACAAAATAAAGTACTGGTGAAAGTGCTGGTGCTGCTGTTTTAGATTGACAAGATAGAGGGGACCATATGTGGGCAATGCCACAATGGTAACATAATCAATTGATGCAGCAATGGCGTGGAACAAAGCTTTGTACCAGTTTTCTTCAAACAAAAGGTATCCCATACACAAATCTTGCATTCTTCAGTTTCCGAACACAAACTAGGCAATTGATTCCTCTCCTACTTCCTATTTTCTTCTACTTTTTCCTTTATTTTCCCTTCCTTTTGGATTTTCTGTCAACTGCTATGGAATAACATCCAAATATGCAACTCCTAATATATCACACGTTCTTCCCATAAAATAACGATCCAAATACCTGAATCCTAAAGTCCATGACAATACAAACCCAAATGCCAACAAGTGCAGTTAAGTTCACTACTGATACTAAACTACCAATAAGCACAATAAGCTTCTACATCAAACAGATAAGGATTAATTAGAGCATCATTAAATCACGGGGGAAGTGATGGGTCTGGTTCACAACTTGACTCATGCTCAAGCGATGCCAGATCAACTTATACAATTCCAAAGCCAAGTTGCACCGGATCACATAATTTCTATTCACGTGAATTATTCAATGCAAGAAGATTGAAAATGATCCATCCTCCATCTTAAAGAACACAATTCGACTTTGGAAAATAGAAAATGTCGCTTATAGTTGAACAGGATTCAGTCCTTTATGGCACAAAAAAAATTAAAAATGCAAATGTTGGTGATAGATTAGTAACATAATTCACATCAACTGTATACTTCTAAAGTACAGGGTTCAGCATTAGAAAAAAAAAGTCGCTCTTTTAGGAAGATTGAAGTCATTGTTCTTTAGCTCCGCTTCTTGGTAATCTCAGTTAACTTAGCTAGCATATATATTCAAGAATTCCATTACTTGCTTAGACCGATACAAATGGAAACGGATCGCACAGACTTTACTATGTAAACTACATAAAATTTCTCCCCAATAAAAAGTGGTAGTGTAAGCTCACTAGTAGCATACCTTCAAGTGCTCCAACTCATCCCGTCGCATCTCGTATTTCACCGGCACCTCCGACAAACCTAACCACATACATAAAGCCATTTCATGTACGCATACTTGAAGAAAAACACAATTGCTTCAGTTTACATAAAATCGATATACGCACCAGAGACTAGGGTCAAAGATCGACAAGTTCTCAAATCTTCTTCGGCTGATACATGAGAAATTTCTAGTGGACTAACATCTCTTTGATCATCAGTGTTTTCATCAACCCCGGCGGAATCTTCAGCGTCGTCATCGTCGAGGTTGTTCGCGTCCTCTGCTGTTGAATTTTCTTCCAATTGAGTTTCTTCGGAGCTTCGATCACTGTCATCATCCATGGCAGAATTTGTGGAATCGAGTGTGTGATCAAAGTACCAAAAATGAAAATCTGGTGGGATTCTTTAGTGTGTTTGTGTAGAGAAGAAAAGTCGTTTCGTGAGGCCTGCAACTCAGTATGATGTACCGTATATCGCTTTTAACATGCTCATTTTACAAAGCAACAAATTTTATTCGTTAATAAAATATAACGTAACACTTTTACTTTAAAGATGGCAAAACTCCAAAATTTGTGACATCCATTCTAAAGATTATGGGTGTACAGAAAATGGTTAACTCGTGAAATCTGTCCAACCCAAATAATCCAACTCGTTAAACTGTTAGCCCGTCAAAACGTTAATTAAGATGGTTGAAATTGAGTTAGGCCTAGCTCAATCCGCCCAACCTATCAACCCGTCGTTAATATATAAATTTTATAAAGTTACACACACACATATATATATATATATAGAGAGAGAGAGAGAGAGAAAGTTCAATTGCAAACCTATTTTCGGTTGTGAACCAGGGGAAAAAGGAGAGCGAGAAACGTATCCCCATTGTCCACATTCAGTATGAATAACGACGGGCATTCAATAGGAATAAAGAAAGTGAACGTTCATGAACTATTCATAATGAATGATATAACATTCATGATGAATAATACACGATCATAATTCATATTAAATTGATTCACTATTCATGATAAATAATACACATTCATTATGAAATACATTATTCATGATGGGGGGAGGGGGTTCATTGTAACACCCAGATTTTATTATGTGTATTTTGAGGTTTTAAATACATCTTTGACTAAATAGTTAAGAAAATTAACTTTCTGGCAACTTTTCTTCGCGCCAATGAAAAATGGCCTTCACGCTCGTAAAGTGGGCATAAAGTTGGAAGTTGGAGGGATGTCCTTAAATCCGATTTGTTATCATTTTCATCTCATTTCTCATCTTCTAACTCATTTCTCTCTCAATCAAACTTGGTCAAGCACCTTCACTCCACCCAATCGATTTCTGTATGATCAAGAGCTAGAGATTAAAGCTAGTGGAATGAAGCTCAAGATCTTCATTTTCTCCAACCATTCTTCCACCACTATTAACCTAGTTTTTTTGGGCTTTTTCCTAAAAATGAATTGGAAGTCTATCTTAACCTTCTAAATCTTTATTTTTGTTAAAAACTTTTCGTTTTAGCCTCCTGGAACACCTATTTGGAAGTATCTTTCATGTTTTGAGGTTTTGACCAATTTTGGGTGTTTTAGATGATTAAAGGATTTGGCTAAGGTTTGTTATGAATATGAGTTTTGGGTTACTCTTGGTACATCTCTAGGCTTTGGTTGTAAACCAGATAAAGTTTCAAGAGATGGGTGTTGATGGATCTAAAGCCTTCACCATTTTTGAAACTAGAGATAGAATTGGAACCTAGGTTTAACTTAACCTAACAAGGTAAGTTCAAAGTTACCTTCTGAAAACTATGTACAAAAATGTGTATTTTGATATAGTGAAATGTTTTTCTTACTATTTATCAAATGTGTTGATATTTGATGGAGTTCACACACTTAGTGTTTTTGGGTTAATATATCTTGAAAAATGTATATATTTGGAATCTTTAAATATTTTGTTAAATAAATCATAAGTGTGGATTCTTTTGATGATTTATCTCATAAATGGGGATTATTTGATTTATATGCATTTTTTGTGTAGTTGGTTTTATAAACCGTTTGGAAAATACATATATTTATGTTATGAGCGCACTATGAAAATATAAATAGTATGATTTCGGTTTGAAAAAAGTTTGTCCCAACTAATTATGGATGTTTTTTATGAGTAAAATCATACTTCTAGAGCATGTTTTGCATAAACGTGAATTAAATGTGTTTTATTGTTTTTGATGACTTTTATTTATTATCAATTGAATTATTGAACTTTTGGCTCGGTTTTGACTTAAATGAGTCTTCGAGACATTTTTCCGGTTTGAATGGCTCTATATTGAGCTTTTAAGAGTTATATGCATTTATAGCATATTTGTTTATACAATTACATGTTTTTGAGTGTCTTGGTCGTTCATTTGGAGTCATGTAACTTAGACTGTGATGCATTGGATCTATAGGCATGTGGGTCGATCTTGTACGATGGTCGTGAGGGTATTGAGGGCTTGAACTCCGGGACCCTTGTTTTATGACCTTAAACTTTTCAAGTAGTCAGTAGGAGGGTTGAGTCCGGAAGTGATGTCTTGGTAAGACACCAGGATCTCCGCCGCTTAAGGTGTTCCCTTTTAGGTGGACAATAAGTGGGCCGAGCCTTGAAGTGGAATTTCCAAAAATAGACACCAAGGTCAACCGACTCTTGAGGTGCAACTTGTTAAGGAGTCGTAGGGACATTCGTGCTTTAAATCATGAAGTGTCATGCAATTAACGTTGGACGAGTGGCACACTTACATGTTCACGTAACTATCAATAGATACAGGTCTCCCCCGTCGTTCTTGAATGTTATTTTGAATTGTGTATTATCCACGTTTTTATATCACTTGGGTTTTGGCAAGTAACCATAAGTTATGATTATGATATATTGGACCCCCTCCGATATATTATTAAGGTTTTGGGATAGAAGAGTTATATTCACATTTTTGGTACTCGGGTTTTAATCCTATTTGTGTTTTGTGCGAGTTTTGGATTTGGTTCCACATTTGTAGGATATTTCTATTTAAGTGTTTTATCACGAAAAACGGTGGATTTGGGAAATGTATCAGTTTTATTCTAAATGCATCTCATGTTAGAAATTGTGATATAAATAACATTCATTCTTTCCATTTTACCGCTTTATCTAAATGATGAAAACTACATGAACTCATTAGGCATTAAGCTTAACCTTTTTTTCTTTATTGACATGTGCATCAGGTCATTCGGGAAATGGTACTAGCATACAGAGGTGTGATGAGTGCTAGCTAAAGGCTCGAGAAAGAATTAGCGAGAAGTTCAATAACGAGCTCAAATTTGGTCTAAACCAATACATAATGCGTAAGGAAAAAATAGTTCTCCCAGTTATAGTGGAACCACAAAGAGAACTTATTACACGTCTTTAGTTAAACGTCTAAAATCTGTCAAAGTAGAACGAGGTTCACGATGCCATAATCCTCTATCAAAACTGATCACATCTTACCCTTGCCTTTGCCCACACCTCCTACTAACGAGTGCCCTGAAATGCATTTAGCGTTTAAAATAACGTGGGTTAGACCTAAGGGTCTAGTGAGTAATTCTTGATTTAAGGCATTTAAAAAAGAACGATAATAATCTAATCCAAATTCACACATAAATCAATTATAGTTTGAGTGGCATTTCATCCACAAGGGGCTGGGTCAACTATTCAATCAAATAATATTGAGCATGTTTCCCTTCCACTTGGCACTGTCGGATGACTAAGGCCGACTTTCGCTTGTTATAGTTTCATTTTCGTTATATATCAGGTCTAACATTAACTTTCCTTAAAATTACTCTGTTAAGCTTTCTACATATGTCTACACAAGGGTATTTTTGTCATTTTTTTCATTTCATTTGATACTGTTTCTAATTGTACAAATTTACATGCTCAAACATTTTTAAAAAATATTAATTTTTCTTTTCCTATTTTTAATTATTTTTATCATCTTAATAATTACTCACTGTTGTTATTTCGTTTAGTGAATAAAGAGCAACCGAGTGAAATGTAATATGATTAATCATTATTGTTTACATTTTAATTAAAAAAGATATCTACAAATCAAACATGTGATCATAAAGAATTTGAATTACAATTTAATAAGGATTGATATAGAATTTCTTTTAAAATGTGACATCATTTGATTATAAAAAACAAATAGGAATATCTTTCATAAAATTATCATTAGTTTGTTGGTTAGTTCATTGTTTTTCATATGTGAGGTTTTGTGTTCAAGTTTTTTATTGCAATTTTTTTTTCAAAAATATAATAGATTTAGAATTAAAAGTTAAAAACCAAAAAAAATGACACTAACATGATTTAAACTCGGGTCTGGGGTGGAAAAAAAGCCTTGTAAATCAATTCTACCAAGAAAAATTTGTGTTCTCATTATAGTTTTAAAATATATACGGTAACACAAAACAAATTAATATGGTGATATTTTTCATGATCATAAATCTTTTTACACTACGACAGATGAACAAGACATATGCTCTACATTGAGTCTCTCCATATAATCTAATTCTATTTCATGTAAACTAAATATGCGGGTTAATTATGTTTTATTTAATCTAGTTGTTCTAGAATAATATAACCATTTTGATTAAATTAGATGAATTCAAACATTAAGGTGACATTTGTTTTTATAAGAGGTATTGAAGTCTGAAGTCTTATTTCACTTCTGATTTATAAGAGGTGGTGTTGAAGTCTGGAATTTGAATCAATAAAACTGTTTGCTTTTTGTAAATTGATAAACGTTTGAGTTTGTTTAAAACGTCTGAATTTGTTTAAATTATCTATTTTACACATTAAAAAGTTATATAGTTGAATTTGTAGATAAATTTATACAATTTCACATATTTATTCATCATCATTACGAAATTTACATCTAATTATATAATTAACATTTATTTAACAAAAATATGTCATTAACGGTATTTAACACATTTAAATCATATTAAAATACATTAATTGAGAGATGTGAGATGCATTTATTAAAGATCGATTGAGAGAAATGATTGATTAAGGTTAATCGATTGAGAAACGCCGTTGTAGAGGGTTTTGAAAAACAATAATAGGAAAATAAGATGTTGGTTTATCTCTTACCATATAAAAAGGTAATAAGACATATATACCTCTGAAAAATTGAAAAAAAAAACAAACAGTCTGAATAATCCTTACTCTTAATAAATCAGACATAAAAGATTAATTAAAGCTTTTTTTATAAAAAAAAAAAAAAAACAAGTCCTAAATATAAAACGTGACTTATGTTTAACTTATGGCCTGTTTGTCAGTTGCTGAATGGTTTGATGCAGAATGGTTAAGAGAACCAGAATGATTAAGCGTCGAATGAAATAATGTTGTTTGGTAACTATTCTCTAAATGATAACAAATTACCATTTTAATCATCTATATAATTTAGTACCGAATGAAATATAGTTGTAAGTAAATAGCTTGTTGATTGATTGTATATTATTGTTAGAATTAGTTAGTTAGATCAATTTATATTCAGTTCATCAGTTATTGGGTAGTTCACGTAAACAAAGATTATTAGTCGGATATGTTCTCACCCGCTCTATTGTATGCATTCAGAGTATTTGGTTGATGTCAATGGTACCTGTAAACCAATAATCATAAGCATTTCTCAAATATTTATAACACTAATACACCAAGGTACAATAATGTCAAATAATCACCATTATGTGCATATATCATCAAATTGATCACACTTTTATGATTTGTTTACAAAACGTCCAAAACCTCCCGATGTTAATCCTTCCATTTGCCCTAAAAAATCCTCCAAAACTCGGACCTTAGGGCTCTAAAATCGCCCAAACTAGAGGAAACTTGAAAATCGACTTAAAATTCGCCCAAATGGCTTCCGACAACTTTTTTCGTGATCTAGGTCATGTGGTAAGTCTTCTGTGTCCAAACAAAGCTCACGCTACTAATGACTCAACTAAATTTGTGCATAAACTCGCCTGGATGTATAACTCTCATAAACCTGCTCGGGTGTAAAACTCTCTCATAAACCCGCACAAGTGTACAACTCGTGCGTAAATTACGTAGGTATATAACCAGCGTGTAAACACACATGGTTCTATATGCTAAGCCCACATGGTTTTACTTGATGAACCCATATAGTTCTACCAAGCCACATATCATTCATATGCATAAAATTTAGGGTGGTACAATGCTCAAGACCACCATTCAAATGATGAAACTTGCAAGGAAGGAGTTGGTAAATGCTATACTTATATATATATATATATATATATTAGTATCCATCCATGTCTTTCATGTTGAACAAGTTGATACTTCTAAGTGCATTTGAGGAAGAATTATGTGTGAAAGTCATCAGTTAGTATTAATGTATGTGTGAGAGAAATACTTAATGACTCTGTCTTTGTGGTTTCTTAATAACATTTGTCATGAAAATTAGATTGTTTAGGTTAGGTTTATCTTTCCCTAATTTCAGTCTCAACAATCTGTAATTTTTTATTAAGCACATTTTATCCAATAAAAAGAGTTGCAGTTTGGAAAAGATTGTGTTTGTATTAAAACCCCCACTTTTCTGCAAAACTTACTTTGTGAAGTCATCTAACCTTATCAGAACCAACAATATTTTTGTATGAAAACCTTGAACTCGCTAGACATTTTTTCATAAATTTTGCATCCTAAAAAATATGTGATTGGTTGTACATAGTGTAACACCCGTAATTTTTGGAAATGATCCGGAAAATGGTCGGGAGAACGGTTTAGGAAACGGTTAGTAAACAGCCAGGAAACAATCGGTGAACGACGTGGATCATGGCATGGCATGACACGGTGTGGGTATATGGCACGACACAACATGGTAACACGGCACGTGGAGGTCTAGGTGACTTGGCACATGACCTAAATCACGGCCAAGGTCGCAAGACCCTATGTGTCATACTAGTGGATGCATGTGACCTACCCCGCAACTTAGGTTGTGGCAAGGTCGCATGGGGGGATCATAACCTGCATAAAATCTAATTTTTGGGGATTTTTCATTTTACTCTATTTTTGTCATCCCTTATCCGATTTAGGCGATTTTGGAGGCTATAGACTCGTTTTTTTGAAGCTCTTTAAGGGGATATTGAAGAATATTAAGTTTCTTGATAATTTTAGAGTTCCTAGAAGGTTGTAGGTAAGCTTCTAAACTATAACTTCTTGACCTAGGGTTTCGTCACCTTGCATCCTCAACTTCCTTATCCTCTTTGTGGTGTTCTGCTATAGATTGGGAGTTTAAGGGAGTATTCTTGAGAGATTTGCAACTTAAATATGAGAGTCTTGCTTGAGGATTTCGAGTCTTCACCAAAGGAAGCTCAAGGTTTGGTTTGGAACCTAGATTTAGCATAAATCTAGAAAGGTGAGTTGAAATTGATTTGCAAAACTATATACATGTCAAAATATCTCTATTTTGGGTTTTGAATACATTTCCATGAGTTATTTCTCATTCGGTGAGTTTTATGATTTTTGGCGCATTTAGGTATGTTTTGGGTCTCAAATCTTGGAAGAATGTTTTAGAAGGTGTTTATTGATTATTTTGAGACATAATCTTAAAAGATGGTTTTCAGTGATATGTGTTGCATCAAATGAGGTTTCTTTATATACTTGGATAATTTGGGGCAAAACATTGTTTTAATCATTGGGAAGTGTTGTTGTGAGATTTAAAGTAACTTATGAATTTTAGTGGTGGCACTTGATCAACTTTTTGGTTATAAGTGTTTAAAACCTTGATAAACACCTATTATTGGTCTTGTGGAATCTTGAAAATACAAATCTTACGGTTTTGAACTTTTTTCTATTATGCTTCAACAAAGTGATGATTTATGGGCATGTTCATGTTATAGATGTCATGTGTTTCTTAGACGTTTGTAAAACATGTCTTCTCGACTTATGTGGTCTACATTGGATTTATTTAAATAGTCATGTATACTGGTGGGCTTACTGGCTTGATTTTAAATCAATGAGTTTGGGGACTTTTTTTTCGATTTAAATAACTCAATATGAAGCTTTGAACATAAAATGCATTTATTGCACTTTTGTTTGGATATTACGTGTTTTGATTGTGTTTTACATTTAGTTGGAGTCATGTAATTTACAATGTAATGCATTGGATCCATGGGCATGCGATTCAGTCTTTTGTTAAGCGAGGAACCCATGTAGCGTTGGACTTTGATACCTTTGGTATTGTAGAGAGGGACTCATGTGGGGTCGGAGTCCGAGATCGTGGGTATTGAGGAGATGATCTCCTATTGAGTCGGATTCCAGGAACCTAGGTATTGTAGTGATGAACTCATAAAGAGTAGACACCAGAAACCATGTTTTGAGACTTTGGCCTAGTAAAGTTGACACTACGTCATCGAGGGTATTTTGGGGATGAACTTGTGTGGAGTCAGGCTCTAGGACCATTGACTTGTAGGTGTAACTCTATGGTGTGTAAGTAGGCATTAAGGTCAAGGGTATTGCAAAGATGAACTCATGTGAGGTCAGGCTCCGGGACCTTGGGATTGTTGTGGAAACTTGAAAGGAGTTAGACATGAGACCGTGATCTTAAGGCGCTACTTGATAAATTGGACACATGACTTACTTTGTGTTTCAATATAGTAGATGAAAACAAATCTCCCCATCACCAAAAGATGTTGTTTTGGTATCGAGTTCATCTACGCTTTCAGTGATTTGGCGTACAAAGTATTATTTTATTTTGGGTGTTTTGTGGAGTGAAGCCCTTTATTACTCGTATGAGTTTGAATGCCGATTTTGATCTAAAACAAGTATATCATGTTATTAGATTTCATTTTACAAATAGTGGGTTCTGCAAAAATACTCCTTTTGATTCTAAATGTTATTTTAAATAAGGAACTGGTGATTAAAAAGAACTCTTCCGATTTTACTATTTTATGTTTATGAGATAAACTGTTTTAACTCACTAGACATTAAGCCTAACACTTTTTCTTTTCGACGTGTATATCATGTCTTAGTAGGATCTTGTGTCGTTTGGAGATTGGTAGAGATTCCAAGAGGATGATTTTAGAGGTGTCATCCGATTTTGAAGATAGCAAATCTGGTGGTTTAGTAACATCCAACTTGTTCTAATTCTGTTTAGAAATTAGATAGTCTCGTTAAGAACTCTGATACATTTCATGTTCTCCTTTTCAGGTAAATTTTATGTATTTCTGTGTCAAAGTTGCTTTAAATTGAAGGCATTTACAAGTTTTAAATTTTTCTGTTATTTTCTAAATTTAGGATGTTACACGTAGCAATAAGAAAATAAAAAGTGTATATGAAGATTCAAAAGTGCAGAGGTTGGAATGCAAACCTAGTATTTAGTGGCTAATATATCGTTCATACTTTGAATGTTCACTGAGATTTAAGAAAATATACTTGGTTTAACTATCATGCTTTGAAATTTATTTATGTTGCATTTAGAAACGATGTTCCGGTTTAATGTTCTGATTTTAAGATGATTTATTTAATTTTTATTTGTGAATGTGTTTACATTTTATTCTAACAACTTTTAAAACGTATTATTTTTGTACCAAAGTATTTTCTCAAATCCAAAGAGAAAAAAAAGGGGGGAAAGAGAAAGGGTTTGATGATTATATATAGCACAATGTTATGTACAAAAGAGTGTGAAATTTATCAAAAAGACTATTTTACCCTTAAAAAATAAGTAAGAATTACACTTAGAAGGATCGTTCTTGATTCTATAGGTTGTGATTGTATATGTGTTTTCCGAAAATGTGCATATTCAAATAAACTTGTATATATGATTTAAATACTAATAAGCAAATGAGAATAAAAATACGAATGCATCAATCCACAAATCACTCACCTTTAGTTTTAAAGATACCGCAAATAAGTTTGTGACGATAACAAAAAGACCATTTTGTAGATCAAAGAGTAGGTTACCCCTAGAAAAAATAAACATGACTCCTGGTCATAGCAAAAGAATACCAAACAATGTCTCTAATTCTTGCCAATGTCCTTAAGAGAATTGATTTGTTCTTCTCCCATTGCGGACATAACGCTTACCACGAGATCTTTTCCTTCAGCAAACCCATCTTTAATCTACAATTTTAAATAAAAAGAAAATGAACAAAACCGTTAAATAAACTATAGAACGTGAATTCAGATGACAAGATGTATAGAACTTGAATTCATATGACAGTGTGTCTTGTGTACCATTTCTTGCTCATAAGATGTACTCAAACAAAATCTACTCCAAGAAAAAACAATAAGTTGGCTCTTTTATTCCCTAAAATTATAGCAGTTTGTATCTCGGTATAAGATTTCCCTTACCAACTATAAGTTGGTTGGTACATGGTATGGAGGAAAAAACATATAGTATTATACCATGTTCACCTCTATTCCAAACTCACTACTACACATAGTTATGTAACATTGGTGATAACTACAGATTACTTGTCTTTAAAGATCAACATAGACATACCTGAGCAACAAGATTTTCGTCTGTGGGAAGCCTGAGATCATCTTTGGTGGTCCCACTTTCAGTCAGAAGACTCACCTACAACAAAAACAGTCACGTTACTGGTAAATTACTTCTTTTATCGAATTACACATTTGAAGCTTATCAACATTAAAGAAGACAAAGGAAAGTGTATATATATATATATATATATATATATATATATATATATATATATATATATGTTGCACAAACTTACAAAACCATCTTCAGAGATATCAATAAGTTGATAATCTGTACGAGAGACATGAGGAACCTACAAGAACATATGTGTACAAATGTAAGCAACAAAATATCTCAATCGCAATACAAATACCATAGAATTTTGTGAAGGAAGAAATAGAATGGAGAAACCAGATTGAATTGAAGAAGAAATTACATCACAATTGTGAGATGAAGGAACAATATCTTCAAGCTTCTTGCCAGTAAATACATCAATACCCACAAAATGACATTTTGCATGTCCGTGCTTGCCAGTTTTTGAAGTAGAAACCTCAACAACCTGTAGATTGTCGAGTTATATTATACCAATATGACAAACCATAAATTAAGGAGCAAAAACCATAAACTTCTATGAAACTAGAAATCAAATATGAAGGCTAATTAGAAGGTTCAGAAGGCATATGATGCTTATTCATACAAATTCATGGAGAAGTCTCTCTCGTCGATTTTACTGAGTTCATCAAAACCTGTAAGACTTGACCATTACACAAAGTAAACAAGAAATCTTGCGAAATTCGTCATCTATTTTGTGGGTCCGTCTGTATGTTTATGAAAAATATGATTTTAGTCTCGCTATCTTTGACGTGAGCATAAATGATAATGGAATTCAAAAAATAAAAAATAGAAGCACAAAAGTAATGATATAAACAACTAGAAGCTTGATTGTATGTGAGACTCATGAAGATGCTCCAAAAAAGTCAGTTGCTGATATCTTACTGTCAAACGGTGTTATTACTTGAAAAAAAAAATCTAGGTATGTCTTTGACACTCTGTAAGTCTAGAAAAAGATAGTGTTAGAGATGAAGAATTGTTTGAAGCCTACAAACAAAGCATTTCATGGATCTAAACATATATTTTATCTTTGAAGCAATTAGAAGATCAACTGAGAACCACCATGGATGGTATATATGCAAAATTCACCAATCATGAAGAACATGCATCCATCTCTTTTAGGTATCCAATATCGTTAACGATGGATCCTATTTTCAACTTTTCTCGAATCATCATGCATAAACCTCTGATCATATTTACATTTAATTTACAATATATACTGATCTAGATAAATATTTATATGGAATCAAGGGATCTCCCAATAGCATTCAAGATCAATCCTCAAAAATCCATATGAAAATCACTTTTTATTACATATATAAATACAAACCCATTTCATAGAACACAAAATGGATCAAAATCAAAAAAACCCATGATTATATATATATATATATATATATATAAGAAATGTATGTATATGTATAGGTATATATACCTTGCAGGGTCTGTTCTTGATGACAATGTAACCATTCTTTCGGATGGTTCCAGCTTGTTGTGGGAAGGTTTTGGATGCACCTGCATCAGCATTGAACTCAAAGTGAAGCTCCACATCTGACATTTTTAATTAGTTTTTGATTTGATTTCCTGCACTAAATTAATTATAATAAATTTGCTTTTTCTCGGAGAAGATGGAGGAATACAAATTAGCAGTAGCTTCTTATTCGGGCCCAGAGAAATGATTCAGTCCTTCTCCAGCTTTTCCAAAATTCTTGGTCTAGGATCTAATCCTAACCGTTTGATGTCATGGGTTCCTTACCAAAATAACCATCCATAATTATCAATTTACATTTTTAACCTTATTTTTAAAAAAATTCACAAAATAACCATGGGTTACTCACTAAGTGGGTTACTCACTAAGCACCGTTTGGTGAGTACAGTACAGGTAGGGCTATAAACGAACCGAACGTTTAGCGAACCGCTCGGCGGGAAGTTCGTTTATGTTCGTTTATTTAATAAATGAACAAACATGAACAAATTTTTTTGTTCGTTTAGTTAAACGAACGAACATGAACGAGAGTCTCGTTCGTTCATTTATGTTCGTTAACGTTCGTTCATTTACGTTCGTTTATGTTCGTTTATATATTAATTTTAATTTATGTTCGTTTATAAATTAATTTTAATTTATGTTCGTTTATATATTAATTTTAATATATAAGTCTTATTTATTTAGTTTGAATTCAAATTTTAAAAAGCCTTTTATGTATTGGTATATTAATGATGGTTAATGAATGATGATTGTTTTGTATATGTTTAAACTATAGATAATCCATGAATTTAATGACAAGTATTGGTGTTCGTTTGTTTATGTTCGTTTAGGTCTGTTCATTTATGTTCGTTTACGTTCGTTTAACCCGTTCGTTTACGTTCGTTTAACCCGTTCGTTTACGTTCGTTTAACCCGTTCGTTTATGTTTGTTCGTTTACATTCGTTTAGCATGTTAACGAACGAACATAAACGAACACGAACACACCTGATTTCTAAATGAACGAACACGAACACAATTATTTTCGTTCGTATTCGTCCGTTTGTTCGGTTAAGATAAACGAACGAACATGAACAAGTCTATGTTCATTCGGTTCATTTACAACCTTAAATACATGGGGTCTTTTGTAATTAATAAAAGTTATGATTTCCAATTTAAAAAAGAAAAAGAAAATATAGGGTGGGTCTCACCCTTAAGCACCCCGCGTAAGGTTCCCACGTGGTTTTTTTTTATTTTTTTATTTTAATATAAATTTGTTTTTAATTTTTATTAAAAATATTTATTTTCTTAATCTTTTTAAAAA
>NC_037529.1:11035399-11113226 GCF_001531365.2 Cynara cardunculus var. scolymus | reverse complement strand
TTAAAAAAGAAATTAAATTTATAAAAATGAATTTAGTTTTATTTTAGATATTTAATAAGAAAATTTAATATTTTCCTTCTTCCCAATACAACACTATTTATTCTCCTTCTTCTTAATACAACATTATTTATTCTCTTTTTTCCCAATACAATATTATTCAGTTTCCCTCTTCCCAATACAACATTATTTACTTTCATCTTTTCAAATACAACATTATTCAAAGAAAAATTAGAAAACTTTATTTTTGTAGAAAACTTTATTTTTTTTAGAAAATTTTAATTTTTTAAAACACCTTTTTAAAATTTAATTTTTTTAGAAAAAGTTTTATTTTGAAAAGTTCGATTTTTTTTTAAAAAAGTTTATTTTTTTAATTTTTTTTAATATTTAATTTATAAAACTGAACATGCAAAATATCAAAAAATCACATATGCAATGTAGTTGTAACACCCCAAATTTAGGACTTCGATAAAAAACACAAATGATACATAATCACCTAGTAGGTTTATTTAAATCAAATTTGTGTGTTGTTGGTTTTTTCATGCTATCGGATGCCCTCCTAGCTGCTCTCATAGCATCTTCATCCGCTGGTAATGTACTTGGACAATCGCGACGATTATGTCCCTTCTGACCGCATCTACTACATTGTTTCTCATATACGACCTCTCCTTGGGAAGGAATGCGTTCATTGGTACTTTGTCAATGTCCTCGTTTTTATCCACAAGAGGTGGTTTCACGGTCATATATTCAGCAGGATATTCCCATGTTGCAGAAGGACTAACATGATTTACTACCTCTAAGTATGTAGCTCGATCAATTTGCGTCGTGTAGTAATTTGTCGCCCAAAAATTCGTGTCTGTCATTCCAGTCCTCCTGCAAACTGCTATCACATGACCACATGGTAAACCAGACAGTTGCCATTGCCTACAACTACAAGTCTGTAGCAGTAGATCAACAACACCATTCCTATGGCCATCTCTTACTTCAAACACGGTGCTTGTAAATTGTGTGTTGTCCATGTTGCACTTTTGTTAATTCTTTTAATCACTTTTTCCTCCACCCACGGAGTAAGCTCATGTTCAAGTGAGGTTGCATAACGTATAACTCATTAACGTTAATAATCTTTACGTAAAACAAATATGTATTTGTTTATATATTTACCTCCAACGTTGCGACAGTCGTAATACCATTGTTGCAGTGAGATGCGGAAAAAATCAATCAGCAACGAGATCGGAAGGCGTCGTGCATACCTTGACAATGCGTTTACGGACTCCGCACTATTGGAAGTCATGACATTGTAACGCATTCCAAAGAAATGTGCTCTTGACCACTTCGTTTTGTCGGCATCGTCAAGTGTTTTTCTTGCACTGAATAGTAGAGCTTGACGAAGTTCAGCTAACTTTTGTTCAAAATCTTCCACCGTATAAGCTTTGCAGGTCCTTCAAAACATCTCTCCCAACAACTTGTCTTTTTTTGCGCTAAATCGTAAATTCATTTTGAGATGTCGACAACAAAGCCCGTGATTTGCGGTAGGAAATACAATTCTAATCGCCATGTTGATGGAAGCAGCACGATCAGATATGATGCACAGATTTTCCGGCACACCAATGCATTCTTTCAACATGGATAAAAACCATGTCCATGACTCCCCACTCTCTGTCTTGCCTACCCCGTAAGCAATGGGTAAAATTTGATTGTTTCCGTCCATACCCACCGCCAAAAACATGGTACCTAAGTAAGGACCTTTTAAATAAGCACCGTCTATTAATCAGGGGTCGTAAGTGATTCACAAACGATCGAATCTGTAAAAAATGAAAACGATCAAACAAAATGAGTATATATAAAAATAATGTGTATATATACATATAATTTCAATGAAAAATTTCTTACCGCACAACCAATGGCGACAAATAAACGCTCAAACCGTACCAGTTCATCCGTCTCGATTTTCGTCACAGTCCCTGGATTAGCTTTTTCCAAATTGTAACAGTATACCGGGAGTAAGGAAAACGATTCCTCCGGGTCACCTCTTAGTAGGAGAATGACATAACACTTTGCACGCCAAACTTGCATATAGCTAACTGAGATTTTTGTAGTTGTTTTTCATATCGACAATGATGTCATGTCTCTTATATACTCTACTTGTCTCATTTATTGCATCTTTTAGTATATGACCTAACACCTTCTTGTTTCCTTGACGGTGATTGGGATTCACTTGCATTTGTGAACATGTGTGTAAGTCTTTAAATGTACGAACCTGATACAACGTCGTACCATTAATTACGGTTGCTCTTATTCGCCATTCACACATTTCTAATATACAAACTGCTTCAAACCTAGATCACGTGGAGCGGGTGGTTTTCATCTGGTAACTTTCTTCAAGACATTTCAGTCCTAGGGCTAGTTTCAATTTTTCTTTACTCTTGAAAATTTTTACCAACTTTGACTCGTTTAGAACGTCGATATTTGGGAGTCGGTTCTTTAGGCTACACTATAGGGACTTGCGTTCGTAATGGGGAAGGCATGCCTCAAAATAAATTACAACCCACCGGATCACTAGTATTACCCCTACCAACACCCACTTTATCTTCCTCCTCCGCCCCTTCTTTATCTTCCGTATCAGATTCGCTATCACTACTATCTATTTGTAGCCCCAGATATTCATCTATATTGGGATGATACAAACAATCCCCCGAAACAGCCCCATAATAAGGATCAAGATGAACCTTATATTTCTCATACGCATTTTCAGTGTCCTCTAAATTGGCACCATATTCTATGGTAGAAACTTCAGAAATACGAATGCTATAATCAGATGGTAAATCTTGGTATTGGTACATCGAACAATTTGTGTATGACTTATATAGAGTGTTGTACGACTTAGGGGTCGTTTACCTAAATGCTTACCCGGTAAGCACTTACCGTTAAGAGTGACTACTATAATTTATTTTATCGGGTAAGATTGCAGTACATCAAAACGTATCATATGCAACAATTTACCTGGTAAGCGCTTACCCGGATAAGAGTTGTCACCCTCACTTACCGGGTAAGACTCTCCATTCTTATCATCGCTCTTACTGGTTAAGATTCTTGTCCCTTGTCATGTTTATCCGGTAAGGAAAATTGCCTATTAAGTACTTACCGGGTAAGCGTTTAATAAACGCCCCCTTATATGGAGTTTCATACATCATCTGACTATGAAACGGGTGATACTGGGATTGGTATGTTTCAAGTGGGATTTGAAACGATTGATATTGAGTTTCGTACAAATGATATGGAGTTTTATGAGTTGTCTCATTACTTTGGAACGATTGGTATGGAATGAGTGGAAATATGTTTTGGCTGGAACATTGATCAGATTGGTTTGGCACATATGGAACGAGTGGAAGTATATATTATGGGTGATCGGGTCCATACACAGTGGCTAGAAAAATCTCTTGGTTTGAGTTAGATTGATAAATTGGGACGCCACGTTCGCAAACATACAATCTTAGGGCTTGCGGCGAGATATTAACACCAATAGCCAAGAATTGTCTCGTGTCATCGGTGTCAAATAATTCGACAACCGAACCAGATGACAGAGATTTATATGTTAACTTAAAACGATTTTCAAAAGCAGATAAATTTAATTTTCTAGCTAAATAATTGACCAAACCTGGTAATGTTAAGTATATCGACAACAATATAACAACCTTTTACGTTTTTGGAACATAATCTACCACGTCGTTGACTAACTGCCACGAACCTCCACCAAAAACACGTACTCTAACTTTCTCAATCACATACATTGATCCTTGAAAGTTTACAGACAATAAATTTTTTCTCAATCTCGGGGATATATATAGTGTTTTTTTTTAAATGTTGGTGTTATGTTGGTAATATGAAATTTGAAATGTTTATATAGTGGGGTTGAGGAGAAAAAAAACAAATTTGAACAGTGTTTTGTATTGGGAAGGAGGAAAGTGAATAATATTATATTGGGAAAGAGGAAAATAAATAGTGTTGTATTGGAAATGAGAAACATATTAAATTTTCTTATAAAAATTATTATATTTCTAAAAAAAATTAAATATCTAAAATAAAATAAAATTCATTTTTATAAATTTAATTTCTTATTTAAAAAATCGGATATTTAAAATTTTAAGAATTTTTTTTAGTTAAACTAAAAATTTAATGTAAAAAAATATACTTTTTTAGAAAAGTTTATATTGGATCTTAAATTCAACTTTGATATTGATCTAATACTCTAGAAAAGCTCTTGAACAATGAAGTGCAGCGGAAGTAATAATAAGAGCAAAACAGAGTATTAAGAACACACAGTATTGATGAAGAAGATGAACACAGGAGAATTGCTTCAAAGGTTTTTCAATCAATTCAATTGAAAAATTCGACAATTACAATAATGTAAGCACCACAGATTACAAAGGCCTTAGCCGCTATTTATATTAGTTCCTAACGACCTTAGAGACCAGATCTTGACGCGTGTCTTCATCTGAGCCGTCCAAATAAAGTCGATTATTCCCTAGTCACATGAGAAGCATATGCGGCTAACAACCTTGGAAAACTGTTGGAGCAGAAACTTCACAGAAGACGAAATCCGCAGACCCTCTGTGAGCCATCTCAGAGGCTCTGCTGCAATTGACTTGCATGTTCTATTTGACAGAGGACTATTTTCCAGAACCTCTGTGAGAGACATCAGAGGTTCTGTCGTACTTCACTTGTTCGATCAAACGGCTTCTGTCGCTTAGTCCTCTGTTGTCTTCTGTGGAGTTATCCTTCTGTCAAGACTTGYAGTATACTTTTTCTATACTTTTACAAAATAGGAATAATTGAGCTAACAATCTCCCCCTAAGTATGAAAAAGTAATTTTGGAGAGTTGGATGCAAGAATTGACTTATGNTTTAATTTCTTTAAAAAAGAAATAAATTCTTAAAAAAGATCAAGAAAATAAATGTTTTTAAAAAAAAATAAAAACAAATTTTTTTCTTTTTTAAATAGGAAATCATAACTTTTATTAATTGCAAAAAAACTCATGTAAGCATTAAACGGTGTTTAGTGAGTAACACATGGTTATTTTGTAAAAAAAAATTAAAAATCGTGTTAAAAATGTTAATTGATAATTATGGATGGTTATTTTAGTAAAGAACCCTTGATGCCATTCCAATTCCATAATAAGTTAATAACAATTTTCCAACAAAATGTTTTATCTGTTATATACTCGGGTCCGTTTCGTTTCGTTTCACGGAATGTTTACGAGAGATTTGGATTTTGTGCAAGTATTTCGAATTAAAGCATATACGTTTTTTTTAGTTATCTTTTCATTTTTATTGAATATTTGTATCATTGTACAAGTTATTAAGACTTTAGTACTTTGTACTAAAAGAAAAGGTGAAAAGGAACGGGAAGGAGTATGCACATACCAAATTTTTGATGTTTTTCTTGTCTTTCGATTCTCTCTTTTTTACAACAATTTAATGGAGTATGCACAGACAATCAAAAGGGGGGGGGGAATTGGAAAAAAATGATCAAAAAAGGGAGATTGTTGATAGGCGCCAACGACGGTGATGGGCAGTGATAGAGAGCGGAAGATGATGGGGCGACGAAGGGTGGTGAGGGGGGCGAATGGGTGTGAGGGGTTCGTATATCGATATGTAGGCTTTTCAAAATCGTATATCGATATGTAGCCTTTTCCATTTTGGGAATTTAATTTCTCGTTTGTTATATCTTGGAACAAATTTCTTTTATCAAATTCTGTACACGAACCATCCTTGGTTTCTTCCTCCTTTCTTGGTCATATTATTCGTCCTGTCAAAATGTAGTTTTTAATGTAGAAAAAAAAAACCATGGGAGAACATGGAAATCGTAAAATGGTCGAACGTTAAAGTGATAAGGAAACCCACCATTCATCTCCACCAGAGCCAATTCTCGGAACATTGTTTGTTTCTCTTATAACTAAGAGACGGAGTTGATTCATCTTCGTCCCAATGAGGGTTGTAATCAATAACAATCTTAAACTTATTAGGTTTACAATTGGATTTTAATCGAACCAGATAAAAAAATTGTTGGTCTCAACCATTGGTTTTGTAAAAGAATACAACTAGCATCTGATTCAACATGTAGAAGAAAAACTCTTAACACTTGTCTTGTAGTATTATATTTGATATCGAATTTGAGAAAAAAGAAACTGACATCTAAACCTAACATTAGAAATGAATTTATCGGTTCAAGGTATCGGATCTTAGGGGGGCTGTTTACCTAAATGCTTACCCGGTAAGTGTTTACCGTTAGGAGTCAACACTATAATTTATTTTATTGGGTAAGGTTGTAGTACATCAAAACGTATTCCATGCAACAAATTTCCTGGTAAGCGCTTACCCGGGTAAGAGTCGTCACCCTCACTTACCGAGTAAGACTCTCCATCCTTATCATCGTTCTTACCGGGTAAGATTCTTGGCTCTTGCCATGTTTATCCGGTGAGGAAAATTACCCGGTAAGTACTTACCGGGTAAGCGTTTAGTAAACGGCCCCTTAGTCACCTTCGGATCTGTAGCTTAGATAATATGTTGGGATCATTCAGATTTGATAATTCTCCATCCGAATGGAAGAATCCGATTGACTCATTAAAAGGTCGTCCAATCTTGACTCTCAAGAACCCACAATTATTCTATGTTATGTTTAGCATCCGATGTCCCTACTTCATAATTGGTCTAAAGCTGAAATTCGATCTATAGCTTATATTTCAAAATAGATAAGACGAGATTTTACTTTGTAAAAGTCTTGTAACTATCTATATTAATCCAAGAATATAAAAACATTAAACAAAATTGAAGACTGATTGAAGTGGGGTAAAGATAGTCACCAAAGTTGATTGGTTTGTCATCTAGCTGAAATAAGATCAATACAAGATAAAGTCAAATAATAGTCTGACAAATACTATTACTAGCAAGCTGGATTTTGGAGTGCAAACTTATCCAATAAGTTTGGCTCACCAACTCTTTCAATTTTCATCCTGGTATAGAAACATGTTTAGCATGTCAACCAAAGTAAGTTCTAAAATATTATTCTAATAGTATCATACTACCTTTATTGTTCCTTCTCCATACAGAAAGATGGGTTGGATTAACAAGTCTTTACATCATCTTCAAAGACTGAAATGAAGAGTACAAACATACATGGATCAGGAAATCAGATAAAGACACGCGTTAAAGTTAACAAGCAACATTTAATGCAATGGTGGCTACAAAAAGTCATCTTTGTCATATATTGCAATTCACCTATTTTAAAAGAACTTCCAAGTGATAGTTTCTTAGCCAAAATCGGTATCATAATCTGAAGGACTATCTAAGTACTTTAGATCTGAAAAGTACCTTATGTCACTCTTTTAGTTGTTAGCAAATTTGTCATCAATCAAATCGTTTAGAATCAGGTCTTACCTTCTCAGCTTCTGCAACAAATCTGTAATTCTTTATTTTAATAAAATGTATAGAATTAAAAATGAAAATTAGTTGTGTTTGTTTCAACCCCCTTTCTACAAATACATCTTATATAAGTCATTACATTTCAGCAACAACAGAATATACAAAGCTATATGTAAATTCAAATTAAACGTATAAAAAAACCTAAATTCAAATTAAACGTATAAAAAAACCTAAATTCAAATTAAACGTATAAAAAACCTACATCAAGTTTCAACATTATTAATATTCATTTAAACATACAAATTCTAGAAGATATGGTAAGTATAACCAGAATGCAAAAAGCACTAAAAACAAGTGATAAAATATCACTCAAGAGGTCCTAAAATACAATGTCGTTTCGGGTCTCGACGGGCTCGTCCAAAGGTTTGGCAAGCCCAAGCCGAGTTGGGCCAGATCTTTTGACTTTCCAAGTTGGGCTAAATCCAACCTAATATGGTTTAGGTCAACAACTCGACCAGCTTAATGGAACAACGCTCGAACAAGCCACACACCCACGCCTCATGAGCCACTTAATCTTCCAAACCAAACGAGCTAAGTAGATCCCACCCTGAGGTATGATGATCGATAATCATCTAATATTTCAGCCCTAATCGATATGATCGAAGGTTTGTGATCTTGTTATTTGAATGGCACCACTTCAATTTCCAATTTTACCCTTCCACATCTTGGTTTATATATTGTTTTCTCGTTCTCATAAATCATAGGCGTTCTCGTTTGATAATTTTTGTAATTGACTATGTTCGTACTAATATCTTTACTTTATTATAAAACAATTACCCAACTTTGTTTTTTTTTAAATCACGCTTTCAATTTAATACTATATACATACTATTTTTCTAAAACTCCAAGTTTGACTTTTATGAAACTAATTAATAACTAACTGGAAAAAAAAAGTTCAGATACAATATAAATGTTGTGCTCTATCAATACGGCATTATATTTATGACCAATTGATGACTCTCTTCGTCTTTAAAAATCACAACTAAAACAAAATTGGGTTTATAATAAACTAAAAATGTTCAAAGTATTCTAATAAACTATTTTATAGGATTTTATTTTTATATCAGTAAATAACTGTGTTATTTATGTAAAAGTGTTACAATAAGTTTGTAGAATGTTCTTTTAGTATCTTAACAAGTTTTTAGGATACTTTTGAAATAAAACAAATTATTAAATTTCTTATGTGGCTTTATTCAAAAAAAAAATGTTTCACGAAAACTGTGTTTAGACGACATTTCTCAAAAGTATCGTGTAAAAAAAACTAAGACGACACTTTATTTTAAAAGTGTCATAAAAACCATGTTAAAACGCCAAAAAAGTCATAAAACCATTGCAATGCAGTTATATATGATGTACCATTGTTTGATCATATAAAACAGTCTATTATAATATTTAGACGTTTTCCTATAAATACAGTTTTGTTGTAGTGCACACAAAACTGTAAAAATAAAACCGAAAATGATAGAAAATAGAACAAGCGGTTTGAATTCTCAACTTTAGAGTCGAGACTAAGGGACCGTTTATTAAACGTTTACCCGATAAATGCTTATTGGGCAATTTTTCTCACCGGATGAACATGGCAAGGGCCAATAATCTTACCCTGTAAGAGCGATGATAAAGATAGAGAGTCTTACCCGGTAAGAGCGATGATGAGGATAGAGAGTCTTACCTGGTAAGTGAGGGTGACGACTCTTACTCGTGTAAGCGCGTACTAGGTAAATTGTTGCATATGATATGTTTTGATGTACTACAATCTTATCCGATAAAATAAGTTATAGTGTTGACTCTTAAAGATAAACGCTTACTGGGTAAACATTTAGGTAAACGGCCCTTAAATTTGATTGTAATACACTTTTAAGTTTTAAGTCTAATATATATACTATATTATAAAGCATTTGACAAAAACTCTTAAAAATCATTTTTTATGCATGAAGTACTATATATTGATGCATATTACTTAAAGTTCAAGATTACAAGTAAATTATGCATAAGTACAACTTATTAAAGCTCCATGTTTGAATTCGGGTAACTAACTGCGGATAAACATAATCAGATAATGATAAACATTTCATTTTAAAATATAAAAAATCTAAAATATAATTAGGATATTTCTCGAGTTTTAATAAAATAATTAACTATTATCTTTATAAGAAAATTATATTACTAAACCAAATATAAATTAATTTGTTATTAAACTCAAATTAAATTATAAAAAACAAAAAATGAGGAATTTTAAATAGTTAATTTGATACTAATATCGATATAATTTTGTCAAATTTTTATGATATCTTCAAATTTATATTTTATTCAAAAATTCGTTTTTTCAAAATTACATAAAACCATGTTATAACATCAATTGAGATTAAAAAATATATATATTAAAATTAAGTTGTATCTCGCTGCATTATGCGAGTACCCTTCTAATAAACCAAAAATAAAGATTCAGATGTTTAGATCTTCATCAAATCACTCTTTGTATGGAATTCATGTTTGACGTCAACATTTTGTATCAAACAATTTGATTAAAATATGTTGAAGCATATATAATTAGTAAAAGTATAAATGTGTATCAAATTTGACAGGTGGCCTTGGGGTGTGCCGGCGATTTGGGTGTTGATTTGTTGAATATAATAATAATAATAATAATAATAATAATAATAATAATGGTGGTGGTGTTGATGGACCTGGTGGTGGCTATGACTTTGGTGACGATGGTGGTGTTGAGATGAGGGCGACAGTGGTAACGATGATGGTTGCCGACGCAGCAGTGGCGGTGACGACGGTAGTGGCAGTGATAGCGGTGACGCCATCAACCATTGTGTGGAATGGAATAGGGTAAACATAATAGTATAATAACTTTATTTAAAAGATGATACGAAAGAAATTGAATTCTTTATCAGAATTCAAAGAATTTACATTCCACCGTATGTAGAATTTGAATTCCTTACTAAAACTCAAAAAATGAGCAAAACACATGAACGTTACTCGATCAATAGAATGGACCATAATTTATTTAAATTATGTCTGCTTCCAACGAACCGAACATCTCATTAAGGTTTTTTGGAGTTTGACTTCATTATATATTTTCTTTTTCTTTTTTAACTCAATACTTGCAGAGGGGCTACACTTGCGAAGGTGTCATCCTCAAGACTAGAGGTGTTCATGGGTTGGGTTGATCGGGTTGAAGACATTTGAACAACCCAACTCAATATTTGCGGTTTGAAAAATCTTAACCCAACCCAAACCGTACAGGTGGGTGGTCGGGTTGATACTTTGATACATTAAAATATTCTTGTAACCTTGAATATATTATTTCTCTGCTCATAATTTCTTTTTCATCATCAATCATTTGATACAACTTATCCATACTTCTTACGTATATCACATTCAGTTAATTTTCTCAATTTACGTATATATGTTTACAGTTACTGAACATATATACGAATGAGTTATATAGAGATGTGAATAGATTGAAAAGATGTGTATATGAATAGTGTACGCGATAATGTAATTGTCTAGTCTATATATTAATAGAAATTCAACAATCATATTAAATTCAAGAAATAAATGGATATCGGATTAATTGGGTTGAGTTGAGTTCAAATAATAGTAACCCAATATCAACTCAATACCTACGGTTTGAAAATTTTACAACTCGACTAGACATCGGGTTGCTTCGGGTTGTGTTAATTCACATGGATTGAGTTGATCGAGTTTTTGAGCACCCCTACTCAAGACTTGTGAAGGTGCTACACATGATCAGGTTGTTGGTGCATGTTTACAAGGCCACATGGCACCATTTCAGTATGGAAAACGACTTTGTTAAAAAATTAAAAGAAAAATGGTTAAGAGGTAAATTTGGTCGGTCAAAATAATAATTTTTTTTTCCTATTTTTAAATGAATTTATTATGTGAAATATATAATACCAAATTTACCCTTTGCAATGAATTGTAATAAAAAATTGGATCCAACCAAAACCGGTTACGCAGAAAGTGATAAAGACCAAGTCTAAGTGGTTATGATGGTTGGAAAGTTGACGTTGACCAAGCCCAAATGGAGTTGGATGTTTGGTAACGAGATTGGTTGCAACTTACGACAGACTTTTTGGGGAAATAAATCAAGTATTAAAACAAAAATACAAAAGAACGCGACGTGTGAAGTACGTTAAAACAAAAAAAATAATAATTTGATATACACAATCTAAATTATCAATATTTCTTATCTATATTATATTATAAAGCATTTGACAAAAACTTTTAAAAACCATTTTTTATATGTAAAGTACTGTTTATTAATGCATATTACTTAAAGCTCAAGATTACAATTAGATTTTGCGTAAGTACAACTTATTAAAGCTTTATATCTGAATTCGTGTAACTAACTGCAGATAAACATAATCAAATACAAGATAAAATTTTCATTTTAAATATAAAAAATCTAAAATATAATTAAGATAATCATTAAATTCTAACATAATACTTAATTATTATCTTTAACATATTGAGACTCAATTGGAGCTAAATATACATCATAAGAAGATGGGTTTATCACAGAAATTACACACATACACGGCTGCCCTCTCATGACAGCTGCTAAAACTCGATTTGAGTCCAAAAAACCCAAAAATCGAAGCCAATACTAACTTAAACATCAAATATATCAAGAAATCAAACTTAAACATAAATCGTTTACCTTCATTTGACGATTAGATGCCAAGAATTCGAGATGTGAAGCCTTATAAGGGGCTGTTTGGCAGTTGCTGAATGATTTTGTGCAGAATGGTTAAGAGGGTCAGAATGGTTAAGTGCTGAATGAAATATGGTTGTTTGGTAAATGTTCTCTGAATGATAGCAAATTACCATTTTAACCCTCTGTATGATTTAGTACTGAATGAAATATAAYTGTTTGGCAGATATCTGAATAAAACAATTACTTTGTAAATGTAACTACATATTTCATATTAATCCAAACAAACATAACATTAATTGTTCAAAGCAAGTTTTCATATTAATCAAATACAAACGTATCAAACACTCATATTCCTTGCAGATCAAATAGGTAAAGATCAAAACAAGAATCAAGGGACCATAGATGAGGTAATAGAATGTCACAAGATRKCCATAGCTCATAAGTTCACCAAGCTCCCTGTTAGCCATAGCCACTTTGAAACCACACTTGTTAAACCAACCTCTGTTGAACAAACTGCTACGAAGCCAACCTTTGATGAGCCTGTTAATCCTTCCCCAGAACCACTGGAAACTCCTCCTRTTAACCTAATCATTATCAAACCTGTTGAAACCACAAACACTGAACCAAAACCTAAAACTACTAACC
The DNA here is from genome assembly GCF_001531365.2 of Cynara cardunculus var. scolymus. Lineage (NCBI taxonomy): Eukaryota > Viridiplantae > Streptophyta > Magnoliopsida > Asterales > Asteraceae > Cynara > Cynara cardunculus. The sequence continues at coordinate 11,100,416 of NC_037529.1, read as the reverse complement.
CAGTCCCTGAACCCATGGAAACCAATACTTTTGAACCTAACCCTGTTGAGATCACAACCCCTTTACCACCCACTGTCTCAATCCATGAATTAGACTTTGCCTTAGGCCTTACATCCTTAAACCCACCAAGAACAACTACCATACCTATAGAAAAACCCTCTAATACCCATGATGAACCTATTACATCACCACCATAATCACCACAATCCACCCAACCCATTGTGCATAGCGCTGCTAATACATTTGTGCAGAAAAACATGGAACCACATAGCCCAATACCCCTGAAAATAGCAACCAGCAAGTTGAACAGGAGAGGGAAGAGCATGATACTGGTGCAAGTGTGAAAGCCAAAGCAGTGAGGCAGAAGGGAATGTTTAGAATTAAAACCAKAWKTACAAAAGAAAGGAGGGTTGTTATTGAGCAGTCTGATAAGGAAGTAGAGACAGCAAGAACAGCAAAGAAGAAAAGAGTGCAGACAATCGCCAATTTAACAATGTATATACAAAGAGTGCAGACAATTGAACATACCCATGGGCTTTCCACCAATSTCAACATCAAAATAAACCCTGTGTGTAACTTCATCTAGATCCCCTTCTGGTCCCTCTGCCTAATAAGCAATCATCAATGCACATATATCACTAAGTTATAAACCCTAGTTAAATCATCAATAATCTGTAATCCTGTTACAATTGTCCTATCAAATCCCAGTCAAGGTTGTGAATTAGGTCAATCATGATCAACCAAAAGTCTAGAACATCAATTAGTTGCAAATAGGATCAAGCCTACATCAAAGACAATCATTCACCACACATGAAGAAGAAGAAGAAAGAAAGAAAAAGGAACCTTATGACTGAAATGGAGACGGCGACAGAAATACGAGAAAATACGGTAGGAAGCGAGGAAATACGACCTGCTGGAAGACCGGAGACGGCGACCGGAAGAGCGACCGGAGATGGAAACCGGAAGAGCGATGATCGGGGAGGGGGAAGACGGAGACCAACGATCGTGGGGGGTGGGAGGCGATGTGAAGGGCGGGCTGTATAGAGGGGCAAACTTGGAAAAATAAATCTGAATGGTTTAGTGAAGGGTTGGACACAAAATGGTTAAGAGGCTTATGTAACCATTAAGAGGCTTGATTTTTTTTGCCAAACACTCCTTACCTCTTACCGATTTAGAGGTTGGCTCTTAATGTCACCATTAAGAGCCAAACAAACAGCCCCTAAGTCTTTCATCGTCTTCTCCTTACTTCTCCTGATCTCTCTCCAAAATTCTTCTAATTTTTTTTATCCCTTTTTATATTATCACTAGATTAAGAGGTTGACACAATAACCCCCTTGGATTTCACTTTAACACAATTCTACCCCAAACTTTCAAACATCCAAATATTTGTATCTAATATTTTAAAATAGGATGTTACACATCTAGTCTATATCTTCAAAATGTCATAAACCCTTATCCCACAAGTGATGACTATTTCACAGTCACTGCATATTTTGCTATTTGGTACTACACGTTTTTAGCATGCAAGCAATTACTTTATAACAAACAAATTTTATCATTATAATCATCTTGTTAATACCTTCAAGTCAATTGGTTTATAGCAAACAAAATAAGAAAAATAAGGTGACTACTAATTTCAGACTTGAGAGTTGGAAAAATTAGAGTTTAATTGATATATGAATTGATAATTCATTGAGAGTTGTAAATAAGAATATGAGATGACAAGAATTAGAGTTAGTATCCTAACCTTTTATTTTTTATGGGATGACCTTGAACTAATAGAGTAGTGGACGGCTAAAAAGAATAGGAGCTTAGAAGGGGCCAAGGGAAATTTTAAAAAATTACTGTAATAACCTAAACCCTCTAACTTAAACCTTATAAAGGTTCAGGCACTACAACAAAATCGGGTTTATATGACACTCTTAAATTCTAAGTGTCCTAATAGACCTCTTTATAGGACTTAGTTTATATGACCAAAAAAATAAAGTGTCTTATTTAAAGGTGTTGTAATAAGTTTATATGACGTTTTTTGACGTCGTAATAAGTTTTTTAGGACACTTTTAATATAAAGTATCCTATTATCAACTTTATATGACACTTTTTGAAAAATTGTCCTATAAAAAAATGAGTTTATAGGACATTTTCTCAAAAGTGTCCTATAAAGTTGCTAATTTGACACTTTGTATTAAAAATATCATAAAAAACTTGTTAAGAAGCCCAAAAACGTCATATAAACTTATTACAACACCTTTAGATAGAACACTTTATATTTTGGTTCTATAAATTAAGTCTTATAAAGAGATCTATTGGGACACTTAAAGATTGGAGGTGTCCTAAAAACTCAATTTTGTTGTAGTGAGGGGTGTAATTGTAAACTTCCTTGCTTTTCAGGGACTAACTTTGTAAATAGAAGATCCGGGAGAACAAATCCTTCCCTTGCTCATTTGGAATCAGCCACATTCGAGAGAATAGAAGGAAGGAGAATTTTGGGAGAACATCAAGCTTTCTTCAGGAAATTCGTGGAGAATCAAAGGTTTTGGGGTGAAAGGAAGTCTTCTTCTTTAAGGTAAACATCCTCTTTCAAGCTAGTAATCTCCTCTAATGGACTTTTTGATTTCTTGTTGTGAGTTTTTCTATTTTGAGGGATTTTGGTTGAAATTATTAATATATGTATGTATTGAGGGTTGGATTAATGTTCTTCATGAGATTTATCCTGAGAATGCCATTTTGTTGATGAATTCATTAAGGGAAAATAAGGGTTTCTAATCTAGAGCATAGATTCTTGGTTTTGATGATGAGTTTGAGTTGATCAATTTGTGATTTAAGTGAATGGGATGGATTGGAAATGTTTTTAATTGAGATTCTTGATTTTAGGTATCATTTGAGCATGAGAATGGTTGTTGATTGTGAGTTTAGAGTGAAAATTAAAGTTGTGCAGGCAATGGACGAACTGATGCAAACAATGCCTGGTACGACTTGACGCACAACCTATTGTTTCGTGTGTGGTTCGGTTTGGTTCGCTCCTTTGTTCGATGTAGGATCAAGGATGCATTCCAGAGGGTTTAATAAATTCGTTTAATTCAGGTATTGGGTTTTAGCTTTAGTAGCCGTTAGGACGTGTGGTGGTGAGTCGAGCACCAAGTGAGTTCCCTTGCCCTTTTCTAATTGTGGAACTGTTTACTATTGTTTTTAAAAGCTCTGATTATGGTTTTTATAACGTGGCATTTAAATGATTACTCGTTAAAGCATTATTTATCACATGTGATAATGTTTGTCGTTACTTGTTTGGGCATGTACAGTAAGATTAGTGTACCTTGAGATAGTGGAATCCCTTGGGAGTATTTAATCATGTGCCTTGAATTTGTTTTATGAGCACACTGGATAGGCTTCTTCTTGAGCCGTGGTTATGACATCACAATTGAGCGACAGTGGTCTATGAACACTATGCTAAGCCTGTGGCTTTTGTAATTCATCGAACACTTGGATATTTTGGGTCGTTATGGCGAATTGTTACTTTTATGAAATGTTTTCCCATGCAAGTTATTGGGAATTCACTAGCCCTTTTGGTCTAACCATCGTTTATAAACTTAAATCATTTTTAGACAAATGTTTTGTATAAAGTTCTTCCAAGGACAAATGGAAGATGTGAGAAGGTCTAGAGATGACTTGAATTAGAAGACGAAGCTTAGTTACAAAAAATTTAAATAATTCTGAGTTATGGATGTGTTTATCTGCTGCAAATTATTGAGATCCATTATTTATCTTTGACTTGTCATACTTTGGGACCATTATGGTACTTTAACGTACCTACCTTTGTCTTAGATTTTTGGGTTGTTACATTTACACTGGCTAATAATTAGGGATGTTAAGTTCGGGGAAGAAAAACACAAGATTAGAACGGAATTCAATTTCAAATCCAGTTCAATCCTGCAAACCGAAGATACCTTAAATCTTTTAATGGAATGTAATACATTTTTTTCAATCTAATTTTTATCAATTGATTAATATTTATTAGTAATTAAGGGAATGATTATTAATAAGAAATAAAGAAAGCAAGATGATTGAGAAATGAGAATGCCCATTCTTCACTTGGAGTGCAAGATATATCCATATCATCTTTCTTCCATCTTAATGAAGTGCAAGGTAGTCTTTCATTTTCAATTTTTTTATTCCATAACTACCCCTGCTTTACATACATATATATATATATATATATAGAGAGAGAGAGAGAGAAAGAGAGTTCGTTTCAAATGCAACTTATCACATTTGTACAACCAATGTAACTCAATAAATTGAGATGTTTATGAAAATGATGAGAGTTCATTTATTATGATTTGAATATTTATAGAAGATAAATAAAGTTCATTAATTATGATCAATATTTTTTATTAGAAAACAATCAAAACTTCTATGAAATTGTATATTCATCAAATTAAATGGACGGTTGAGATTGGGTTGTATTGGTTGTACAAATGTAAAGGGTTGTATAATAACTCACCTTTATATATATATATAAACTCTCCCTCCTCCATCTTAGTTACTCTCTCATTTATTTGGTAACATACATGCATACACACAATTGAATGTACACATAAGGTGAATACATTGTCAATATTTTATTATAAATGTTATTTATAATTGTAAACACGTTCTAAATCTAAGAGATATGGTATAGCTTATAACGTATTGTTAAAACCAACTAAATTTGCAACATTAAACATAAACGTACCACTGGTGAACATCATGCGAACCTTTTGAACATATTGTGAACACCCACTAAGAAATTTTCTTAAAGTTGTTTATGTTTCTTCACAATGTATTCATCTTATCTGCACATCACGGAAAGAGAGAGAGATGGACTTTTGGAGTTAAATTTTCTTACAAATTGCTACTAGCCAACATGCATGCAGAAAAAAAAAATGATTGTTAAGGGGTTGTTTGTTTATCTCTTAATAGTTCTATTAAGAGACAGTCTCTGAATCATTAAAAGGTGAATCTTATTTGACAAAAAAAATATGTTATAAAACCCTCTTAATGGTTTTGTATCATGTGCCCCCTTAACCATTACACACCCTTCTTTTATCGTAAACAATTACCAAACAATTATATTTTATTTTTCACTATATCATGAGAATCTCTCTTAATCATTCTGATTTAGCAACCGGTGCCCTAAGTCTAAATTATTATTTTTGACTTTTAAGTAAATAATAATTATTTATATTGTCTTTTTGCTGATTATTAGGTGCTTGATATTTCTTTCTTTTGTTTCTTGGGATAAAAATAAATTGGCTTCTTTGAAACGACCCGCACAATTGGATTTTTTTTTATTTATTAAAAAACAATTTCTTTTATTTTTATCAATTTTTCAAAGTGCATATTATTATTATTTAATATAAAGTAATATTAAAAAGGTAATTGCTTTAATAATAATAATATATTTAGGTGAAGTTGTAACTTCCTTTTTTATCTTTGTACTGTTGATATATAATTAATCAACGCATTTTCAACCCAACATTAAATATATAAAATGGAGGTGTTTTTTACTACAATTATGTCATCAAACCATTATAAAAATGGACCTTAAAAATGTTGATATCTATCTATAAATATTAATATAATTAGAAGAATATTCGTGCAATGTATCGAGATATATATCGATTACAATGTTTTGTTTTGTTCTTTTTTTTATGTTGATATAAATGGTTTTATGTGGTTTTGTGAAAGCGATCATGTTTTTATTTTTTAATAAAATATAAAATTGAAAATATCATAAAATTTTGAAAAAAAATATCGACCTTATAAAAGTTTTTGTTTCTGGGGTAATTCAATTTTTTTTTCATTATAATTTAATTTAGATTTAGTAACGAAGTAATTTAATTTAGGTTCAATAATATAATTTTTTATAACGATAATAACTAAGTATTTTTGTTAGAACTCAATGATTATCCTAATTATATTTTAGATTTTTTATATTTAAAAGATGTTTTTGATAGGGAGGGGGGAGACCCCTCCAGATCAAGATAAAACACTAAAACGCTAAAACAACAACAATGAAGCGCTCGAGTAGGAGGAAACCTCAACTACCAGAATCCAAGGCACCCGAGCGGAAAGAAAGAGGGAGACAAAGAAGAAGGAAGACGAGAAAAGAGGGAAAATGAGAGAAAGAAGAAAGGGAGAAGAAGAGAAGAGGGAAGAGAAAGAGGGAAAGAGAAGAAGAGAGAGGAAGAGGGAGAGAGAATTTTTTAAAAGATGTTTATCATCTATTTGATTATGTTTATCTACAGTTAGTTATACGAATTCAAATATGAAGTTATAATAAGTTGTACTTACGCACAATGTACTTGTAATCTTGAATTTTAAGTAATATGCATCAATAAACAGTACTTCATGCATAAAAAATGATTTTTAAGAGTTTTTATCAAATGTTTTATAACATAGTATAGATATAGATATTAAATTTTTATGATTATATATATTGATTAATAGTTTAATATATTATGTTTATAATTTAATTGTTTTATGATTTACTAGAAGGGTACTCGCGCAATGCAGCGAGATATATCTTGATTTTAATATTTCATTTTATTCTTTATCTCAGTCGATGTTATAATATGATCTTATGTGATTTTGAAAAAACGATAATGTTTTTATTTTTAATAAAATATAAATTTCAAGATATCATAAAATTTTGACAAAAATATATCGATATTAGTATCAAATTAACTATTTAAAATTCCTTATTTTTTGTGTAATTTTTAATTCAATTTAATTTAGGTTCAATAACGAAGTAATTTATATTTGGTTTTAATAATATAATTTTCTTACAAAGATAATAATTAATTATTTTGTTAGAACTCGATAATTATCTTAATTATATTTTAGATGTTTTATATTTTAAAACGAGATGTTTATCCTCTATTTGATTATGTTTATCCGCTGTTAGTTACACGAATTCAAACATGGAGCTTTAATAAGTTGTACTTGTAATCTCAAATTGCAAGTAATATGCATCAATGTACAGTACTTCATGCATAAAAAATAGTTTTTAAGAGTTTTTGTCAAATGCTTTATAATATAGTATAGATACTGTAAATTGTATTTAAATAATTTATTTTTATCATTAAAGAAGAAATTTAGTAAAACAAAAATATAATGTATTTTATTATAATTTTGGTTGATAAAACTTAAACATACATAAAAAAAAATCTGTATAATTATAAAGTATTTAACAAAATAAATTTTCAATAGCCAGAATTTTTAAAAACATAATATTAACCGTAGTTTTATGTCAATATAATAAAATAAAATTAAATACAATAATATTGGTTCATAGCGTAAAGAGAAGGATGCTGACGTTGAACTTCAAAATGCATTAATTGAACATTTGTAAGATGGGTATGTTAACTCGAAAAACTAGTGTAATTTAATTTGTTTTTAAATTTAATGTTTATTAATTCAAAATTTTCGTTTTAGTTTGAACGATGCTTCGTTAAATAAATTATTTTTTAAGTCAAGTGATAATTATTTATTAATTATATAATATAATTATCATGTTTTAATAAAAATGGTATGATAATAAATAAATAAATTATTTTTTTATTATTATGATGATAAAGATGTTTTTAGTATTATTTTTTATTATGCGGTTTGAATTGGTTTTTTTAATGTTTAATGGAACCATCGTTTTTAGTAATTTTAGTGTTTAATTTTTAGTGGTTGGATTGGAGATGTTCTTGTTGCATTTCCAATCCAGCACTAAAAACATAAAAATGGAGGTGTTTCTAATTTTCTATCTCCAACGTAATATTAAAACACTAAAAAAATATTTATATTTAGAAGTAAAAAAAATGACCTCTATAAAAATGAAATATTAATATAATAGTAATTTTTTATAATTATACATATATATATATATATATATATACTATATTATAAAGTATTTGATAAAAACTTTTGAAAACCATTTTTTATATATTAAATACTGTTTATTAATGCATATTACTTAAAATTTAAGATTACAAGTAAATTGTACGTATGTACAACTTATTAAAACTCCATGTTTGAATTCGTATAATTAATTGCAGATAAACATGATCAAATACTTGATAGGTAATTAGGTATCACATTTTAAACATAAAAAATCTATAATATATTTAGAATAATCATTGAATTCTAACAAAATATTAATTATTATCTTTATAAAAAAATTATATTATTAAATCAAAAATAAATAACTTTTTATTAAATTTAACTTAAATTATAATAAAATTTTGAGTTAAAAAATTACATAAAAAACAAGAACTTTTAAATATTTAATTTGATACTAAAATCAATATGTTTTTTTCAAAATTTTATGATACCTTCAAATTTGTATTTTATTCAAAATATAAAAACATTATCGTTTTTCAGTACTACATAAAATTGTATTATAACATCGACGAAAACAAAATAAAACGAAACATTAAAATCGAGATGTACATGGACCCATTATTTTTAGTGCTTTAAAAGTTTTTAGTGTTTTATTTTTAACAGTTGGATTGCAGATGATCTTGAAAGAGAAAGCCAAACAACAAATTGTATCTGATTGTCATTTTTTAAGACGCAGTTTTATGAGACATCTTTTTTTATCCTGGATGGTTGTGGGAGGCGTTCAGCGACTGTAACATTTAAAGAACCAACGACTCGTCAGCATCCTTACTCCTAAGTTAGTACGATCATATGGTTGCTCTGACAAACCAAACTAACAAATAAAAACAACTCTTTATCTAACATTTAATTCGACCGAAAACCAATATGAGTATAATGAACAAGTACACAAATCGAATGGTCTAAATCTCGCGTTTTTTAATATTTAGCGGCTATAATTTACATGTCTTTATTTGAAAGTATAAAAGATTAATGATCAAAAAGTTTATGACAAAAAATACAACTTCTTCGACTATCTATACTATCTTATAAAGCATTTGAGAAGAACCTTTAAAAACCATTTTTTATGTATGAAGTACTGTTTATTGATGCGTATTTCTTAAAATTCAAGATTACAAATAAACGGCCTCGATCGTCTGTCGAGTCCATGTGCGTGGGTCGTTCCGGCGAGGTTTGCGTTTTGTCATTCTCGTCACTTGTTGTTGGTTTGCTTATCGCAAACGTTCGGTGGGTGTGGTTTTTGTCTCTTTTAATGCATTTCTTTGTTGTATCGTTTTTGGTTGGTAATAAATTGATTTGCATTTAAAAGAAATTATAAAACAAACGTTTGGGAGAATATAATGTTGCACAAAAAGAAGGTTTAGGAATATTTGCCAATTAAATAAATATACACAAAGCATCATAAACATTGAATTCTTTTGTATATAGAATAGATCTCATAGATATCACAATTTATAAGCAGGGGCGGATGTAGTAGCAAAAAGAAGGGGGGAAGGGATCCCAGTAAAAAACTCAAAAAAAAAAAATTCATAGGTTAAAATTTAGGTTTTACATGATTTACCTTTCACTTCCCCCCATTACATTTTTCCACGGGCCCCCCACCCCAATCGAAACCGTTACTCTAACAAAAAAAAATCTATTGAAATCAATCAAAAAAACAAAAAAAAAATATTCGAAATCGACAAAAACACTAAAAAATCTTTCGAAATCAACCAAAAAATTTTAAAAATCTCTCGAAACGTTGTAATTAGATTAAAAACACATTGGACGATGTTACGGGCCTTTATTCTACCTTAAAGGTGATCCCACTGAACAAAAATTCTGGATCCGCCACTATTTATAAGGTTCTCAAATGATTAAATCTCTATGATTATCTGAATATATAGTCACACATTTAAATCAGATATAAAAAAGGTATTGTACAAAATCACCATTGAATATGGCCCATAAGATAAAGTTAATGACACTGAATAAAATCAAATCTGAATCCTTTCTATGAAATAATGAATGATCTAATGATTATGAGAAGTTTTAAGAAAAAACATTTTATAATTTTTTTCAACTTTAGAAAACAACATAAAAGCATTTCACGTCTTTATTCATCAACGAAATTCAAATTCAAATTCAAATTTCATGGAATTTTTTGTAATAAATAATTGAATTAATTGGTGCAATAAGTGACAATGAAATCGCACCATCATTTATGGATAAAACATATTTTGAATCTTCATTAATAATAACATGTATTTATTACCAAACTTTTTTTTTATGTGCGTTTGATTTGCAGGAGTGTTTTTGAGCGATTTGGATTTGCAGGAGGGATTTGGATTGAATTGGATTTAAAATTCATTCATGTGTTTGGTTTGCAGGATTTGGATTGGTTTGCAGTATTTTGGAATAATAAGCCTATCCAAATGCACCCCTGCAACTTCAATTGTTCCAATAAACAAATAACACGCTAATCACATTGTTGGGCCAAACTACCAATTGCTATCCTAACAAAGACGAGATCCTGTCTTTCTACTTAATCAAGTGTAAAATAGGGAAACTCATAACAAAGAATAATCAAGAACGCTGGAAATTAGGTCAACAGAAATTAGTTTCCTGCTGAGTGATGAGAAGGGGCGAAGAGGAATAGAGGGAAATCTTTACCTGCTGAGTGATGAGAGAAGGTGGCGAAGAGGAGGAGAGAGCACCGGCGAGAGCGGGACGATGAGGAGGAGAGATTACCGGCGAGGAAGAGAGAGCTCTGACGGATTAGGGCGGCAGGAAGCGAGAGGACGGGAAGGGAAGCGGGATCTGTTAAGGGAGGAGAAGGGGTGGAAGTGATTTTATTGGATTTGGATTTTAAATCTAGCCCATTTGCGAAGGATTTCCAAATCCCATGTTCAAGGGATTTTAATGAAATCCTGATAATTTGGCAAACCAAACATAGGATTGGAATGGATTTTAAATCTAAATCCCCATCAATTTCATTCCATTCCTGCAAACCAAACGCATCCTTACAGAATATACAAATTTATTTACGTTGTTTATAGTTTATTTGATCAATTATATATAACTATTTGATAATTACTTAATAATATATAACAATGATTTATTTAATTTTTAGAGAAATTATTATGTAAAAAATGAGGGTTTTTTCAAACATGTCTTTTAATTAAAAAAAAAATGCTCGGTTTATCTATAAGAAAATACTCTCAAACTAAGGGGCTGTTTGATAGTTGCTGAATGATTTAGTGCAGAATGATTAAGTGGTCAGAATGATTAAGAGACTCTCATGATATAGTGCAAAATGAAATATAATTGTTTGGTAATTGTTTACAATGAAATTAAGACGCTAAATGGTTAAGAGAGATCCATGATACAAAATTATTTAGAGAGTTTTAGAACCATTAAAAGGCAAACTTTTTTCTGTCAAACAAGATGCACTTCTTAACTATTCAGAGACTACCTATTAATTGAACTATTAAGAGGTAAAGAAACAACCTCTAAACTTTTAAATTTATGCAGACAAATAAATTCATATAAATAATTTTATTTAAATATATGAAAAGAGAAAAACGTTTCATTTATTTGCATAATCATTTTAAAACTTGGCATATGGCGCTCGGTGAGTTAATTTAATAAATATAATAACTTATTTAATACGGACACGGACATGAACACGTGTCAAGTTTTCAAAGGATGTGTTAAAATCAGTAATTTACTTTCTTAATTTCAGTAATAATCATATATTTAATTAATAACATAATTATCAGTTATTGCTATATGTAAATTCATAAATCATAATAATCAGATAAAATCATATGATAAATAATATTTAATGTCGGGAGGAATTTAAGGAGTCCCACAATAGTTAAAACCATATTCAGGGGTGGAGTAGAGAAGTGGCAGGGACAAAATTGGAAATTGGGGGGGATATGATTGCCAACAAAGAAGAGCATAAATAAAGATGAAACAAAACAGAGCCGATTTCAATTCTATATGTTTTCAAACCCAATCCCTCAAAAACCTCGATACCCATATCTTCAATCGGATCAACCCTCTTTCATCGTCTTCACTGCTCTCCTGTTTTCATGGTTGCTTAGTGCTTACCTTCAAGAATGGTCCAACCCTTTGACTTTTTGCTTACGAAATCGGGTATTTGTTTCTAAATTTTGAATTTCTTTCGACTTCAGATACGGTTTTGGATATTGATTCATGGCGATTCGAAAAGATAGGGTGAGGTTTAATGTTGGTGGTAAGATCTTTGAAACCACGGCTACAACCCTAGCAATCGCCGGTCGCGATTCCTATTTCGGAGCCATGTTTGATGAAAACTGGGACCTACAACACAATCCCGCCGGCGAGCACTTTATTGATCGGAATCCAGATTGTTTTTCAATCCTCTTGGACCTGTTGAGAACAGGAGACCTTTACATTCCACCACACGTCCCTCAAAAACTCCTCTACCGAGAAGCCCTGTTTTACGGCCTCATCGACCACGTCCGATCGGCAAAATGGGGGCAGTTCGACGGCAACCGTCTTCAGCCTTCAAAATCCGTCACCGGCAGGGCACCCGGCGATGGCACAGCCATCCGAGCTTCACCTGACGGCGGCTGTTGTGTCGCCCATGGAAGCATGGTGCATATTTACGATTGGATGTTGGAAGAACACCCACCTATCAACCTTGATTACCAACGGGTCAATGATGCGGGTTGGGTCGGCCCAGTTGACCCAACTGGGCTCGTGATCAGCACGTGCGAGCGGCTTGGTCGAGGCCAAGGAGGGATGGGACTTTTCAGTTCGACAACTGGAGAATTACGATACAAGTTTAACGTGACACATGAAGGCGTCGCTAAAAGTTACACAGCAGGTGCTTTGAGTTTTAGTGACGGCAATAAGCTATTCTCGAGTTGTAAAGGGCGGAGTAACGAATACGGGATCGGTGTTTGGGACCAAAACACCGGTCAACAAGTCGATTTCTTCTATGAACCACCGGGGTGGTCGCTCGGGGACGCTGACAAGCTCCAATGGTTAAACGGTAGGAATTGCTTGTTAGTTGCCACTTTGTTTCCTAGAAAAGACAATTGTTACATCAGTTTGCTTGACTTTCGGTCAAAGTCAATGGTTTGGTCATGGTCCGACATGTGGTCTCCAGCAAACAGCGACGACCGGCGTGTTCGAGACGCGATAGCCATGGAAGAAAATAGCTCGATATGTGTCGTGAATGAGTTTGAGGATTTAGGGTTTATGGATTTGCGCCGTGAGTCGGGGTTGGTCAGATGGAGCTCACGAAGTCGCTTAATGAAGGGGAAAATGCCAGACGAGCCGTGTTACCCTAAACTCGCATTGCACGATGGCCAATTGTTTTCATCCATGAACGATAGCATCTCGGTGTTTTGTGGGTCCGACTGGGTTTTGACATCGAGGCTCAGAAGGAGTTTTGGTGGCTCGATTTGCGATTTCTCGATCGGGGGCGATCGGCTTTTCGCCCTTCACAGTGAAGAAAATGTGTTTGATATTTGGGAAACTCCGCCGCCACCCATTGTGTGAATTTGCGTTGAAACTGTTTTCATATGCTCTAGTTATTAGTTTGCTAATCATAGAGATTTACACAAACAGTTTTCGTTGTTTTCGTTTACTTTTTCCAGAGCTGAGATTTTTATATCCAGAGCAATCTTACTGTAATGAGTTTCACATTATGCATTAAAACTTGTACATTGCTCTGGATATAAAAAAAAAAGCAAGTTACATCAGTATATGGTGAATTGGTGATCATGTTAATGTTTTCAGTTGTATTTCATTGTTACTTTTTCTAGAGCAAACCTGCTATGAGGAATTGTACAAGATGCTTTAAGATTCGTACATTGGAGGTGCATGTGGTTTCTTTTTGACCATTCACTTTTTGCAAAGGGCATGTGGTTGTTAACTGACTCCAGAACTAACTCTGCTTGCATTGGTGGTTTCTTCCATATGGGTTCTGCCACTTTTTGGCTCTTATTAGGGTATGCCAATCTTTGAGGAATTGGATTTTAGAAAATGGGTACCACCAGAACAAGTCTCATTGTTAGAACTTGTACATTGTGCAATATCCAGTTGTGTCTTGAACTTTTTCACTTGTACCAAAGGACTACCCTATCAGTGTTGTCAACCATAGAGATAAGATGCATGCAGATTTTACCAGACCTTGCATATATATCGACTTTGAATAACTAGTCAATTAGAACTCTATTGTACTGCAACTGGTGCATTGGTTTTTCCAGCGTTGACAAGACCCCCGACTTGCAAAAGGTAAGCAAAACAAATAAAAAGCACAAATGTGAGCCGTGGATTGGGATATAGAAGTCTTTTCAAGTCGTGGTTATAGAAGAATGCAAAAATCATGTTCGGCTAAAAAGCATGCATACCAAAGAAACTCTCTGTCTCTATATCTATCAAAAGATATCGCAAACCTATCTAAACTCAACCAAAAGGAACTACCCGTAGCTTTTGCTTTATACGGTTGATCCATATCTCGTTATACTGAACATATAATAATGCATAAAGTAAAATACTTTTGTTTGCTCTCTTGGTTCGTACGAGTAGCTACAGCTACTATTGCCAAACCGTTTTAGAATGGTTCCATAGAATAAAGTTGATATCTTTTTGGCTTTTAAGATGGTATATCACTTTTCTAGAATGAAGATTTGATCATTATCCAAAATAATGAATGATGTTGTCAACTGACTTGTACATCATGTAGTAAAATTTGTATAAAGGAAGGAAGGAAGCCTTTAAGATCATGTGCTTCAAAATTTAAGAATCTTGGGTATTTTTAATCTATAGAATACAATGCTTTTTTAAGATGGTAAATCCCTTTTCCTAAAGCCTAAAAAGACTTGTATATTATGCATTAAAACTTGTGGATTGCTCCAAAAAAGGGGGCTATGGCTATCCTTAAGATCATGTGGTTCAAAATTTAAAAATCTTGGGTGGATCTAACCTCTAAAACCTGCACAGCAGATGGAGCAAAACACTGGCTTGACCACACCTCAAGATCCTGACTCTTGTCTTGTTTTCTGGTCTTCTCTGCCATTCACTTGAATCTGGTTCAATTTTATAATGCAGCTCTTCTCAAGTCTTCCAACTAATTAAAATAACTCATCAAATAAAGTTAAAAACTTGCATTGTTTGACCAAATTTTTTAAGTAAAAATAGCAGTAGTAACGGGATCGACGCGGACAAACATCAATAAATCAATACTAAACAACTAATCTTGATTAATTTAGTTTCGGTTGGTAAATCGAGGGTCATCTGTCAGTAAGATTTATGTATGTTTGTGTATATATACACACACACACACATATATATATATATATGTGTGTGTGTGTGTGTGTGTGTGTGTGTAAGGTTCTGGTTGGAAAGACTATTGCCAGAAACCTGAGATTTCATGAATTATTAAACAAGATAGTTGCAGGCATTAATCCACCAACTAAAACTGCGTCTCATATCATGTATTATACACCCGGTTGGTAGATCCAACTCATGTAAAACAAGATGGGGGATTTTCTTTTCTATTATATCCTTTAATTAAAGAATAAACTTGCACGAATAAAGGACATGAACAACCAAGAAGCTTCTTTTAATGGGAAAGAACATAATTAATTAATTATAAGTAAAGAACATTAATTAGATTGATTTTGTAGTCTGAGACAATGTTTGAAAACCTGTCCTAGCCCCGTATTCAAACTGCTGAATTAATAGCAATCCAAGTCACAAAGAACCAGTTTAGTCCCTAAAAATAGGAAATGCTAGAATTTGCTCAACGCCGGTGAACCAACAATTAGGTGGCTTGAGTTGTCCAACAGGTTGGCCAGTTCCCATTGGGGTTATTTGAATTATGGTTTTTTTTCAATTCTCCATTTTATGAGACTAATCTACATTTCTCCTCTCGTTAAGTGAAATGTCCCTACCGAAATTCCAGCCTTCATTTCTCCAGAGTCCCCGTGACTACACCCTGGTGGGATATACTGGGATCGCTTGGTTTGGTTTATTTCGACCCTCAAATCTTTTTCTCTCTCACCCTCATATTTCTTCTTCACCACTTTGGTAGAAGACTTCAATAATTTGTAGAACCACAATAGAAGTTTATTCTAAACTTTGTGTTGTAGTGGTATTAAATTGTTTACTTTTATAACATAATATGTCCATGTATAGGAAAGGAACATAGAAGCAGACCCTATGGAAACTTGGTCATTGATCATCCACCTTGGATTTTAAGACTTGCACTTTGGGTGGGTGTCTTAGACATCCAGAGTGCACATAATGACTGAACAAATTTTGTGCAGGTTTTGTTGATAGTTTACGAACTCTGCATTTTGTATTCCTGACATAGTTATGGCATCACTGGCCTATAACGATCCATCCATGGTTGACCGGTGTCCAGTTCTAAGGTAATGTTTAAACATGAGATGGGAATTTTGTATACCGTATATTAGACAGTGATACACAAGGGACCAGAAATCATACTTCTTTCCCAATTCTGATGCAGAGATTTGTGGGATGCCTGCAGTTTGTAGCTTGGAATCTGTTAAGGTTTAGTGTGGGACGGGTACTTTGATATCATGAGACAGAAACTCTATGATGTCCTGTAGAAAAGAAAGGATATTCCATATTTGTAATATATGTCATACAGATTACCTGTTACCATTTATCATACTTCTAGAACTCTTTAGAACTCATAAACTTTAGGGAGGGGGGCAATAAATACATGTTCTTTCTATACAAAGTAGTACAAGCAAATAAATTCCATCACCAATATGAGCAGAAAACATATACCAACCCATCACAATACATAGGGTTAACACAAACAGAAAAATAATACTGTCAAACCAACACAATACAAAGGAAGGTAATAGCCTGCAAGAAAGAAAATGTATACCAACATACAGACGGTTAATTTTGTCAGAAAGAAAAATTGCCTCTCATGAATTCACTTGCCTCTGCAGATTTTCTATTATTTTCAAATTTTAAACAAGAGGTTTCCATAATGTACTTCTAAAACCCAAAATATCTCTGATTTGAACAGGAGGGATGCTCTTATATTCCTGTTCCATATAATACTTAGGGCATAAACGATACATTTCTTCAATGAGAAAATTCTTTTAAGTCGATTCATTAATATACCCTTGAAGACAATCAATAAAGACCCTATAGACCTTTTACCTACTTATTTTAGTTGTGATCCACTTGGACCCAGTAAAAAGAAAATATGTATGTATGTGTATGCATTCGGTAAATGCATGATAACCAAATATGGGTATTTTGGTAACTTTTAACAAAATCAAAGTATCTATTAGTCTCCATGACATGTACAAGAATGATCACTACCAACACCAATATATGGTAAAAGAAGTCACTCATTGTGATGAGAAGATCTTGTCCCTCTTTGCAAAATATGAGGAAAGAGACTGTGCAACACCTCCCTCCAACAACCTTTGCAAAGCTAAGGAAAATTGGTACACTAGATCTCACTGTTATCAACCCCATATGTGGTTAACAAGGAAAACATAAGCTGTATGCTAACAAGTTCTACGCTAATTACCACATAGCAACCAACAACAAGTGAATTCAGGCAGCAAATTGGAACTTAAAAGAGGACATTACACAATTTAAGTTTTTTCTTGCATGATGTCGATCATGCTTGACAACTTGAGGAGCTATGGCTTATAGGAGTACATCAGTGGGGCAGGAAGGGAAGAGGTACCATGGGGGCTTGCCAATCATGGAAAATCCAAATGCGTATGAAGTTGGAAATATCAAAACATAACATGCTTTCATATAATCATCCCCAAACACCTACTCAATAAAATTAATGAAAGAAATTATTATATATAGATATATTTATGTAAGTGCTACTTACAGACTTAACAACCCCATACAGGAGTCGAAAGACTTACCACATGGACCATACTCCCGTGCATGTTGGAGACATTATATCATATTATATATGGAGGAGCTCCTCACATGTACTACCTTCCTGTCTCTCTCCATCTTTTTCCCTCGATATAATTTGTAATTAATGAACCACTCCTTTTCAGCAATATAAGGGCATTGTTATTGTTTCTATATATATAATAAGTTCATGGGATTCAGCGACCTCGTAGTTAAAATAAAACACAGGGTGAGACAAGCACCAAAAATTGGATGAGCAGTGACCAGTGTAATACATTTTTCTGTGCCTACTGTTAGGAGCACATACAGAGAAGTAAATTGCAGGAATAGAAAAATTGAATACACTCTGACAATGTATTTATGTGGTTCAATAATTTGACTACATCCACGATTGTCGTTAGGAGTTTGTTATCCACTCATGGATTTAGGTAGTATTTATGTGAATTTCTGCAAAACCATAATCCGGTTATGATTCAATTAATCTTTCGTGGGCGAAACATACAATACAAACCTGGTTTCTTATCCAACACCGACCTCCCTCACGTTATCCTTGGAGGTTTATTTATTTCCCTTTTAGCGGTTTTAAAGAAATGAAAATTAAACAAGGTAGAGATGCACCATATTAGCCTTCTCTCTGTTACTCATACCTTATCCATTGAGAATAGAAAATCAAATGGTTAACCCTTGAAAACTGATGTGCAACAAGTTTTTCCAAGAAACTACGTCAAACTTTAGGAAAATCTTGATGATAAATTAGGATCTGCCCACAAGCATGGTACCCCCATATTATCTTTGCTAGCTCTGCCCTATGATGGTAGGAAGATATTAAAAGGGTCCATGGCCACTGTAAGATTTCCGATGCATTGCCTGTTGATATCATTTCAATGACAAATCATAAAACACCAAATTCTTCAGACAACCAGAGCTACAAGGATCTTCTTTGAGAAACCGGATATATCTTGGCTCCTGTTCCGTAGGTTTCAATTGGGATACATTCTGTTCGTAAATTGCATAATTTGCATTATGCATCTACTTCTTGGATCAATCCCAAATATATCCGTGAACCCTAAATCAACTAAAATTGGGACACCGTCCTCGTCAGTTATAAAAAACCAACTCCAAATGCGGTTCCCTAAAAGTTGCATTCAAGAGGCATACATGAAGAAACCCTAAATAATCCACTCGTGAAGAGGTGGGTTTGTATCTGATGATGAATGATTCATGACACAAATCAAAGGCCATGAATTGGAATTTATTGGGAACCATGTAATCAAGCTTATAGGTTAAAGCAAGCATCCATAACAATGTCTGAAGTGAATCCAATGAAAAACATGTGATAAAAATCCTCGAGAATCCAAAAACAAGAATAGTTTAATTGCCGAGAGAACACTCGCCATTTACCAGTAAGTAAGCATGGAAAGAAATAATGTGGTGTAGATCAATGCCGTATAAACCCCTGCTAATCCTCTCGCCGCCGTCTGGATTTCCGGCACCTTGCTTTGTCCCCGATAAAAGAATGACAGATTGACCTTCTGGAAGATTTGATACAGCTGAGCGATCAAGCCACCGTTTATAATCAACTGGTTGTGTAACTAAACAGTAAACATACATGGTGTTAATTTCGAATTTCTCTGCGGAATGGTTAACAATTAAGAGGCTGTCATCATATATTATAAAATGAAATATAATTATTTGATAATTGTTTAAAATAAAATTAAGGTACCGAATGATTAAGGGAGGTTCATGATACAAAATTATTCAGAAGGTTCTAAAACCACGAAGAGACAAACTTTTTTTCCCTAACAAGATTAACTTTTAACGATTTAAAAGTTGCCTCTTAATGAAGCTATTAAGGGGGTGTTTGGGATTGCTTATTTAAAACAACTTATGTTTTTTTGTAAAAGTACTTATTAACTTATGTGGTATCAAATCGGAGTTTTATAAAAAGTGTTTGGATTAGCTTATAGCGGTACCAAACTGCAATAAGCTGATAAGTTGTTTTTTAGTGTTTGGCAAATTTTGCTTATATCTGTAAAATGACCAAAAAAGGCAGTCTTCCATATTATTGACTTATGAGAGTGTTTGAGATTGCTTATTAACTTATTTGATTTTTTAACATGTAAAAAATTATTTTTCGTCATTTATAATATATTTGAGAAAAATTTATATTAATAAGATTAATAATTTATATCAATAAGATTAATAATTAACAAACATTTATACCAATACCATTAATAATTCAAGAAAAAATAATATATTTATAATATATTTGAGGAAGGGATATTGATGATGAGAGGAAGGGATGATGATGATGAGACGTATCTGATGTTTGGATAAATTTAAATAGGGTTAAAATGGTAAATCGGTGATAAGTTGTTTTTCATAAGTCAGTAAGGATTAATTTATCAAAAACTGTTTATTACTGGTTTGGCACCGGTATAAGCAGTTTTTTTTTTCTTTTCCCAAACACTCTAAAATAACTTATCTCCGGTGCCAGACTGAAATAAGTTAAAAAGCAGTTCCGATAAGCAATCTCAAACACCCCCTAAGACGTAAACAAACAACCCCTAATTGATTGGTTTGTTACGTCTGGTGGTTCTCCCTTTTTCAATTAGGTTTTTTATTCATAAATTGTTTGTTTCGTTTGATGAATATCAGTCTAATAAATTTAATCCCAATCAATAAAATTTCTAATTCACCTAGTTACGAGTTATTAAGGCTAAAAGTATATGTTGGTAAAAATTGTTGATGACAAAGTAAGTTTAGTAAGCATGACAAAGGAAGTTAGTTATGAGTTGTTAAGGCTAGATGTATGTGTTGGAAAAATTATTGATGACGAAGCAAGTCTAGTAAACATGACAACAGAAAGCTAGAAGAAATATGATGTGTCAAGATTCTTTTATCTTAAACATGAGGTGTTAGATTCTCATAGGAGTACAACCATGAAAGCAAGAAGAACAAGTAGTTAATGCATTGTAATTAGCTATAAATAGTGGTTGAAATGAAACCATTATTTCCATACCAAAATAAGAAATCACTCTCAATATAATACCAAGTTTGAGTGAGAAATCAAAAGAAAAGTTAAAGTGCAAAACAAGGTGAATATGTTGTGAGTTTTTTTTTTTCTTTTCGAAATGCATATATGCTATATAAATGTATTATATGCATTATGAAGCATTTGATGTGATGTTTTAGCATGTTTGTTTTACATGAAATGATGATACGCTTATATAGCCAAGATATATAGGTATGATGACATGAAAGTTTTATGCATGTTATGTATGACCATAAATATCCAACGTATGAGATATACATGAAGGGACGTTGTAAGTTTTTATATGTCCCCGACACATATTACACATGAATATTATTGGGGAGTATATAAACCTGTAGAGTTGCACACAAAGAATACATGTACCTCCATTTGTAGAAACTCAAGTTAAATCATATTGATTGTTGAAATAATTATTCTTGGTGGATAATTATGAAAATCTGTTAAATGTAATTATGATAATTACGTGGTATTATCTATAAAAGTATATAATTATAGTAAAAGGGTACCCGTCCAATGCATCGAGATATATCTCGATTTTAATGTTTCGTTTTATTTTTTTGATCTCTGTTGATATTATAATATGGATTTATACGGTTTTGAGCAAGCAATAATGTTTTCTTTAAAAATATAAATTTGAAGATATCATAAAATTTTAAAATATATATATATATATATATATATAAGTTTTTTTTTTGTGTAATTTCTTTAATTCAATTTTTTGTATTATAATTTAATTTAGGTTTTGATGACGAAGTAATTTGTTTTTCGTTTAATAATATAATTTTTTACAGATAATAATTAATTATTCTGTTATAACTCAACAGTTATCCTAATTATATTTTATATATATTTAAAATGAGAATTTTATAATGTATTTGATTATATTTATCTATAGTTAGTTACACGAATTCAAATATGGAGCTTAATAAGTTGTATTTACGCATAATTTACTTGTGATCTAGAATTTTAAGTAACGTGCATCAATAAAATGTACTTTATGCATAAAAAATTATTTTAAGAGTTATTGTCAAATACTTTATAATATAGTATAGTTTAAAGTTTAAGGTAATTATATATATGTTACAGATAATTACAAATCCTTATTTTGAATTATAGTATGTCTATAATTCAATTGATATAAATAAGGTGAAAGTCTAACAATAAAAGGTCATCAATCTTTTACTTGTGAGCTATCATAGAAAAACAAAAAAAAAAACATTTTCTTTCTTTCTGTTGAAAACACATATAGATCTAGGGTCCGGATTACTCGAAGCGTATTGTGTGTGGACTACCGATAGAGGAAACCTATTTTGGTTTCTAAGTGCTCCGTCAGAATCCTCGTCATATCTAAAAGGTAACCCTCTAAACACCTTATGGTTTGTTTAGATTTGTTCTATAAGTCATTGGATCCGGCTAAGGGTTTTAATTTTAAAAAAGTTTCCTAAAATTATTTTCCGTGGCATTTAATGGTAAAAAATTTCTTTAAAATTCTATAATGGTATCAAAGCCACTTTGAATATAAAACCAATAATCAGATTAGATGAAAACTAATCGAAGCCCCTTTTCTATCCTTTGTTGGTGCCATGTCTAGGGTTGCCCGTGCATTGGCCATCGACTGCTTGACAACGGCTGCTATCCCATCTTTGATGGCACTCGAACTGCGGTTAAGTCGCTTATGCTCCTTCTTATAGGCAATGCTAACACATTACATGGTGGCTTAGAATCGAATTTGGTCGCAGCCTCACACCGTCATTCTATGGTTTTATCTTCTGCCTTCACACAACCGATTAGAGGTAGCACCGTGGCCGAAGAACCACGACGGCTTGTGCTACCGCTATACTGTTGCTTTTGCTATTATTGTCGAACGACTGGTTTTCTATTGTGTCGTCGCTTAGACTGCTTGGGTCCTGGCAGCATTGTGGTGTTCAGGAAAGTTGCCTTGTGGTTGGCGTGCCATTTGGATCGCAGCTCTTGCGTTGCTGCATTGTTTCTAAGCGAAGGTGGTTCTTAGTGGAAGCCAACAAGTTTTGTCACGATTGTGTGTTGTTTACTTCCTAGATAAGGCCATGACCCTTGTCCCGGGGTCTTTCAAGCGATGGTTGACACCGGTTAAGGCCACGACCTCGTGCCGGCTGCAACGCATCCGTCCCCGTCTTGGTCTACTCCCTGGTGTTGGTGTTGCATGACGACTCTTGGGCTATCTGTAGCTACTGATTTAGCCCAGGGACGGTGGTTAATCTTGATCCACATATGGACCGTGTCTAGGGTTCGTTGAGGGTTGGACTGAGATATTTGGGTCGATTCGATCGGGTCGTACGAGTTGCCATTGGACCGAAAGTTTTGGTCCATGATTTGGGATCGAAATCTGTAGTTTTTTAGCGTAATCGGTGATCCGATCATTAAATGGGGGTGTTTTCCATTTGATTATCGGTTTTTCCTGTTTGTGGCCTTATATTTAAGCTTATTTATTTCAGCCAATGATTTGATTTTATGTTTAAAATTATTAATAATATATGGTATGCCCCAAAGAGACCCGTCGTGATACATATGTGCTATGCATCAATGAATAAATATCTTCTCACGGTTTCTCAAATATTTTATGGTTCTTAATGAATGACTATGTATACATTACGCTCTCATCCTTCCCCTTGAATAGATTACATACTAGAATAAGGTCGTCCCTTAACATGTTAAATGTGAGATTTTGAACAAGGCCCCAAAATTTTTGGGCCCAATTTACATGTGTTTAGGGTTTTTTATGACTTGTGTAAAAGTATAGCCGAAATTATTTATGTTCAAACCATTAATTGTTTGGTTTTAGGTTCAAATCATTAATGGTTTATGTTTAGTTTCAGATTGTTAATCGTTTTAATTGTTTATTGAGCATTAAACTCCATAGATTTATCTCATGGTTTTGAAATCTAAATTGTCTTAAATAAATTAATTCTTAATTAAATAAGTTATATAAAAAAGCCTAATACCCTATTCTCTTTATACTCATCTAAGGTGCCGTTTACCAAACACTTGTCCGGTAAGCATTTACCGGTAAATTTAACACTATCATTTATTTACTGGATAAGATTTCAGTCCACCAAAACGTTATCGTATACAACAATTTACTCGGTAATCACTTATCGTGGTAAGAGTCGTCGCCTTCACTTACCGGGTAAGACTCTTGATCCTTGTCTCGCTCTTACCGGGTAAGATTCTTGATTCTTACCATATTCATCCAGTAAGATAAAATAACTTGGTATTCACTTACCTGAACAAACGTTTGGTAAACAACCCTTAACTTTTTTTCAATTTTTAGTTGGGTTTTCAAAATTTTGTTCATACATATATTCATATCCAAGCATGTTATCTATTATATTTACTATATTAAAAACATTTACTTCATATATTGAAATCTTATATAATTAAAGTCTAAAAGTTGTCACTGGATACATATAATTTCTTGAAATCTTCATATTGAAACTATATAAAACTAACTAATAATTTGTTTAAATATAGAATAAACATTGACCCGTAATAATATAATATAATACTTGGTCCTTCTCATGTTTATCCAATGAGAAAATTTATCTGATAAACACTAACCAAGTAAGTGTTTAGTAACGACCCCTTTAGAATAGGATTGAATAGCATATTATGCATGCATAATTTTAATACATCATAAAACAATTTACCGATGTTTTAAAATTCAATTTTACAACTTATATTTGCATGCATACAACTTTTTAAAACTCCACATTTGAATCTAATATAACCGACTTATATGACTGAATAAACATGTTTAAATGCAAGATAAATGTCGAGCTTTATTAATATAGCTGAATATTTTATAAAACTGATAACCAACCAATATCGTTCTCGGTCTATCAGAACCACACAAAAACATAAAATATAACGAATAATGAATCAAGATTGAGAGTTTTATTCTACTTCAAAATCAAGATGTATTACTCTGTATTATATGGATACAATTGTATTGTAATATTACGTTTTGGATCAACTACAACTTCAACATTTTAAATAAAAAAACATGAAAATAACGTTATTTTGTATATTATTGCAAGAAAACATAGAAACGTCTTTCATGAAAGAAAACAAGTTTTATTTGAAGTTGTTATGGTAAATGTTTAAGAATGCGCTATTCTTATATATAAACAAAAAACTGAAGAATTTCGATTGAGGAACAAATATACTTGATAAACATGTCTTAGTAGTTAGATATATGTTGTGTGCAAGTAGACCATTATCAAAATGACCATTTTTTTTATGCATCTTAATAATCGTTTATTGACCTGACAAATGCATGAGCATGATCTTCCTTCTCCAAGCATCAAGGCTGTTATTATAGATCAGATTGACTTTGTGTTCATAGTGGAGTAATTTTTCATAACTCTGATAAATTTCGGACAGTATTACTTAGATCTATTTTAAACAAAATATGGGGAAGAACTTGTTGTTGAACTTGCAGAATGGTTACTGACTAATATCTAAGAAATTTATATTTCATTATGTTGATGCATCATCTCTTGTAACATGTTCACCTGAATCTGTTACATGTATCTTGTCAATTTTTTTTAATCTTTTAAAAGAAGGTTTTAGTAACTTTCTTATCTATACTATATTATAAAGCATTTGGTCCAATCTCTTAAAAACAAGTTTTAAAGTATTATGTACTGTTTGTTGATGTATATTACTTAAAGTTCAAAATTATAAGTAAATTGTCCATATGTACAACTTATTAAAGCTCTATGTTTGAATTTGTGTAACTAACCATAGATAAACATAATCAAATTCTAGATAACTATCACATTTTAAATATAAACAATCTAAAATATATTTAGGATAATCATTGAATTCAAAATACTAAATTTATCTTTATAAAAGAATTATATTATTAAACAAAAAATAAATGACTTTATTATTAAATCTAAATTATATTATAATAAAAAATTTAATTAAAGAAATTACACAAAAACAAGAACTTTTAAATATTTAATTTGACTTAAAAATCGACATATATTTTTTTAAAAATTTTATGATGCCTTCAAATTTATATTTTATTCAAAAAAAATAAATATATTATCGTTTTTCGGTACTACATAAAATCATATTATAATATCGACAAAGATAAAATAAAATAAAATATTAAAATCAAGATATATCTTACTGTATTACACAAGTATCCTTCAAAAAAACAATGAGTCGTTTTAGATCGATTACAAGTTGAGGATTTTATATAAAAAATAAAACATGAAAATAAGGTTAATTTGTATATTATTGGTCAAAGAAAACATAAAAATGGTTTTCATGAAAGAAAACAAGTATTTATTTGGAAAGAGATTGAAATAAAAAAAAAAATTGCATGCAAAACACAAACCCTTGGTGCTTTGGAGCAACGATGGTGCAACTCATCATGCTGATCTGATAGAAACCTTAACAAACACAAAATCGAAGCAATCATTTCAGTCATCAACCTCACAGGAATCAATCGGCATTACCAAAACCTCATTGATTCACGTCGTAAACTATACACACACAAAACCACAACGTAAATGTATCTTTTCTACAGAGGTTGGGGGATTTATCGAAATTGTTTCTAGGGTTTCAAAATCACTGAATTCCAATGGCATTGTTGCGGAAATTGTTGTATAAGAAGCCACCCGATGGACTTCTCGGGATCTTTGAAAGAATATACGGTAACACATTTCCTCCATTAATGGAGTAATTAGTTTCATACGTATACGTGTCATCCCTTTTTTTTATAAACCTTTCCCCTTGTATCATCACTTCACTTCTATCTAGGTTTAGATGCTACTGTTTATTTGGGGATATGATATTTTGGGTAGTTGAATGCTGCCATAAATAGTTGTATCAATATTGATTTATCGTTAAACTTTACTTTAAAACTAGTGTCTGGTCATGAACTTGTGATATTGTGTTGCAGTGTGGTAATTGGATGTTTTGAAGCTCTAGTGAAGACATTGAATAATTGCTTATAAGTTGGTGGTCTCCGGACACATTAGAAATGAAAACTGAAAACATTTAAGGCAGGATTGTGTCATCTCTAAATTAGATGTTGTTCTAATAATGAGTTTATGTTCTTGAACTTATTTGAACATTTTCTAGTGGTTTTTTGTTTTTCTGAACTAAGTGTGGTTATAATCTCGTCTCTTTAATAACATGTCTTGTTTCCCTTTCATATAATCTCAAAAATATAATGGTCTTTTGATTTACTACATACGGTATTTGGTCTGGGTGGACAAGTAATTAAGTGATCTTGTTACCCCTCCAGTGCCTCATGCAAGCTTTGTGATGGTACAAACTACAATGTAATGGACTAGGAGGATATGACATTGCCTATTTACCATAGTCCATATTTTGTAATTTTTGTTCTCATGATATAGGCTATACTTCTGTATGTTTTTTCCCTTGTGGAAATGTACATTAGATGCCAGCATTTTGTGTACACAGCTCCATGTTTTGAGTATGCGTACAATTTCTTTGTAAGTGTGGATATATTCAAGATTAGAACTTGTTTGAGTTTGATATTTGATGATGCGCCCTTTTGGTGTATAGTCTTCGATTGCTGTTTCAGCACTGAAGCTTGGGAACAAGAAGATTATAAAGTTTATGTGGGCAACATAATAAGTCAGTTTAAGGATAATTTCCCTGAATCATCAATCATGATTTTTAATTTTCGGGAGGGAGATTCAGCGAGCAGGATTGCCTCTGTTTTGTCGGAATATGACATTACTATAATGGACTATCCTCGGCACTATGAAGGTTGCTCATTGCTCTCGTTGGAGGTTATCCACCATTTTCTAAAATCGAGCGAAAGCTGGCTTTCACTTGGACAACAAAATGTTCTTCTAATGCATTCTGAGGTTGGTGGTTGGCCGGTTTTAGCTTTCATGATGGCTGCTCTCTTGCTTTACAGAAAACATTGCACTGGTGAATTCAAGACCCTGGACATGGTTCATAAGCAGGCTCCTCGTGATATGTTACCCGTAATGTCAACTCTTAATCCTGTACCTTCTCAGTTGAGGTACTTGCAGTATGTGTCAAGGAGGACTGCTGAGACAGAATGGCCTCCAGCGGACAGGGCACTCACTTTGGATTGTGTGATAATCAGAATGATTCCTGATTTTGACGGAAAAGGGGGTTGCTGCCCTATCTTCAGGATTTATGGACGGGATCCTTTGTTACATGTTGATAAAACCCCCAAACTTCTGTTCTCAACCCCAAGGAGGAGTAAGAATGTCCGATATTACAATCAGGTAAGATGTTCTATCTTCATTGTAGTATGCAATACCTTTGGTCTATCTGAATTGTCTTATTTCCAGCTTTGAGAAGTGGAAGTGCTTCCTTTTTCTTCATTCCCTTGTTATGTTATTTGAGAGCTATATTTCTTATTCTAAAAGATCAGTGGGGCCAATAGTAAGATTCATATGTGTTTGCTTCGTACATCTTCATCGTGTTTGTAGTTGTCATCTTGATTCAGTCTAATGTTGTTGCAACTTGCAACACCAGAAATCCTCAATCCTATAAGTTTAGCATACTTTGATGATTTATTTAATGGCACATCTTTCAATGAAGAAGTTTGCAAACTTAACTTGCCTTAGATGTATGCATCATGTAATGTGGATAAAACATATACAGTATTGCAAGGGTTACTTCTTTATGAGGTTTGGGTCCCCTGCAAATGGCCTAATGTGTACAACTTTGATGTTTCCAACAGTGATGCTCCTTGTGTTTTGGACCTTTTGGTTGTTGCACTCTTTGAAGTTGATATGGTAAATGTTTAAGAATGTGCTATTCTTATATACAAAAAAACTGAAGAATTTCGATTGAGGAACAAAGAGACATGATAAACATGTCTCAGTAGTTCGATATATTATGTTCAAGTAGACCAGTGTCAAAATGACCATTTTTTTATGCATCTTAAAAACCCTTTACTGACTTGACAAATACATGAGCATGGCCTTCCTCCTCCAAGTATGAAGGCTGTTATTATACATCAGATGGACTCTTTGTTAATTGTTCATAGTGGAGTAATCTTGCATAGCTCTCATAAATTCTGAAGAGTACTACTTTGACATATTGTAAACAAAATAAGGGGAAGAACTTGCATGTTGAACCTGCAGAATGGTTTTTGGGTAATGTCTAAACATTAATATTTCATCATGAATCATCTCTTGTGAGATGTTCACCTGAATCTGCTACATGTATCTTGTCAGCTTTTTTTTCTTTTAATAGTTCAGCTAGAAGTGACATTTTCTCCTACATGTTCACATGCATGTTATATAACCGCCTTTGGTTTGTTCATTAGTTTCGACCTTTTCCATGCATTGCAGGCAGAAAGTGAACTGGTTAAAATTGATATTAATTGTCATATTCAAGGTGACATTGTGCTGGAGTGTATTAGCTTACATGATGACACGGGGCCTGAAAAGATAATGTATCGTGCCATGTTCAACACAGCATTTATCAAATCAAATATGTTGATGCTTAATCGTGATGAAATTGACTTACATTGGGATGCTAAGGATCAATTTCCTAAGGACTTCAGAGCTGAGGTATTTTTCTTGATGAGGACGTAGTTGTTAACTTGTTTTATAGCATACCTCCCAACATAAGCATTCATATTAGTTTTCATGCATACTTACACACTATATATTTATATCTAAGTGATTTTTATCGGATGAAGCTTCTTTTCTCCGAAATGGACGCTGCAGCTTCTGCGATTCCAGTAGATTTGTCTTGTTTTGAGGAGGAGGGGCTCCCAATTGAAGCATTTTCTAAAGTTCAAGAAATGTTTAGCAGTGTGGATTGGCTTGTTCCTAAAAGTGATGCTGCTTTGAATAGGCTCACCCAGATGGCTTTGTCAGATATCGTCCATGAAATGATTGAGACTAGTTTTCATCAAAAGCCTGAGGCTAGCAATTTACTTCAAACGCTTCCTAAAAAGAATCAGCATAAAGAAACCAAGTTAAAGAGATCTGGCACAGAAGCTGGTTTGCACAAGGCAGAGGTCCAAACTGTTGGACCTAGAAGTGTTTCGCTTCCCAGACAATTACCATCGTCAGCACGGTCACCTGCTCAATTACAAGCATCCTTGCATGGTTCTACAAAATCTTTCTCCATGCCACCTCATATCATTTTGACCTGTTCACATCCTTCTGTTTCTGAAAAGGTTGAGACACATCAGCAAGATAGTGCAACATCTTCGTCGGCTCCTCCTATCCCACCTTCTGGTCAGCAAGCTACAGGTGGTAAGGTTGGGCCTCCTCCACCCCCACCTCCTCCAGCGAAGAAGACAAGTACTGTACCTGGACCTCCTCCCCCTCCTCCTCCCGGTTCTGGGAGTGGACCTCCTGCCCCACCAGCACCACCCGCAGCACCAGCACCTCCAGCACCTCCGTCAGCACCACCTCCCCCACCTCCTAAATCCTCGCGTGCCAATTCTGCATCACATTCAGGACCTCCACCACCCCCTCCTCCAGCCGCAGCTGCTAATGGAAATGTGAAAGGAGATGCTGCTCCACCTCCACCACCATCTCTTTCAAAAGCACCCAGTGTGTCTGCTCCATCTCCTCCACCTCCTGCATCCAAGGGGCGTACACTATCAAGGACAACTGCTGTGAAGAGTCAACCAGCAAAGAAGCTGAAGCCATTGCATTGGTTAAAGTTAAATAGAGCGGCACAAGGAAGCTTGTGGGCTGAAGCCCAAAAATCTGGTGAAGCTGCAAGGTGGTTCTTTTTTTTCTTGAAGGAGAATGACGTCTCATACTAAGTTTTGTTTTTTTGATGTTCTCATTTTCTTATGGTTCATCTCATTAGGGCGCCGGAGATTGATATGTCGGAACTTGAACATCTCTTCTCAGCAGCAAACCCGAATTCCGACAAGGCCAAAGCAAAATCCCGAGCAGCGAATAAACCCGAAAAAATACAACTGGTAAAATAATTTTCCTTCTCACTTGCATGCAATGAACATACATCTTTAGCACCTTCTAGCTATGCTCACTGTTAAGGTTGGCAACTACTTCGGTTATTGTTTATTTGTTTGCTCTCAAAATTTCCGGAGTTACCTGTAATATCATTAAAATTCAATGATGATAATGCTATTCTGTCTAAAAGAACTTATGTTCATGGAGACTCCAGCGACAAGGTGTGAAAGTGGCAAACGGAATGAGTTCAAAACATCTTCAAATGCAACATTGATTGATGTTTCATACTTATTGCAGATTGAGCATAGGCGGGCATATAACTGTGAGATCATGCTTTCAAAGGTGAAGACACCCTTGCCTGAACTGATGGTAAGCTCAAGATATTTTTCATCTTAATCAAGATTACTGTTAAATACAAGAATATGCTGATCGACTTGAAAAAGGTGATTAAATTTATATTATACACAAACCTACTTAGCCCATCTCTTTTATGTTGTTTGCTACTTAGAATTCATCAAAAAGATAAAAGAAAAACTGAACACATAATAAAATATCGTTAGACAAAACTTACATACAAAAACACACGAGGTTCTCATAAATTGATGAAGTAGTTCATTTTTTATGTTCAGTATGTCTCTTAAGCATGAAAAAATATTAAATTTTGTGAAGTAGAGCTAAGGCAATCCAATTAACCGGATATCGGAGAGCCAAAAAATTATTTGTGTGCCCAGTTAGTAGGATAAACCTTATCACTTTGTTGAAGGGGAAAGGGGGAGGAGGGAGATGGGGGGTTGAAGTAGAAAATTGTTGGTTGGCATCCAAATTGAGATTATAACAAACCATCATTCTGCATTCATTTGAGATGGGTCGAGTATGAGAAACACCAATGTTTGTTGGAGGGAGTGAACCAAGGTATCCTAGTAATTCGGGAGGGAAGGAACTACCACCAATTACTTTAGTAGGTGTACATTTGGCCAGAAGCCAACAAACCATTATGTTATTAATTAGCTCTACTTGAGGAAATCCTTGGTACTTTCTTTTATCCAGTGCCTTCATAATTTTCCAGAAAGCTAGTGACTAAATTCAGTATATTTTCCTTTTAATAGTCAAGAACCATATAGTTTTCCCCTGTAAGTGTATGATTGCTCATCTGGATAATCCTTCAAGAGCTGAAACAGTCCTTTTTTTGCATCATTCACTATATGCTGTATGTCATCTTCTACAGGTCAAACCTATTGAAACATTCCTGGTCTTTAGTAACTCTCTCTTGGTTTCTTCTCCAGTATGACATAGGCAAAGGGTTCTAGAGTTTCATAAGTTCTAAAAGTTGTGTTCCATGAATCCTGTAGATATGGTCAAAGGTATTTGCAAAGAAAAAGGTGGTAGAAGTTCATTCTCCAAGTTCTAGGAAAGACTGTTGAATATCTATATCAAAGCTTTTTCATGTAAAAATGTATTTCTATATTAGATGTAGAATTTATTTCCAATATGATATACTCCGAATATGTGCTCATTTCATCTTGCGTTCTTAAGCATATGTTTAATTCCTAATTTAGGTTGTCTAATCAAAACTTTTAATGCTTTAGTTGTGAAACTTAACAGGATTATGTCCTGGCTTTGGATGATTCAGCAATGGATGTTGATCAGGTGGATAACCTTATAAAGTTCTGTCCTACCAAGGAGGAGATGGAACTGATTAAGGTATAATGTTAGTTGAGCTATTTATCAGGGTCAATGGGATAAACAAACTTTAGGGTGGTGGTAGTTAAAGGTTTGACATTTATTTGCTGAAAGTGAATTTTGACATTTGATTCTGTTGCAATGTCACATGTATCAACTGCCAAAGAACCCCTAAACGTCTAAAAGTAGTCAAGTGCATTGCACATCTCTCCTTTTTACAACATTTTCAGCACTTCAAGTTCTTAAAGTTGTTTTCAGATTAAGAACAATTCATGTTCAATGTCTATAATTACATAAATGTGGTAGTATGAACGGTCATGTGTAGTCCACATGCTTAATTTTGCGAGTTTCAAGATGGTCATCTATGACATTGATGCATGTCAAGTTACAACGTTTAATTTGCAGCAATGAGAAATTAAGATTTAAATTACAACTGTGCAGATATCAGGAGTTTTTCTGCCATTAACCAGTTTAATATTGAGGTTACTGTGGTCAAAATCAAGATAGTCTATGTCTCTCTTATTTTATTTCTGTTTCGAGGTTTGTGGTCCATTATATTATGCATCCACAGCTTTTGTTTGTACTGTAACTAGCGTTTTCTTTATGCTTAGGGCTATAAAGGAGAGGTGGATAAATTGGGGAAATGTGAACAGGTAATGTAGTACCCACTCTGGCCTTATATCATCAGTATGTTGACGAAGTGGGGCACCAAGGCGCAAATATGAAAATATGTCCACGATTCAGCTCACTCATATGGATTTTTTCTGATTTCTCGTAACAGTTCTTCTTGGAGCTAATGAGAGTCCCACGCTCAGAAGCTAAGCTCAGAGTTTTCTCTTATAAGTTACAGTTTAGTACACAGGTCAGAAGACACTCTTACATGCATTTCCTGCTTCTTACAAGTACTGGATTTTAACTTGGTGCTCTTTTTGTAATTTAGGTTTCAGATCTTAGGAAGAGCCTAAATGATGTATATTTGTCAGTAGAACAGGCAAGTTATCTGTTACTTTAATCTTGCAATTAATCACTGACAATTTAATTGGATGAAATTTTACTTTTTTCATGTATGTTGATGGTGCTTATATCAGATCAGGAGTTCTGTGAAGCTGAGGAGGGTCATGCAGACAATTCTTTCTCTTGGCAATGCTTTGAACCAGGGAACTGCAAGAGGTGAGTTATTAGCCCACTTATTAAGAATGTTGGCCTCCTAACCATTATATGCTGATTTGTAAAAGATAGGACAGTCATCTTCAGTTGT
This sequence comes from Cynara cardunculus var. scolymus, assembly GCF_001531365.2. Classification (NCBI taxonomy): domain Eukaryota; kingdom Viridiplantae; phylum Streptophyta; class Magnoliopsida; order Asterales; family Asteraceae; genus Cynara; species Cynara cardunculus. The sequence goes on along the minus strand of NC_037529.1, from coordinate 11,066,620 downwards.
TCTTAGTTCAATAATCCAATGGTTGCATTATGTTAGACGTGCTTGTGATCCCTTACAGTTGCAAAGTAGCTTTTCTTCCCATCTTTTCTATTTATGGTACTTAATCTAATAATTTCACAGGTTTATGGGTTTTCTTCTGTTTCTGAGTGTCATTGAAGAGAACTCTCTTTTACTTTAGCTCATATCACCCAATTATAAGAGCAGTCCAATGCCAAAGATTGCTATCCAGGTTGGAAACATTTAACTTCAAAAACAGTGCACTTAACTCTATGCATGCATTTGAACTCTGTAGTTTTTTCTTAAGAAAGCTGTAAAGTTTGATCTCAATATAGTTAATCAATTAGCTTCATTAAAAATTCACACTTAGATTAGTAATTGGAGTTAATTATGGTTATGAGAATGTCTTTGCTAGTAGCTAGTGTATTTAGTCACTCAAATTAATGTAGATCTGGTAATTTTTGACTAAATCTCAGTAGACAAACCCAATAATTAGATTTAGAGGACAGGGACACAGTTTACGTGATTGACTGTTATTATATATTGAGTTTCTCTTTTCGCAAGCCAGTGTCTATGTGGAAACAGCCTCTCGATCCATCAGCTCATCTGTTGCTTCTCAATCGTGTGCGGCCTGGCAACTGCGACCATCACAACATGCCAAGGTCGAATACATTCACGGTGGCTCTGGTGTCACCCTTTTATTTAACATGACACTCCACCTTGATACAAAATTCACAATGAATCAACCAAGCAGATGAGATAGGCAATACAAAGACTGACGTCCTGACGAGTCGACATGGCCATCACCCGTCAACACGCAAATCCAAAAGAATATGCCATACCTCCAACCCGAACCAAGACCAATCCGCAACTCAACAATATATAATGCTCCACAGCAATCCATCCCCCCACTTTGTGGCACTAATGGTTGAGCTACTGGATGAGCTTTGAGCAATGCTCGAACTTTGCGGGAGTCGATGCCTTCGTGAACGTGTTCGCTACGTTCTCATTGTACGAATCGTTTAGAGCAATATTAGCTTGTCTTCGTGCATAGCCACAACAAAAGATTCTCCTTAAGTGTATGTGCTTTGTCCTTGAGCTAAAGGCCAAAGTCTTAGCAAGGTGAATTGCACTCTGGTTGTCAAAGTTCACTACCACCATACCTTGGACAAAACCATGATCACTCAGTAAATGCTTCAAGTATAGAGCCTCCTTTGTCGCCTTCACTGCAGCAATAAGCTCTGCCTCCATAGTGGACAATGCTACTATGGTCTGCAATCTCGCACGCTAGCTGACAGATGTTCCACATAAATTGAACACGTACCCCGAGATTGACTTACACTTGTTCTAGTCCCCCACATAATTTGAGTCACATTTATTGATCAAATTGCACTCATTTTGATTTCCTAGAATACTAGCCCTTGTCTAGAGTTCTCTTCATATACCTCAAAATTGTCTTTATGGCTTCCCAATGCGCCTTACTAGGTTTTAACATGTGCTTTCTAGTGATGCCAACTGCTTGTGCTAAAATTTGGTCTTTGTGCAAACCATGATATACATCAAACTGCCCATATAACACTAGTGTACAATATCTTGCTCATATAGGCCACATTGGAGTCGGACACTAGACATGGTTAGAAAGCTTTAACATGCACCAGTAAGGGTGTAGAATATACCTTTGCACTCTTCATGTTGAACCGCCTCAACGCTTTTTTGACATACTCCACTAGAGTCGATATCAACTTTTTCTGCGCTATATATGCCAGGTTATCTTCATCCCAAGAATCTTTGTAGCCACTCCAAAATCCTCATTTCAAACTCAAATTTCAGTTGCTTCTTTAGCCGATCTCATCTAAATTCTTGGACACTATCGACATATAGTAAGAGGTAAGCTTACACAACCTTTGTACACTTAATATACATGCATGCATCCTTTACGCTTCAATAAAATCAAAGATTGAGTATAAACGAGCCAAACCTCTTCCATTGACATGGTGTTTGCTTCAAGCCATACAACAACTTGTGGAGTTTGCAAACCCAGTACCTTAAACCCTTTAGTTGAACCATATAAATAGTCTCCTCTAAATCTCTGTGAAGGAAAAAGGTTTTCACATCCGGCTATTGCAACTCCAAACCGTTCACTGCAACAATCGACAACAAGATCCGAATGGAAGTGTGTCGCACAATGGGGGCAAAGATTTCATCATAATCAATCTCATTTCTCTATGAAGACCCTTTGGCAACAAGTCAGGACTTATACCTTTCATCACCCTTGACTTTGAATACCCATTTGCAACCTATCAAGCGGTTATCTTTTGATGGTGGCACCAATGTCCAAGTCTCATTCTTGGCAAAATATTGCATCTCTTCTTGTATGACATTCTTCCACAATGAGCTATCACACGCACTCATAGCCTCCTTAAAATCAAGGGGTTCTTAATGAACATCATTCAAGGTGTAATCAAGTTGTTCGTCGAAACTAAAGTTCGCATAATCTCAGTCTTTGTTCAAGTTTGCATACCGACTCTACACCACTGTTCATATTTGTCGGATCTCCACCTAGTTGGAGTCACAACTAACCTCTACTATTTGAATAGGAATAGTAGATGATAGTGAACTATATTCAATCATGGTTCTTGGTTGTGATTTCCTGTTCGAGACCAAGATATCAGAGAAGTCACACACTCATATTTAATACCTTTGGAGTTCTAGCATCCATCATAGGGACCATTGTGCCTAAAAGAAGTGTAATTCATCACATGTCACATGACGCGAGGTAAAATCTTCTTTGTCTCTAGCAACCAAATTTTGTAGCCTTTGCCCCCTTTCGGATAACCTAGCAAAATTCCACGGATTGCATGCGGATCTAGTTTGGCTTTTCTCCTGCAGTGTGAACATGGGAGAACCGAATACTCTGAAGTATTTTAAACTGATTGGACTGTTACTCCTCTATACATCTTCAAGAATTTTCCCATCGATGATGATCGGTGCTCTTGGTAGGTGACTAGACTCAAACAAGACTGTATGGGCGAGAAGAGGTAGGTGGGTGAAAAAATTGTGGAAGATTTTACAATATTAAAATTTGATACGAGTATTTTAATACTTACCAATTTTGACCCTATCTCTGATTTTTGTTCCACTTAGTCCTACATAGTCTAGTCTAACTTCGTGCCAAACGTGGGACAAGAAGTTTTTTTTTTTTTTTTGTCTTGTCTCGTACTGTTCTACGCACCAAATGCACCTAACGTGAGTACTAGTAGCCAATCTTTATATTCACCACTATTGCCAATCTAAGCCCCTTTAGTTTTCGTCCTCTTTAACTCCCCGTAAGAGTCAACCAAATCTTGAATTTTTCAAAGGACTTAGAATTGTGTTTCATGATATGCACCCACACCTTTCTAGAGTAGCCATCTACAATGGAAATTATATAATGGACATCACCAAGGGATGAGATGGAAATTGGCCCCTAAACATCTGTTTGTACATAATCACATACTCCCTTGGATATATGCTTTCTAGTACCAAAGGGTACCCGAGTCTGCTTGCTCTACACACAGTCAGAACATAATTCAAGGTCATTAAGCTTTGTACATGTGATCATCTTCCTCTTATGGAGAATCTCTAAATTCTTCTCTAAAGTATGACCGAGGCGTAGATGCCATAAATGAGCGACTACCAACTTCTTCGAGCTATTCGCTCCCATACAAGCTTTCCCTGTCATTGTCTGCCCCTTCATTATGTACAAGTTATTTGTTGTTAACTTCCCCTTCATGATTATCATGGTGACTCTCACTCCTTCACCAACAAATGTGGTCTTGTAGCAATGATTCACAAATTAACTAACCGAGAGAAGTGACCTTAACATAGTGTGAACATACCTCACGCCTATAATCGTGAAATTGCTCCATCGAACATCTTCATCTGGATTGATCCACCATCCATCACCTTGCATGTCACATTATTCCCCATCAAGATGTTGCTCCCTTTCTAGCTTCCAAGGTCGAACGTGAGTCTTTATCCAATGTCATACGAAATGACGTGCCCAAATCCAACACCTACTATGATCAACTTAATGTAAACTCTCATTTGCACACAAGATGTCAATTGCAACCTTTGAAGCACCGTCACCGTCCTCTTTGATCCTAGGACAATCTTTGACCTAATGGTATGGTTGCTTGCAATAATTTCATTTTCCTCGCTTCTTCGACATGCACCTCACATATGGCTTTCTTGAAACAGAAGACCCTCTGGACTTTTCTCTTCATTTGGCATCAGCTACATCTCACTCACTGAACAACCCTTGGTTACTACTACCTACATCCGTGCTCCCATTACCCAACACTTTAATATGCTTTCCAATAGCTTCACTGAGAATACCTATCTTCACATCACTCAGTGTAATGGTATCCCTCCCGTAAAACGATAGCTATAAGATCATTGCCATATGCTCTTCCTCATGTTTCATTTATGATGCTTTCGTATTCATGATAAAATCATCAAAACCTGTCATGTGTTCTCAAATTGTTGTCCCCTCTTTCATCTTGATAGTGTAGAACATCTTCATCAAGCTCAAGCGGTTCGTGAGAGACTTCTTTGAGTAAGTCCTTCCAGCTTTCCCCCACATACCATGTGCCATATCTTCCATACTTACCTCTGGGATGACATCTTCACCCATAGCAAGTTGTAGTTAACACACAATATTTCATTTAAGATAATTCCTCGTCTCGCCGTCAGAAATATTCGGGTTTAATTCATCCAATGCATACACAACAGTATGCACCCGATTCCTCTTCAAAATCGCTTTCATCTTCTGTTGCCAACTTCCAAAATCCCCGACCTTTATTCCAAGGCCGGTTGTCGAACTAGCATAGGAACCCTTCACATATCTTGAAGATGATCTACTAGGGTTACTTGATTGTCTCAAGACATTTTATCAAACATTTGGTGTGCACCAAATCCCCACTATGTAGAAACTGAACAAGTGCACTACCACACAACTATAGGAGCTCTGACACTAATTATTGGGGGATATTTAACTATCACTACACAAGCACTAAGGTCCCAAACGAAACAAATAGTGCAAAAACCCAACAAACAATGCGAAAAGGATCTCAAATGTGTCTAAAAGATACCAAGCAAAAAGAACAATAACCACCACAACACGATGCGATAAAGATCTACTAACGAAAACAATAACAACATGAGGATTTAGCGTGGTTCCACTACCGGCGAGATAGTGTACATCCACAGAGGAGAGTTGGTGGTTCACTTATTCATACCGAAAGAGAAGAAAGAAGTTCTTACCAATTACATGCTCCAAATCTTTCCACTTGACGAAATGTAACCTAATCTCTTCTTCTCTCAAGTATTAAATGTTGGAGGATAAAAGCATAAATATTAGATGACCAAACCCTAGTTGTTTAATGCCTCTAATCCATACACGACCTAGCTACGTGACCCTAAATCGTGGCAAGGTGGCCCATGTCCTAAACTCTAGCGCTTGCGATCTCGCCGCTCACGCACTACCGAAAGCATCAAGAGATATACGCAATGTGGACATCTCGCGTGCCCGCGTCCCCTTCAACTTGTCCACTTTGCAAAATAGGTACTTTAGCTCGTCCGTTGCTTCTCGATCCTGTGCGACCTGGCAGCCGCGACCATGGCAATATGCCAAGGTTGCATAAACTCCTGGTGGGTTTGGTTTCACCTTTTTAAACCATGACAGTTGGACCAGTAGTCTGGATCTTACTGCTATGATTGTGTTTTTGGACTAACCTGATTTTGGTTTTAGGCGCTGCTGTTGGATTCAGATTGGATAGCCTCCTCAAGCTTAACGAAACACGTGCCAGGAACAACAAAATGACTCTGATGCATTATCTTTGTAAGGTAGGATTTTTTTGTTTATTTATGTTTTTTTTGCAATAAATACATATTGTCCCTTGCGATCTAACTTATTACATAAAGTTGGTGTTATCTGTTGGTATGTGTGAGTGCACCGTGCTGGTGTCATCTGATGGAAAATAACATATTAGATCTATATCCTCAGACCATGGAAACAGCCTCTGTCCTTACCTTGGAGAACCCAAGGCCCTGGTTAATTAGTATGTATAAATGACAAGAGGTACTTCAGGTCATGTCAGTTGAGTTGGTGTTGCTTCTCTATCCTTTGTTCTGTTGAGCGGGAGAAATCGTTCTTTTACTTTAGTTCATGGTATCCCTGCTTGGATATCTTAGGTGCTTGCGGACAAACTACCGGAACTCCTAGATTTTTCCAAGGAACTTGGCAGTTTGGAACCTGCATCAAAGGTAATCTTGGTAGAATTCACAATCTTTTAATGGAAGTTATTCAGTTGCATTTTTGTTGATTGTATTGATTATTTTATTCCAGATACAACTAAAAATCTTGGCAGAAGAGATGCAAGCTATTACCAAAGGACTGGAGAAGGTAGTCCATGAAAAGAAATTGTGTAAAAAAGATGGACATGTGTCTAAACGCTTCCGCAAGGTAAGCACGTAAGATTGAAAAGAGTCGTAATCTAGTTATTACAGTAACTGATTATCTTTTGATGAACATAGCTGATAGCTCATAGGCTTTGTGTTTCATCTAAGATGCAAAGTATTTAGGAGGAAGTTGTTTGACGATTGAATGATAAGGAAGATGATTATTCTGCTTCACAATGTTATATCTCCTTTTATACTTTATACTGAAGCGTAAGTAGCTTATTTTGGTTTTCTGTGGTCAGTCGCTGAAAAAATTTCTTTCTTCCGCGGAAGGTGAAGTAAAGTCCCTGGCCTCACTGTACTCTGGGGTGGTATGTATAAAAAATTCTTATAGATACAAAGGCTGCTATAGCTTACCCAGCATTGTTGTAAAGCTGCACTGTTTTTATAGGGTAAAAGTGTGGATGCATTGATTCTTTACTTTGGAGAAGATCCTGCTCGTTGCCCATATGAACAAGGTAATCATCAAAAAGACTGAAATGTTAATATCTAAATTCTATTGCCATCTTAACGTGCTTCCTTTCACCTCTAAGTTAGGTATGTTATTATTGGATTGCACATTGAATCGAGGCCTACATTTATGGAACCTCAGTGGCAACCTTTTAAGGTGTAGGTTGAAGTGCTTACACCATTCATTGCAGTTGTTGGAATAGCTATATATTAAATCACACTTTTATGACCCACTTGGTTGCCGATTTTTTACGTTAAAAAGCTTAAAGAAAGGGGAAAGAGGGAGGGGTTGGGTTCAAAGGGAAAAACTGGGAATGCATTTAACATGAGCTAGGATCATTACATGATTTCCCTTGTGACAGTCAATCTATGATGGAGGTATGTTCTTTGATGAGGGCAACATAGGATTCCTGTCAATTTGTAGGCAGTCTGACAGGCTCCAAGTTCCTGTGATCTGGGTTCTGATTTCAAACACCCTTATTTGTCCCTAAACAGCACCCAACTAGCTTTACCATTAGTCTCCTTCACAGAGGAAGGTGCATGATAAAAGCAAATGTACCCAACTACAATGGGCAATCTACTGCTTTCATGTAGTCCTTGACACATCAATAACCTTCTTACCAGAAAGTTGGGCATGAAACAGTCAGAACATCAATTATGAATAAGATACAAATGCATTACCATCTGCCTTTTGATGCTTCACTAAAACTGCCGCTTTAAATCACCAGGTCAAATTGTTGTGCAATGCTTCTTTGTCTAGCGCACAAATGGGCTCAATATTGATATCATGCTTTAGAGATCTTCATCCAAAAAGGCCATGCATGTTCATATCAGTATATCACATGCAGAAAGCACAATCAACCAGAGCTCAAAATTAATCGGAAACTTTTCTTTTCAAACTGGAAGAGCATTCAACTTTTGATGGTGGAACTTTTCTTTTCAAGTTCAAAATTAATCGGAAATTTCTTAAGCTTTGAGAAACAACTTGATGAAAACCAACCTGCATAAGCAGTGCTTCTATATATGAGAAAACCTTGTTTAAAGATATACAAATGTTCGACAGGGGAGGGTTCAAGTGAGAATGGTGAAAAGGTTGAGAATGTGAGAATACAGAACGGATGAAAGAGTATAATAATATGGATGGCAAATTGAAGGGAATAAAATGCTTATTTTTTGGTATAATATGTTTTGCTCTAATTTTGATTATATCTCATATATTCGTTAAAACAATAGGCAAAGGAGGGGGGGGGGGGGGTTTTTTGGTATTAAAAATAAAGTTTAAAAATGTGGTTAATCACATCCCTTGGATTGAATCCCTCTTACAGTCGAGATCTATTCTCACATTCAACCTTTTTACCATTCTTGTTTTAACCTCCCTGATGTTGGGTATCAGTTTTATATTCAAAAGGCACCATATCTATAGAAGTAGGATTTTAGTAGACATCCTTTTGTCTGGAAACAAATAAATTGCTTCAACCTTTATATGCTCAACAGTTGCTAGTTGAGTCAATAGAGAGAAACATATACTCCTTCAGATACCGAAACATTTAGACATGTTAATCTACTTGCTAACCCGAGGAAAAGCATGCATTTCTTGCTTTGTAACATAATACAGTGCAGCATATAAAGGACCTACTTTCCTGATAATATCTTCAGGCGATCACAATCCATTTCCGCTTCCTCTAAGAAATTCCATGTTCTGATATCCTTTTCAGTTGTTTCAACTTTGCTTCTCTTTGTGAGAATGTTTAATCAAGCCCATGAAGAAAACTGCAAGCAAATAGAGGCGGAGAAGAAGAAGGCACAAAAGGAAGCTGAACAAGAAAAGAAGGAAGCTGAACATGAAAGGTTGAGACTACAGAAGGAAGCTGAAAAAGAAAAAAGGGAAGCTGAAAAAGAAAAAAGGGAAGCTGAAAAAGAAAAGAAGGAAGCTGTAAAAGAAAAGAAGGAAGCTGCTAAAGGAAAGAAGGAAGCTGCAAAAGGAAAGAAGGAAGCTGAAAAAGAAAAGAAGGAAGCTGAAAAAGAAAAGTTGAAACTACAGAAGCATTCCAATATGGAGTCAGAACTGATGAGAAGTTCTCTCATCAAAAGTGCCGAATAATTGTTACTTCTTTTTTCTCTTTCTTTCTGTTCAATGCAAATGGTGGAAATAGAAACGCGTTCTGGTTGCGGCACTGCATACTAGCGGGTGCATGTGTTCTAGCCTTCTTTGCTAAAAGTTGGTACTCATGTTGATGAAGGAGGAGTTCCCAGGATGAATGTCTGAAATGTAAAGTTGTATACTACCACAGTTTTTGCTGCAACTGGCAGTGCTGAGCGTTATCAGACCAAAGGTTAGTTTCTTAAGCATATGCCATTTTTCAAATTCAAAACTGATACGGGTGTCTTACATCTTAAAATCAACATTCACTGCTGCTCTACTGTATGCTGGCCTTAATCTTTCCTGCTTTTACTGTATGTCAGCCTTAGTCTTTCCTGCTTTTACTGTATGTCGGTCTTTGTTTTTTCTTGTTCTACTGTATGTCTGCGTTAGTCTCCCCTGCTTTTACTGTATGCAGGTCTTAGTTTTTTCTTGTTCTACTGTATGCCGCCCTCAATCTTCCATGCTTTTACTGTATGTCAGTCTTAGTTTTTTCTCGTTCTACTGGATGCCAGTCTTAGCTTTTATCCGATTCCATTCTATGCCGTCTGCCAACATAGTTTTTCTTGTGTCTAGTAATAGTTGTGTACAACACCCTCTGTTTCATGCTTGTTTCATCTTAATTCACACACTCCTCTGCTACTTCTTGCATATGTTTCTTGTATGTTTTTGTTATGCAAGTTGTGGATCTTTACGGAAACAGCCTCTCTACCCCTTGGGGAGGGTAGTGGCAAGGTCCGCATTCATCCTACCCTCCCCCAACCCCACCTTTGTGTGGTTTTTTCTTCATTGTTCTACTGCAATCTTGGTTTCTCAAGAAGTTGAGATTTCATGTCAATTTGTTTGATGTATTCTGCAGCGAAGACAAATGGGTGCCAGTATTTTCTGCGGTTGGCAGCTTGTAAATATGTAGGACTCTTTAGTGTTGCAGCTAAAATGGTAAGATGACTCTCCCATTTTTATAGTGAGAAATTGCTGCTAGATGCACTTGATAGGGAGTCATAACCCTTAGTTTACCCTCAAGTTGCAAGTTGTAGAAAGTTTTTTTCCGGTTGGTTTTGGTGATCTTTTGCAACCGATTGATTCCATTATTTGTACGATTTAGTGAGATAGCATCTTAGATCACCAATTTATGTAGAAAATAACCCATAAATCTCATAGATTTGTTAAATTTTTTAATATGAGATTTTGGATATTATATGAGCAGGTTCTCCTTTTATGTTTCCATTAAACGCCACCACAGTAAATGTAATGGTTTTGGCTTACAATAATTATCAGTTTACGAGATGAAATTTGTGTTGACGTTTGATCAACACTTCGAAATCGCAGCATTGACATTGTTAGGGTTTCGGGTTCTTTTACGTTGCATTTAACTACGACCCGAGTAAATATTTCTCATAAGACACGTATGTACACTTGATGGATGTAGTTTTTGTTGCCCATCTCATATGTGGATCGCTAATAATACCTAATTTACTATTTGAACTTTTTTATGTGATTTTACATCATTTGAGCAGGTGCATTTTGGCCATGACTATCATTTCCAATTACAATAATCAATATACATTGTTTGGGAAGCATATGTTTATTTATGGATAAATAATCAATTTTTATTATTAAATAACATAATGCAAATTTCTTTTACGCTTTATACATTTTTTTAAGTTACCAAACATTTACCCAATAAGCGCTTACTAATAATATTTAACACTATCAATTACCTACCGGGTAAGATTTTAGTCCATCAAAATGATATCGTATGCAACAATTTACCCGATAAGCGTTTACCGTGGTAAGAGTCGTCGCCCTCATTTACTGGGTAAGACTCTTGGTCCTTGTCTTGATGTTACCGGGTAGGATTCTTGGTTCTTATTATATTCATTCGATAAGGTAATGTGACTTGGTAAACGCTTACTCGGGTAAGTGTTTGGTAAACAACTCCTAAACATTTATCATTTTATACCATTCTTATTTATAATTGATTATTTCATTTTAATTATTAATCATTCTACCATATTTTCATTTTCAAAATGACGGCCTAACAATCGCGACCACTCTCATCATGACATCTCTCGATCTTGGCCCTTTATTTCGGTTGATTGGGTTCCGGTGCTAAGGAAGGTTATGACGAGAATGTAAGAAAAAATCTACACTATTAGATCAATTCTCTTCCAAGACGCAGTTCATGGGTGCGTGCTCGTTCCATTTATGCAACCTTAAATTTCAACACAAAAATAGAACTAATTGCACATATATACCTTGAACTACTATCGTCTTGTAACAAGTAATAATGCTATAAGTACTAGATATCGTTTCCGCAGCGAAAGCTTTGTAAAGTTTTTCAAAAATCCAGTTTATGAAAACTAATTTAAGATGACGAATTCGAGAAATTTGTTTTATCTAAAATTAGAAGATTTGATTAGCAACTAAGAAAATATCAATCATAAAAAAAGCACAAGGTGTAAAGGTTGATTAAGACACAAAATAGATGATTAAGCAGAAAGATGACATAAAACTCCTGTCACAATTCTATTAAACCACAAGATGATTTTATAGAACTGTCACAATATCAACTATCGGGTTAGACGGTCTCTCTATAGTAAACACAAGCCAACTTGCTATTGATACGATATCATTTATGTTAGACGTCGTGAATCCTAGCACAACACAGTGTTACCTTCCTACACCGTAGAAGTATAGTACTTGTCATATAGTAAAGCTATTTATAGCCTTCTCCTATTACCTCGAGTTTTCTTATTTATCTTAACTCTGAAAGTTAATGCATTTCCATACATAAAATTACTTGTCAATTAACTTTAATGTAATATTCAATGGAATATTAATCACCTTAAACAAATAGTTAGACTATAATGCTAATAAGACATCTATGTACTTTCACATCGGCTTTGGTCTTAATTTTCCCTTACACACTAAGTTAAGATGTTTAGTCCATCATCGCTCGGTTTCTTCTCGTTAATGATGTAAAGACTGAAAAGTAAATAACTAATGCGAAAAAGTCTATTGCAGAAATTAAATTGCGAGGAATTAAAATACTGGAATTTAAAGTGCTGTAAATTAAAGTGTAGAAATCTAAATGACTGAAATTAAATTGCTGGAATATAAATTACAGAAAAGTTAAGTGCATAAATTAAAGTACTGAAAAGTAAAAGACTAGAAACTATTAAATACTGAAAATGAAAGCATAGAAAAGTAAATAATGAAAACCAAAATTACTCTAAAAGAGATGACATAAAGTAAAATGAAGTACTAACAAATAATAAAATAAGGAGGCTTCCACTTTAAGTTACAAAACTTGCAAAACAAGTTTCGTCACTAAAAATGAGAAATTACTTGCAAACACTTGAAAAACAGATTTTTTATCTAAGGAAATTAATCTTGAGTCACAAATGATGAAATCCAATGTAATGCAATAGTAATCGATTACTTTCAACTTGTAACGAAAATCAGAAAACTTTTGAAAATCGAAAGTAAGAAAAGAAGGAGTTGAAACTTGAATAATTGAACTTAAAAATATGATTGAGAACAAAATAACACTCAACAATTTCAGTTCTTCTTTGAAGCAAGGAGACCGAAAGCTTAAAATAAAAGACTAGAGAAAACCCAAAGGTTAAAATGTTATGTTTTGTTAAGAAACAACTCCTATTTATAAGGAGGTTCAAGCTTATACCGGATAACCGGAAGATAAATTAATATTACAAAAGAAGACTTGTAAGGAAAACTATCATATAAAGCCCAAACCCTAATTTTTGCAACTCTATCAATTTAGCCCATGTTTTCGGCCCAAAACAAAAATGTCTGCTCCTGTAGGACTGCTGCAGTACCAAAAAGAATCATGTATGACTGTTATAGGACTTGGCCAAAAAACCTTAAAAAATCTGCATAAATGACAAAATAACATCAGATTATGACATAATACTACTAACATATATATATATATATATATATATATATATATATATATAAGAATAAAATGACTAAATCTAGACACTAATGGACAAATAAAACAAGAAAAAATGATTAAGAAAATGATATAATAAGGTTGATAAATTAACACCTATCAGTGGACATGAGATTAAAAGTAATCAAAGGTTCATATCCTTTCTTACGCTTCTCAGTTCTTACTATAACCTCCTTTCTCACACAATCTTCGTCTTATTACGGTTACTTGTATTTTATAGTCAACCTCCCGTACAAAAATGTATTTATTTCAAAGTGAATTAAGGATTTTATCCTTGTGTTTTGAAGTTTTTTTATGCTCAAGGTCCTCACGCTATATCTATTATGGATTTGATCCCGGTAATATTGAATGTCATTGAGTTTATTATCAAATATGACAAGGGTGAGCATTCGGTGGTTCAGTTGGACAAACCAAAAATCCAATCGGATTTCAAATATGGAAACCAAGTCCCGAATTTTAGGTTTATGGGTTGGAATCGGTTGGGTTCGACTGTATCCAAACATTATGTATTCAATCAATTTTGAATCCATTTATTTTAAAATATTCAGTAAATAACATAATTGTTGATTATTCTATCTTCCAACAAAATATCTAAGAGTAAATTACAGATTTGGTCCCTGAGATTTCCAATTTTTCTTGGATTTAGTCCCCAGAATTTGTTTATTACAAGATAGACCCGACAGTTTGCATTTTCGTAACACATTGGTTCCTGCCACTAACGACAGTTAAAAATCCCCGTTAAATTAGGGACATTTTAGTCATTTGCCGATATTTTTCTTATTTTCTCATTTAATACAATTAGAGATATATATTACCGCCACGGTCCCACCCTGACCCTCTTCCCTGGGAAAAAAGACCACTACCGCCCTTCTTCATCTTCTCCGACCAAATCCTTTCTCCGTTCATCTTCTCCGGTCAAATCCTTTATCCATTCATCTTTTCTGGTCAATACTCAATCTCTGGCTACCACACACCATAACACGTGTAGACCAAAAATAAAAGCAAACATAAACTCACATCTTAACCTTAATCACCAAAACTGAATAAAATTCCAAACCCCATGTTCAACAAAATTAACCAAATATATGGATGGACCAAACTCGTAATTCACCATCTGATTCTAGCCATGTGGGGTGTGATCATTTTGGGTTTTTATTTTGGCTTTTACTAAGCAACCGGAGAGGTTGGAACTGAGGGAGAAAGGGGATGAGGTGCCGACAACAAGGCGGGTTTAATTCACTCCCTATCCACAACCATCGAAACCATCTAAATCACCATTGAATTTGAAACCATCCCCATAAACACATAAACACCATTTGAAGATAAGGGTAAGGTTCTCGTTGCTCCTGGGTCGTCGGTGACATTGGGGCCCAAAAAAGTTGGTGGGTTGAGGTTGAAGGTGTGGTGACTTGATCTGATTGAATATATTTCAAGAATCTAACTCAATACTTACAGTTTGAAAAATCTTAATCCAACACAACTCAAATCAAAGTGCACCTCAACCCAACCCAAACCATACGAGTTTTGGTCGGGATGATACTTTGATACATTAAAATATTCTTTTAACCTTGAAATTTGAATATGTTATTTCTCTACTCATAAGTTATTTTTCATTATCAACCATTCGATACAACTTATCCATACTTCTTAAATCTTACGTATATTACATTCGATTAATTTTCTAAATTTACATATATATGATCATAGTTACTAAACATATATATGAATGAGTTATATTGAGATAGAGAATAAATTGAAAATTTGTGTATATGAAGAGGGTATTTGATAGTGTAATTGTTTAATGAATATATTATTAGAAACTCAACAATCATATTAAATCTAAAAAATACAAAGATATCGGGTTACGTTGTGTTCAAATAATAGTAACTCAATTTCAATCCAATACCTACGGTTCGAAAATTTTACAACTTGATTAGTCATCGAGTTGTTTCGAGTAAAATTATTTCGTGTTGGATTGAGTTGGATTGATTGGACTTGTCGGGTTTTTAAGCACCCCTTAATGTGGGGGAGGCGATATCTTGAAAGAGATGGTGGCCATCAAATCTTGAAAGGGATGCTGATGGACCAAAAAAGAACGTGAGAAAGGACCAAAAAGCCCTCACTTAACAGATGGGAGTTAACAGTTGATCGTGGCAGAGATTAATGTGTTATGGAAATGTAAACTTTGGGGTCTATCTTCTAATAAACAAATTCTGGGGACTAAATTCAAGAAACTCAACATCTAAAATCTTGTTCAAAAAAAAAAAAAAAAAAAAACACTTGTGTATCCAAATGTAACAAGCACTACCAGGTATTGTTCAATTTGTTTATATATATATTTACAGTTTTAAAACACGTTTGATATAAAAGGTAATTCAGTTTTTTATAGGACACTTTTTTTTATTAATCTGGATATCTAACCCGCTATGCGAGTCGACTAATTTCAGGACGACCACCTGCTTTGCAGATAGCCCGGAGTCACCGTATTTGAACCTCCGTGGCCACAAAGAGATTTTTATCCCTCATTGGATTTGAACCTGGGACCTCCTGGTACTTTTGACATTTGAAGCCAAGCTCAAACCAATTAGGCACCACCCTTGTGATTAATTTTTATTCTTCTCTGTAACTGTTGAGAATCTTACACAAAATCAATGATCGGTTACAACAGTAAATAAGTAAAAGATTACACTTTTTTTTTTTTGAATATTACCCACGAATAAGTTACATATGTATATATATTAAACACTCCTTGTGAAAATTACATTTTTTTTGGATATCTGATAACCCAACTTCTTTTAAGATCAAGGGTTTTAATTTCACCAACACTAACGAACTTGTGTAAGTTTTATTGTCATATTATACATATACATACATATACATATATATATATATATACATATATATATATATACATATATATATATATATACATATATATATATATACATATATATATATACATATATATATATACATATATATATATATATACATATATATATATATACATATATATATATACATATATATATATACATATATATATATATATAGGGTTGGGTTCACGTGAGACTAAGAGTTTTTCATGAGACCCGTAAGACCAATTTATGTTCATTGATCAGCTTTATAAGTTAATGATCTAATGGTCTAAATTGCACAGTGACAATTTTGTGATTATTGAGAACTAATGAGAAGTCTCGTGACATTTATGAATGTTTAGATTTTCATATTGTAGATTTAATCTAAGGGTTGAGAATTGGTCTTACGGGTCTCACGAAAAACCATTGGTCTCATATGATCCCAAGTCTATATATGAACATCAGCAATATGACATAAAACGGTAACGAATCCCAACGTCTACGTCTGTGTTATTTRTGCTGATTTGATATCTGTTAATATATGTGTGTCTGTGCACAAATGTCTTAATGCATCCTAGTATGAAAAATGTAATCGCTATGTGTGTGATCAAGTAATATAGCACAGTGAACATAATTTACAACCCCTATATAAGCATGATATGATTTGTGTTATATGACATAAAATAATAACAAAACTAAAACTATTATTACACAAAGTAGATAATTAAAAAGAGCAACAAAGATGTGAATTTACTGAAATTGAAAACTTAGTGAAGAATGTATATTGTTTGTCATCCCGAAGTCAAATCTTTAGTGAACATAATGAACAACCCCTATGTAGTTAGTCTTCAAAACTAAAACTATTATTACACAAAGTTAATAATTAAAAAGATCAACAAGGATGTGGATTTACTGAAATTCAAAACTTAATGAAGAATGTATATTGTTTGTCATCCTGAACTCAAATCTTTAATGTAGGCGTGTTCACATTAGCATGTTCACATTAGCGTGTTCATAGCTATCGTATGTTCATATCGTGACACTTATTGATTATTTTCTTCACTTTCGGAATTCGAATTCCGAATGTATTCGTAGACGCTTTTAGCTTTTTCATTCTCATCGTCGTTGATTCGTTTTACTCTATGATTATCCATATTACTCGGACTATAGCAGAATCTTTACAAAAGGGACTTTTTTCAAATTTACAATATCAAAACCATTATAGGAAGAATAAATGTAAAATTCAGTAAGATGAACACATGTGAAACTTAATGTCATTATTACATGAAGATCAATTAGTGATATTTTAATATTTGTAACTCCCAATTAAAATATTTGGGAGTTACATAAGAATGATAAATTACCTAAATACCCTTACAATTAATATATGAGTTACATTTGAACCTAACTAAAAAATGGAACATGATTGGTTGATATTGGTTAGCATAGTCTACACAATAGTTTTGGTTAGTATTTGAACCAACCCCTCTCTCTCTCTCTCTCTCTCTCTCTATATATATATATATATATATATATATAAATGTTAACCAAGATTATTTTGTTAACTTTGTTCACCAATCTTGACCATTGATTTTTACAATAAAGAGTTGTGATTAATCATGATAAAAAATTAAATTTTTAAATTTACAATTTCAAAGAACATATGTGAACAAAGGGGGTATTTAGGTAATTTTCTTTTTTATGTAACTCCCATATCATTAATTGAGAGTTACAAAATAAAAAAATCTCATTATTTTTATTAATTTATTTTTGTTAATGTAAGAACCATATGAACACACACACACACACACACACATATATATATATATATATATATATGAACCATTGTGTCAAATACAAAAAAAAATTACCATTGTGTCAAATACAAAAAAAAAAAATTGACTTATATATGAACTTGGACAGTATAACATTTATGAATATAATAAAAATAGTTGCTACACGAAAGTAAATAAATAAAAAAAATAGGTACGAACACAATATGGACAGTTTGTGAACAATAGTTCCTTCACTATGAACATATTCAAGAACAAACCAATGTTGAGATATGCAGCTAGTGTACATATGAACACAATATGAACACTTGTGAACAATTATTTAACAATTACATATGAATTCGAATTCCAATTGTAGTCATAGACGATTTTAACTTTTTCATTCTCATTGTTGTCGATATGTTTTCCAATAGGTTTATCCATATTACTCGGAAGATATCGAAATCTTTACAATAAAAAATTCTTTAACAATTACAAAATCAATATCATCATGGATAAAATAAATCGAAATTACAAAACATGAACACGTATAAAAAAAATATCAATATTACATAATCATCAATTATTAAGATTTTTAGATTTGTAACTCCCAATTAATGATTTGGGAGTTACATAAATAACAAATTACTTAATTACCCTTGTCATTAATATATGAGTTATATGTGAACCTAAAGAAAAGATAAAATATAATTGGTTAAGCTTGGTTAATAAAATTAATACAAAAATATTGGTTAGTATTTGAAACAATCTCTATCTCTCTCTCTATATAAAGATAATACTACTTTATTAATAGAAATAAAAATGACGATTGTATATGTTTATTTTAAAACAAAATGAGTAACATGCTTCCCTTTTTAAAACTACACTTTACTTTGATGCTTTGAGCAGATTGCAGATCTCTTTCTCTTTCATATGAATTGTGATGATGATTTACCTTTTTACTAAGTAATTAATTAATTACTAATTACACTTTAGCATGAGCTTGAAGTAGTGATTCCTTACTTCTACTCCCACCCTACTTCTCATGCACCCTCATTCATCATACCAATCTTTTGTAGATCTTCATGAAGATATGCCACCTTTTTAATATATTTTTTAATTGTTTTTTAACAATCTATTCAAAAATATAAAACATGTACTTACAAAATGTGAATTATTACTCCAATTTTTTCAAATTAAAATTTAATCCATATTATTACAACAACAAAAAATGAATCACATTGGTTGTTTTAATATAAAAATCAGATAAAATAATTACAGTAAAAGTTAAAACTAAAATCAAATATGACGATTTATGTTAAGTTTTTTTTAATATATTTTTAACATAATAAGGAGTTGCTTGATTGGAGCTATCTATACTATATTATAAAGCATTTGATAAAAACTCTTAAAAACTATTTGTTATGCATGAAGTACTGTTTATTGATGCATATTACTTAAAAATCAAGATTACAAGTAAATTATACATAAGTAGAACTTATTAAAGCTTTATGTTTGAATTCGTGTAACTAACTGCGGATAAACATAATCAAATAGATGATAAACATCTCATTYTAAAATATAAAAATTCTAAAATATAATTAGGATAATTATCGAGTTCTAACAGAATCATTATCTTTATAAAAAATTTATCGTAAGCCAAAAATAAATTACTTCACTATTTGAGCTAAATTAAATTATAATAAAAAATGAATTAAATAAATTATATAAAAAACAATGAGTTTTTAAATAGTTAATTTGATATTAATATCGATATATTTTTTCAAATTTATTTTTATTCAAAAGTAAAAACACTATCTTTCTCAAAATCACATAAACCATATTATATCAACAGACAAAAAATAAAACGAAATATTAAAAGAAAAATGTATTTCGCTATATTACGCTAGTACCATTCTAGTATATCATTAATAATATCTCGTTTCATATAATTGAATACAAGTATTCCTAATAGATTTTCAAAAATTAGATCTCCCTGTATTTGATTTGGAGCTCTCAAAATAAATGTGTTCATCAATTTGGACGATGTTGATGACTTGTTGTTCAATATGCGGCTTGTCTTTTTCGTTGGTTATCTCATGACTCATCATGCTAAAGTTTTCGCTGGATCTTGGGTGTCATGGTACTGTACCCGACTGCCTCATCGTGTTAGATGCATGATTTTGGTCCTTTGTTCTTTTGTTTGGTATGGCAGCCCATGTGGGTCTTTGTTGAGCTTCAGAGAGTGGCAGATGGTAGGATCGTTTTTGTTCGTTGTTATTGTTCTTGATTAAAAAAACGATTAGAACTTCTGTTAAATATAATGTATTAAATACAGTAATTAAGAAAGTAAAGTTATTTATTGTTTTCACTAAACAAGTAATAGCAAGGTACAATAAAGTGTGAGGAATAAATCCCAATTGCTCCCTAATCCAAATGCCTAATCATTAATGACCACATATGACTACATTTACTCCACAAATTCACATACAAACTCCATCACCATAAAGAAATAGGGGGTGGGGACCAAGCAGAAAAGAGACCAAGAAAGTGACTAAACTCATGGCTTACTTCTTCCTAAATCCATTGGATCATGGCTTTAATGACTTGTACCATATGAATCAAATGTTGTACATTCTTATGAATTTGACAATTTAAGCCTTGGACAAGGGGCTAAGACCCTTTCTGTCCCCTGCCCTTTTTTTTTCCTTTCTCTTTTCACTCCCACATAACATAATAATAGAGATCTCAATGGTTCATGAGTATAATAGAACAACCATCACCAAACCAACTGCCATTTCTTCATCTCAAAGCCACTACCAGCAATCAAATAGTTCAATGGATTTGGAAAGAAAAAGGGTAGCAGCTAATTCATCAAGAAATGGGGTGGTGATGGGTTCTGTTTGGGAGAGTAGAATGAAAGGTAGCTTCAAAGTCTTCAATGGTGATGACAAGAATATGAATCAAACACAAGAAATGGAAAAACCCACTGAAACTGAGACTACTGGTGAGATGGAGAAGGTGGGTTTGAGATCCAAACAGAGCTCTAATGGAGTCGGTGGTGGTGTTGGAAAGAGGAAAACATGGAAATCTGATGGTGGTTCTGAGAGAATCCCAGCTCAGATCCCAAAGGTTAGATCTGAAAACAAGAAAATGTTGAGTGAATTGAGTAAGGAATTGAGTGTTTCCATGGATGGAAATGGGATCAAGAAAAGCCCAGTTCAGATGAAGAAGGAGAGACTGGAATGGAATAAGGAACAGAGTGTTTCCATCGAGAGAAGCCCAGTTCAGAGGACCACAAAGACTCGATCTTTATCAAGAATAGGAAGTACGACTAGCGATTTAAGTGATGGAATTGAGAGAGTCAAGTCATTGCCAACAACAGGAACTCAAATTAGCATTGATTCCAACCATGGAGTTGAAGAAATTGAGGGGGAATACAGAGATGATAAAGAGATGAAGAATAATAGATCTGATTCTAGTCAAAGCTTAGATGAATTAGGTGTTGTTTGTGAGGAGAAACAGATGACAGATGATTTGAGGAAAGACATCTCTCCTCAGATTTTAGATGCTGAAGATTATGAAGAAGATGAACTAGCTTCTAATAAGGCAACAATGGAGGAAAATGAAGAAATTAATGAAGAAAGAAGCATTGTTGTTGTTAAAGAAATGGAACCCATTTCCACAATCAGCAAAAAGAAGTCCCCAGATGTCGTAATTGAAGAAAAGAAAATTCATCAGCGAAATGAAAGATCAAACCCCGTTTCAAGAACAATCAGAAAACAACCTCCTCCTGTTGTAAATCATCCCAGAATCATTTCAAAACCAAGCAAGTATTCTGCTGTTCTTGAATCTCGTTTCCCAATTCAATCAATCTGACTTCAATTTCATCTTCAATTTTGCAGATGAATTCCCATCACAGAGAGTTCCCAGATCCCATAGCAAATTGCACAGTTTCAGTTAGTATTTTCAAATTTCAACATTCAAGCCGATCATTACATTGCGATTCTTGATCTTCATGCACTGAATTCAACTTCTCATGACTTCTAATTGTTTCAGTGGATTTAATCATGTGGAGAGATGCATCAAAATCAGCACTAATTTTTGGTTTTGGGACATTTTCTATTCTTTCATCATCATATACTCAAGATCTCAATATCAGGTTAGCAAATTAATGGCAATTTTGATATATATATATATATATATATATATATTCATCCTATTTCATAACAACCCTCTGTATATCTGCTTTTTTCAGTTTTATTTCTGTAATTTCATATCTGGGTCTCATCTATCTTGCTGCAATCTTCATCTTCAGATCCTTCATTTACAGGTAACTCATGCACATACATTCATAAACATGACACCATTTTTTCAAGATTTTCTTGATCTTCATCTTGTTGAAAAACAGGGGTGTTGTAGAAGCAGATAATATTACAGATGATGAAGAATGTGTTCTTGGTGAAGAAGAAGCAATTTGGGCATTAAAATTGTTCCTCCCTTACATCAACGAATTCCTTTTGAAAATCAAAGCTCTGTTTTCAGGTGATCCTGCTACTACAATGAAGGTGATTTTTTCTTTTCTTTTTTTCATTTTTTTCACTGATTTTGATGCAAATTTCATCTTTATTTGCAATATCTGTGAGAATGTGAGAAACTTTCGGTGTCATCTGACAGTTGGCAGTTCTGCTATTTGTTTTGGCAAGATGTGGCAGCTCCATAACCATTTGGAAATTGGCGAAAATGGGTCAGTTTAGTAATTTTTCTTCACCCAAATTCGATTAAATCCAATCATTTTGAGTCTTGCAAATCAAGATTCCACCATTAATGATGAAGAAAACAGGAACCTTTATGAAGGAATTCAGTTCCTGAATCGAATTTCTTGAATTCTGATGGGATTCTTGCTGATTTTTTGCAGGTTTTTTTGGGGTTTTTACAGTGCCTAAGATATGCTCCTCTTATTCTTCTCAACTGACTGCATATGGTAAAAAAAATCACATGAGTTTCCTGCATTTGCCTTTATATTATCACTGAGTACTGTCCTTGAGCTGTGTACTTGCTCATCCAAGAAATCTTTGCCACGCATTGATGGTTTGTACTGTATAAACATTCAAGCACTTCGAGACCGGAAAGTTAATAGACCGGATCGGTTCATCATTATTGCTGGTTGTTAGCTGCTTGTTAGCTGCTTGTGTTGACAATAATTTACGTGGGTCCATCTCCACTCGTAACTGTTGGAAATCTAGTGAAGTTGCACATCACCTGTTTGATGAAATGCCCCAACGGCTCTTTTGATGCTTTTAAGGTTGTAGCTGTAGTCATTAGATTTTCCCATCATCACATTTGGCTTTTTAACACTTTCTTCTTGAGAAAATATTATAATTATGGAATATATATATATATATATATATATAATATATAATATTTAGCATTTTCTAATCTTTCGTCACTACAAAATTTTTAGTTATTTTCTTCGAATTTGCAGGTGATGCAAATCCAGAAACGATTGATTCTAAGAGTCAACAACTTCATAGTTTGTTGACTTAATCGTAGTTTATAAATATATGTTTCCTATCTTCATTTTGTGGGTATTTAAAATCGATTTTTTGCACCAAATGTCTCTGACAGAGTATTTCACACACAACTGAAGGTACATTCTGGGTTCGACGCTTCAAGGATGCATGGGAATCGTGCTCTCAAAAGAAAGCTGTTGCTATTGGTGTTTTCACCCTTGTTTGGAATCTTTCCTCAATCATTGCTCGTACTTGGGCAGGTAAATACATACCTTCGGCGAAGAATCAATTAACAAAAGTTCTGTTGATGATTTGAAACATGGTTACATGCAGTGTTCATGTTGTTGGTTGCATTCAAATATTATCAACAATCCATGATGAAAAACGAAGATATTGAGGAAGAAGTACCAACGCAACCAAGGAATCAAAGTTCTTGGCAGGAACAAAGAAACGCAAAAGTTCTCATGCCAAAGGAAAGCAAGAAATTAAGAAAAAGAACTTGATCTGATCAGCTCGACGACAAGGATATAGAAATAAGTTGTATTATAAAGGAATAAAAATTCATATTTTGGATGGTTTTGCGACGAATTTAATATACGGGAAGAAAATGGATGAAATTTGTTTCATGTTCTCGTAATACCGTTATTTTAGTTAGAGGTTTATAAACATACCTCCTACTAGATTTTATACCCTACTTCCCTTCACAAACCAAATTCAATGGTTAAACAAGGGGCGCGGTGTTGTTTGGTATGGTTTGGAGCCAAACTGTAAACCGTAAAGGATATGTGATTTAAACACTTATTCAAACCACATACCGCACTGCATGTACCTCAAACCGTAAAAAACTGCACCGGCGCAAAATACAATGTGGTTTATACGGTTTGTACCTAACACACATTAAGGGCTTGTTCGTTTTTATTTTCAGACCGTTTGATTTTTTTTTTTTTTAAAATAAGAGCTAAAAAGCTCTTATTGTCCTCTGAATTTTTAAGTGGTAGTCTAAACTCTTAATTAGGGCTGTAAACGAACCGAACGAACACGAACGGAGGCTTGTTCGTGTTCGTTCGTTTAACTTAACCGAACAAACGAACGAACACGAACGGTAAACGAACGAAAATAATTGTGTTCATGTTCGTTCGTTTAGAAATCCGATGTGTTCGTGTTCGTTCATGTTCGTTCGTTAACAAGTTAAACGAACGTAAACGAACGAACATAAACGAACAGTCTTAACGAACATAAACGAACATGCCTAAATGAACATAAACGAATAGTCTTAACGAACATAAACGAACATAAACGAACGTAAACGAACATAAACGAACGTAAACGAACATAATTAAATAAACGAACATAAACGAACTTCCCGCCGAACGGTTCACGAACGGTTCGCTGAACGTTCGGTTCGTTTACAGCCCTACTCTTAATGGGCTCTTATTCACACACCATATCAATCTCTCGTTCTTTCGCTTGATTTCCAGCTACCAAATCATACCGATCTATCCCACATCACACGATCTAGACACCATATCGATCTCTCGCTCGGTCTCAAGCTACCAATCTATCCAAAACGATCTCTACAAATCGATCTCTCCTATATATGAGTTATTTTCTGAGTATGATCAAACCAATGAGCAAAGGATGATGGCGACACAATTAATGCAATATGAATATTGGTTCTAGTCGTTTTGAGACTTTTTTTCGTGTTTATATTGATTCAGATTTCAGACTTCAGACGTAAAAACAAACAGTCTGACTGATTCAGATTTCAGACTTCAGCACCACCTCTTATAAATCAGAAGTGAAATCAGACTTCAGACTTCAGCACCTCTTAAAAAACAAACACCACCTAAATCTATAATATAATAATTATAAGATAAAACTTTATTATTAAATCAATGATATCGCGACCGTAGTCAAACAAATAAAAAGTTTAAAAACATTTGATTCCGAAATACATATACATAATTAAAAATGGTCTAGGAAAACTAAAAATATTACATAATTAAAAAGAGTCTAAGAAAAGTAGAGATATTAAATAATTAAAAATAGTCCAAAAGAACTAAAGGTATTATGTAAATTAGCCTAATTATTATATATGTATAATATACATTAAAAATATATATACAAAATGTGTGGTGCGGTTTAAACCGAGGATTGACAACTCAAAACGACAAAATGCACCGTATAGACTATGGCATGGGAATGGGGCGGGGACCTCAATTCTTGTCCCCGTCCCCGATTATTTATCTCTATATCTATCCATGTCCTTGTCCGAATCCCCGTCGGGGAATATAATCACATCCTCATCCCCCACGGGGAAATATAGATTTTTTTTCCGTTTATATAAATTACTTTGAATTAAATATGTGAGAGACCATACATGTTTAAATCTCAAACATTTTCAATAAACCTAAAAGAAAAATGAATTTAATTTAATACAAAGAAACCACAACATAATATAATAACTAATAACCTAAAACAAACAAAAATCAATTTAATCGAAAAAAAAAAAAAAAACTTAAAGTCAAATGTACCAAAAGATATTGAGTAATATAAAATCATATCGAGTAATATACAAAATTTATCGAGTAATTGTATTTTGACTTGACATCCAAATTATTACATATAAACATCCAAAAAGTAACAATTATAGATTATAAACCTAGTTAGAAAATAGGAAATTATGAATTACCGGTTTAGTTGATATAAATTATATATATATATATATATATATGAGCGATCAAATAAAAACCACCTCCATTTGTGTAAACCGTGTAAACCAATCTCACTCATCCATTTTCTTGATCAATGGTTAAGGTTATTTAAGAAAATTAAAAATAAAAAAATTGAAAATACATTTTATAATACCGATAAGGGTAAAAGGGTAAAACCAAATATTCATTTATTCAAGGAAACCATATCATGTATATCATATTATTAATGAAACTAATCTATTTTTTGTAAAGTAATTTATTATTTTTACGTTAACATTTATTATTATTAATGAAACTAATTTATTTTTCATCTTGCAATTATTTCATGACGAACCGCCTACATTATGCACCCGTTTCATTTTTCATTTCATCTACTGAATGGATCACCTACACCATCACTGAAACGAGTTTCACCATGAAAGCAGTTAACCACTCATTGTTCAATTACGCCATGAACCAGTTTCTCCTTCATGAAACATGTTTCATGTAAATTAATTTTTTTATTTCACTCATGATTTGATGCATTCTTTCCTTTAAGCCTTACAATCTTCAAGATCTCGAAGCAGATTCATCATGTACCTGTTTCATCATGCAATTATTTCATGATGAACCAAATAAATTATGCACCCGTTTCATGTTCCATTTTTTCTACTAAACGGATCAACTACAACCATCACTGAAACGTGGTTCACCATGAAACGATTTCATATTACTCATGAATCAATTACAACATGAACCAGTTTCACCAACATGAACCAGTTTCACCTTCATGAAACATGTTTCATTAACATTATTTTTTTAATTTGAA
Organism: Cynara cardunculus var. scolymus; assembly: GCF_001531365.2. Taxonomy (NCBI): domain Eukaryota; kingdom Viridiplantae; phylum Streptophyta; class Magnoliopsida; order Asterales; family Asteraceae; genus Cynara; species Cynara cardunculus. The sequence goes on along the minus strand of NC_037529.1, from coordinate 11,039,888 downwards.
CCATAATTTACGATTTCATTCTATAATGCAATTCAATCTTTAAGACCCGTTTGCAGATTCAATCTCATAACAATATATCAAATTCAAATTTTTTATATTATAATAATTAAATATTTAAATGTTACCATTTATACAATTTATTTTATTACGTTTCATTAATTAAGATTTATTAATAACTTCCATATTTAATAGAAAATATTGTAAATGACCAAAATACCCTTATTGATTAAATTTAATTAGAAAAAAATAGAATTTTCCTATTGGTTGAAATTGGTTTACACGGTTTCTTAGAAATGCACGATTTTCATTTGAACGTGCTCCTATATATATAAAACGGGTACGGGGCATGGAGTACCAATACCCATCCCCATCCCCATCCCCGATTTGAGATAAACGGGGATCCTCGTCCCGATCGGGACGGGTGGATCGGGTTCTCCAACGGGTCGGGGTCCATTCTCATGCCTGCGTATAGTGTAGTCTGGTAAAATGCAAACTGCAAATCGCATTGCAAAATTTTTAAACCCCGCATTGCAGTGCAGTGCAGACGGTTTGACGGTTTAGATGAACACCCCTAGGTCAATCCTCAACATTTTTTATTTTTTATTTACATTTTGTATCTTTTTACTTTTTACTTTTTCATTTTTCATTTTACATAATCTTATCATATTAACACAACATAACCATATATTAATTAAAGTATGTTTCATTTAACAAATTAAATCATTATAATCTACTCCTCAATACCGTTAAAGTAAGCCTGATAGAGGTCTCAAGTTCAAATCCAAGGAGAAATAAAAATCCCCTTGTGGTCACGGAGGTTCAAATGCGGTGACTCCGGGCTATTTGTAAAGCAGGTGGTCGCCCTATGATTAGTCGGCTCGCATAGCGGGTTGGATATCCAGGTTAATTAAAAAAAAAAGTAAGCCTGATATTGAATATTTTTTTAATGTGATCATATTATTATATATCATAAATAATATGAAATTGTTTTTAATACTTATATTTCATATATATACTTATAGTCTTATAGTTATTCATTTAATTTGTTCTATATCATTTTTAAAACTTCATTTTACATCATTATCTTATCAACATGCATAATCAAATATTAATGAACTACGTTTAAAAATGTGTTTCTTTTTATAGAAATTATACCATTATAAATACATTTAAATGAAGCAAATATTGAATATTTTTGGATTTAATCATATCATCAAATACTATAAATACGTAATTTTTTACAAAACTATTTTTAATACACACTTTATACCTAGTTATTTATTTACTTTGTATTATATCTCTTACTTTTTCGTTTATTATTTTACACACTTATCTTATTAACATACATAATCATATGTTAACTAAAATATGTTTCTTTTTTTACAAATTATACAATTATAATTGTCTTGACAATATTTTCGGAGTTTACTTATGGTTTGAAGCATTTAAACAATTCAACCATTTATGACGGTTTGAAAAAATCTCAGCTCAAACCCTAACTCGTTACAAAGTGTAACCCTACCCAACCGTTGGGTAGGGTTGACAGGTTGCCATCATTATTTTAAATAAATATGTGTTTTTGATTTTTGGTGACTTAGAACTATTGTCTATCGTTAGAATTAATTTTACGCATATAACAAGTAGGTAATATTAAAATATTGATACAAAAGCACATGCAACAAATGAATAAATTATGTTTGTAAAAAGATGAAAATATGTGTATATACGAACACTCATATTGACTACATCTCCCAACCAATATATATATATATATATATATATATATATATGTATGTGTGTGTGTGTGGAGGTTCAAACAAGAACATCATGTTTTACGAGAATGCGAGAATATTTATGAGTCTCCAAATTATTTAATCCATAATTAAAATTAAAAGAAAATAAACTATTAATTAAGGATGATCATATGATCTCATATTTATATGTAATTTTGTTGAAACTATTATCTCTAAAATCACACATACTCACACACACACACACACACACACACATACTCACACACACACACACATATAATATGTTAACCAGTATAAAATAATTATCACATTATTTTCACAGTAAAATCACATAGTGCACAGACAGAGGATGAATGTAGACATGATCATCGTTGATTTTCAATTATCAAAACATTATCACATCGATATCACAACAAAAGTCACATAATTATTAGATGATTATCAGATCAAAAGCACATCATAAAAAGTCTTCAACTTATCAAATAATTATCACATTATTATCATGAAAAAATTAAATAATCATCACAGTATTATCACATCAATATCGATAACGAACACATCGACATGAAAAGTCCTTTTTGTAATAGCAAAATATATATATATATATATATATATATATATATATGTATATATCAAAGGAAGAACCAAATGGTTGTTCAATGAGAAACTTTCTATCATATTTATCTGTTTTCTCATTATTTTGATTTATTTTTAATATACAATCAACACATTAATTGCTAGCCCTTTCATTATCTTATTTTTTAACTCAATTTTCATTATTCTATAAAGAAAATTTAAATCCACAAATATATAAAACTATATATAATTTTATTTACATCAAAACATTCATTTTTTTAATTACATGATAATTGTAAAAATAAATCATCAAAATTAAAGATAGATGAAATTTCAATCTTAAATATGTGGTGTAATGTAAATTATTATTGTTTGTAATTCATAAATCGTATTTCCATGCCCAACATAAATCTTCAAACTATCCAACGAGATCATGCGGCTATCAATTAGTCAAGGCTTTAACTGTTCAATACTTTCGAATTTCATAAAACCATTATAACATGCACTTTTGATCCAAATTCTTCAATATAAAAGAGTTATTTTAAAAAAGTATAAGAACATACCTACTACAATCACTATTAGAAAAAAATGAATTAACTAACAAAAGAAAAATGAACCAAATACATATCTTTTCTCTTCTCTAAAATCTAAAACAAACAAGTGGGAGAGGCATAATTCGAACCTACATAGAAAAACTTCAACAAATTTACAATTTGTCTCTTTTGACCACTCTCCCCTTCCCAGGGCAAGCCCTTCCCCCCATTTAGAAATAAATGTTCCCAAGACTTTTTAATCTTGAGGAGGATACTCGATGAGGGGTAGATTAAAGGGTTGAGTTCCGGTGAGAATGATGGTTAAGGTGAAAAGCGTAATAATGGATCTCCACATTAGGATGAGATATATGGAGATGCACCCAAAAAGTTTTTTTTTTTTTTTTGTTTTTGCAAAACCTTAGGATAGTGAGGTGGCACCATGAGAATTGAGTATTCTAATATAGTGAAATTGTGGTTGAGTTTTAGTTGTCTCAAATTGGTGAAGAGTTAAAAGATTCGAACAAAGTGAAATGTATAAAAAGATGGATGGTGCCTTTGTGTCAATTCATGGGATTTTTCTAATAGGGTTGTCTTATTTTGGATGACCCTCTTTGAAATCTATAACCATGGTTAGAATCAAAATCAACCAAATGGTTAAAAAAATAGTACAAAACTAAAAGTGAAACCAATGACAATGACTTGGCAACATGAGGTTTGATTGTTCCTCAAATCATAAATAAGGTTGACTTTCATCTTTTGACACTAGTACAAAGATGATAGTTTGGAAGAAGATGATGGATGTATAAAAGCGTGATGGAGCTTTGAAATCCATAACAATGGTTGAAATCAAAACCAACCAATTGGTAAATTTTTTGTGCAAAACGAATGCAAATGATACATTTTTTTTCTTAACAAGAGTTGTGATTATTGTAGTACTTATAATAACAAATGTAGTTTAAGTATCTATTATATCATTTATATATATATATATATATATATATATATATATATATAGAATGGAAGTGTTGACTTAATGGCGTGCTTTCATCTAATGTTAGTATTCTCCAAATCGTGATTTACAGTGTTGGATGAGGCGCTATAAATATAAATACAATCCAGAGTTTTAGATACATCACACTTCCGCTCGAGTCGAGGTTTTTACGTTTTTCCTTAAATTGAGTTTTGATCACTGCGCAACGCGCGGTATCGAACACTAGTGAAGAGATAAGGATAAATTTAGGATAACAGAAAATTGTTGATAAATATACTAATTAATTTTCATTTATTCTAACATTTATTGTATGTTAATTAATTTGGAGACCCAGAAGTGTTCTCGCATTCTCGTAAAACAAGGGCATTCTTGTTTGAACCCTACCCTATATATATATATATATATATATATATATATATAGAGAGAGAGAGAGAGAGAGAGAGTGAGAGAGAGAGAGTTAGGATCATGTGAGACTAACCTGTTTTTGTAAGATCTGTGAGACCATTTTTTTTACACTTGAAACTTTACAGTAAAACACGGTTAATATAACCTTCACAACGTTTTTGCTATGATGTTTCGAGTATAAAAATGTTGTCTCATGAAAATAGCTGGTCTCACGTGAACCAAACTATATA
>NC_037529.1:11028020-11034834 GCF_001531365.2 Cynara cardunculus var. scolymus | reverse complement strand
TAATTTAAATATTTTTCTTATTTAATAGTTATCAAATTCGGTTTCCTTAATTATCTCAAATAAATTGTATCACAATCGTGTATCACATTGTGGTTGTGTGTGGCATAAGACTCAGATTACATCTGTTATCATCACATGTTCAAAACGTTATCATAGTGGTATCACAATTTGTAACACAATTGGTTTTGTGTCTTACTATTATAAATTCTTGGGTATCACAACATGTATCATATTTGTTTTGTGTTTTATTGTTAGAAATTCTTGGTCGGAGAGGGAGAGGGGGAGAGAGGAGAGAGATTTTAAAAAAACTAATTTACCCCTATATATTATCAGTAAATTTAAATTATTTGAAAATTAATGAATAACTAACAAAATTAATGAATAATTACCAAAATTAATATGTTTAATAATAACCATTGATTAATAATAATGTGTAGTTGAAATTGGATCACAAAGTTATCACAAACAATAGAGTTCTCCATTGATTGAATATATATATATATATATATGTGTGTGTGTGTGTGTGTGTGTGTGTTTGTGTGTGCGCGCGCACACATTTCTCTTGTTAACCAAACAATTAGTGTTAACTTTGTTAACCAATCTCATCCATCCAAAATGTTCATCAACGGTTTAGATTTGATTAACTTAATTTAATCATCCAAAATATATTAAACACACGTCCTCCATAATGTTCATACATGAACAGAGGTAACAAGGTAAATGATAAAATCAAGGGATTAGGAAACAAAATCTATCCCTAATACCACGAGAAATCAAACGGGAAGATTATGGAAGCTTTTTTTTGATTCAGTTGAGAAATTTTTGAAACGATATTTTCAACGGTAATCGAAATCTTCTTTAGTGAAACAAATCAATTTTCACAAAAAAAAAAAAAAAAAAATCATATACAACACGTATAGTTCATTGTTGAACAATTTGAAGTCTTTATATGAGAAAGTTCGCTTATGAACAATGTTCCAATGCAAAATTACATGGACAATTTGAAAGAAAATGCATTTTTACATAATCTCCAAGTTTCTACGCATGAGTTGACTGATGAACTATGTTCACTGATATTTGGCCTTTTTTCTATATGAAATTATTGAATGATGTTTGCTAGAAGTCGAAAGTTCAAATGTGAATGTGCACTAGTGAATATATTACACTACACATACATAAGTAACAGTGTTGGATTCATCAAAACAGGTTCTTCGCTTATAAACATTTTAACTGAAGTTTGATGGTATAAAATTTATTAACAACATATGACCTTGGTCTGTGTGAACAACATCTTATGAACATTTTTTTATTAACCTAGATATCCAACCTGTTATACGAGCCGATTAATTACAGGGCGACCATCTGCTTTGCAGATAACCCGGAGTCACCGCATTTGAACATCCGTGGCCACAAGAGGATTTTTATTCCTCCTTGAATTTGAACTTGAGACCACTTAGTACTTTTGACCTTTTGAACCAAGCTCAAACCAATCAAGCACCATCCTTAAAGTTCATCTTATGAACATTTCCTATTCACAACTGAACATCTCATATTTATTAAAACTATGAGTAACAAAACAAGAGGCAAGTGCCATCACACATACAAAATTCAAAATAAGAAAAGAAGCAAAGAAATAGGAAATTGAGATTTGAAATAACAAAATATTAAAAAAATTCCATTATTATATATCCTTAAAACAAGTTAACTGCATATAAATTACAAAAAATAATAATAATAAAATACAATGCTACCCCTACGATTAAAACCAAAAAGAAGGAAGTGATATGATTGGTCAAGATTGGTTAACAAAGTGAATCTCACTTATATGGTTAACAAAATAAATTAAAGGGACCTTATATATAGTCAAAAACTATTTTGAGAAGTGATAAATATTTGGGAAGTAAAGAAGTGATCATGACTTTTCATACGGTCAAGATCGAATTTGACTATTCAATAATTGTGGCTTTCACTGGTAAAATATTACCACTTTAACTGGTCAAAGATTACGGCTACACAAAAAATATAGAGGGTATTTTCGTAACTTTTACAATAGGCAAATAGGTTCATATATGAACTTATGTGATTTACATATGAACTATATGTTCATATGTGAACTCGTGTAATTCATATATGAACTATTTTAACTGATTCACATATGAACCCGTGTATCGTGTAATTATATATGAACTATTTTAACTGATTCACATGTGAACCCGTGTATTTACATATGAACTCGTGTGATTCACATATGAACTAATTAACTGATTAATATATGAACCTAAATTACGGTTATATGAAAAATTTAGAGGGTAGTTTCGTAACTTTTACAATAACTTTTACTATATGTTCATATGTGAACTCGTGTGATTCACATATGAACTATTTTAACTTATTCACATATGAATTAATTTTAACTGATTTACATATGAACTAATTAATTGATTCATATATGAACCTAATGGTTCATATATGAATTAGTTAAAATAGTTTACATGTGAACTAATTAACGGGTTCACATATGAACATATAGTTCATATTTGTATCTTATGGGTTTATATGAACTCGTTTGCCTTCTATTTGTAAAAGTCACGAAACTACCCACTTATCTTCTGCATACCCATGCAGAGAATTATCTGGTGCTTCACGGTCAAAGTCGCAAATGTTGACCAGATGAAGAGCTAGGATCACTTCTTTACTTCTCAAATATTTGCCACTTTTCAAATAAACCTTGCCCTACATAGAGTCGGATTCATACGAGAATGCTACCTAAATAAGAAAATAAGAAAATGCATTTCATCCGGCCACCTCATCCAATCTTATGGTTATGATTAAATTACCCAAATTAGTTTAAAAAGGGCATTAAGGTCATTTATATTTAAGTCTAATCTAACTATTTTTTGAATACCTAAAAAATCTCATAATATCCTTAATCAGGTTATATATTTTTAGATTACGATCAGTCAATAATTGTTTCGAAGTTTGAATCATATGTGATATTGCTGCATATCACGTGTGATTCTTTTCATGATTTTCCCAATAAATTTGTCACGAATTTTTAGATCCACGATATTGTTTTTACGATTTAAATTCCATGTGTTATGCAAAATATCATATGTGATTAACTAACACAAAATATCACAAAAACTACGTGTTATGTTATATTATCATTTTTGACTAACAACTCATATGACAACAAGCACATGTGTTAACAAAGGGAAAATCATGTTATAAATATCATTTTTGGTCGATTTTACCTTTTCAATAAAATAGTAAAAAATTCATTTTAATTACAAATTTACCACATTATCTAAGGGGTCGTTTGCCTAAATACTTACCCAATAAGCGTTTATCGTTAAGAATCAAAACGAATCTTATGCAACAATTTACTTGGTAAGCATTTACCCGGGTAAGAGTCGTCATCCTCACTTATCGGGTAAGACTCTCCATTCTTATCATCACTCTTACCGGATAAGATTCTTGCCCCTTGCCATGTGAGAACGATGACTCTTACCATGGTTAGCACTTACCAGGTAATTGTTGTATGCAATGCCGTTTTGGTGGACTAAGATCTTACCAGGTTAGAAAGTGATAGTGTTGAATTTTACCGGTAAGCGCTTACTGGTTAAGTGTTTGGTAAAGGGCCTCTTAGATTCGTAAGAAGATGAGGGAGATAAATGGCAGATAACGGCTGGTTCAGAAGTTGATACCCAAATCAATTGACACTACCATCTACGATATGCTATATGTCTTTTTTTCATTTGCAAGATTATTTAAGATCTTCAAGACACCAACTGTCGCAAATTGATGGATGTACGTTTTGTTCATTTTCATTCCCCGGCCTAAAACAAACACCCCATTTTCCATCATCACATACGACTTATTGTCGTCATTGCTTTCACCTTAATTTACTTTGGGAGTTGGGACCATGCGTATATATAGTTACATCGTTATTTACTTCTCCATTCTTACGTACAACCATACGTAAGGCGATTCAAATGGAAACGACCTAAAGGTCGAATACGTGAAACCATGAAAAAACAAATGAAAAAATATAAAAAATATAAATATTGAGTTAAAGAAAATAAAATGCTAGTTTTTTTTTCATATAATGTATTTGTCTCTAAATTTGATTATATATATTTTCCAATTTCCATCGATCCATCATGAACATGATTCATGCAGATGTCAAGCCCAAATAAGCATTTTAGAATTAACCGGGTCTAGAACCGGATTCTGGGTCAGGCCTAGAACTGGACTTCATCTCTTGAATTAAGTTAATCGTATAGAGATATACAATAGTGGGCCAAAATTCGGAACGAAACAGTGATTGTCATAATCGGTCTCGGTCTCGATCATTAAACTCGAGCCCGTTTAACTTGATCCATAACCAGTCCCTACCCAAATTTTTTTTATGATAGATTTTCTGAATACATTATACAATTGGGTCACTCAAATACACTTTAAAAATACGTATTATTATAAATAAAATTACATTCAAATATTCAATTATTTGAAAATACATTTATTTATAATCAGTATCCCATGTCGGATTGATTTGAAGACTTCCGGTCTCTTGAATTCTTTTAATAACATCTTGATTATCAAAGTCATCAACGTCGAGTTCTTCATCATTGTCATATTGTGAGTAAGTGCAGTTGGTATCGGTAGTTGGCGGCGTTCTTAGTCCCATGACGATTTCATTTTCTTCAAAATTTTCTTTCACCTCTTCAATCTCCACCTCTAACGATGTAGTGTGTTGAATTCTATCAAAGCTATCCAAGTAATCCTTCAAACAAATGCAACACTCTACGGACTCCGGGCTTAGTCTTGTCCGATGTATTGAAATGATCCAGCCACTAAGAGAAATGGCAGATTCCAAAGCTACGATACTATCTTGGATAGTTAGTATTCACGTGCCATACATGATCAAAAATCGCAAAAAACGGTCATATAAACGTTCTCAATGATAAAGAAAAGACTCTTTTTTTAACTTATCGGGCCAGGCAGGTCCCACAAATCCGTCCAAAGGCATAACTGGTCCCGGTCGACGGTGCAGTCCCGGTTCCGGTTCTCCGACGATCCCAGGTCAAGCCGGATCGGTTTGGCCATCACTAAATTATACAAGGATACAATAGTTGACCAAAGAAATAGTGTCCTAAGTGGCAATGAATACAACACATGGTTAAATACTTATTCCAAATCGATTTATTTAAAAGATACATCATCATTTTAATTTACTTTATATATCAATTATTTTAAAAAATGAAAAAATACAACACATGTATTTGTTTTCTTCTCAAATCCTTCTTTCAAAATTATATAGTTTCTTTGTATTGTTAGGATGTGTATGATACCAAGACGTCATAAAATATGATAAAACAAATTAAGACATATGTTCAACTATTAGTAAGACAGAATTGAACAGAACATAACTTGGAGAGAGAAAGACTTGGGATCATGTGAGACTAGTCTATTTTTGTAAGATCATATTTTTATACTTGAAACTTCATAGTGTTTTACTGTGAAGGTTTGGATTTTTTTTACCTTCATAATGTTTTACTATAAAATTTTAAGTGTAAAAATGTGATAATCGGGTTATTCGGTAATAGTGCTTGGGTTGTTTTTGAAAATATTGGTAAGTTGAGGGGTTATTTTGTTTATATGTTTAGATTATTTTAAAATTCCCCCACCGCCTCTTATGAGTTATGTTTATTATATGATATATTGTGTTATCTCATGGGGTTTTGGGGAAAAAGTTGATAGAAAGCTTCGGTGTGTGTGTGCGCGTGTTGAAGCCGAAGCAAAACATAACTAAAAAGGGAAGAAATAGAAGTTGATTTATGTTATTCTTATCTGAATATTTGTTGTTGTTATCTATTTCTCTGTGAATCAAAGTGAGTTCAATGTTTATGAACTTTTTTTATTTGGAAACTGGTTATACAACTGTATGGTTCTTTATATGAAATGTTGATATACAATTGTTTTGATGACATTATTGGCAGCAATTATGGGTTATTGTTATGATTACATCATGTGTGGAAATAAGGGTGGCATATCAAGGAAAGGTGTATTTTGGGTTATAATAGTGACATATCAAAGAGATGTGTATTTTGGGTTATATGAGTGACATATCAAGAAGGGGTGTATACTAAGATAAGGGTGACATATCAAGGAAATGTGTATACCAGGATAAGAGTGACAAAATCGTTTAATTATAAAATCTAGGTTTTGATCAAGTGTTCATAATTATCGCATTCTTATGATGCGATAACTTGGGGTGGTCGCATCTGTGTGATGTAGGGATGGCAATGGGGCGGGGACCTCAATACCCGTCCCCGTCCCCGATCCCCCGTATGTGTCCCCGTCCCCGTCCCCATCCCCGCAGGGGATTATGATCACATCCCCATCCCCGTCCCCAACGGGGAACGGGGATCCCCAACGGGGAAACGGGGATTTTTTTTAAAAACAAAAAATTATTGAAATACACTAATATTAATATAAGACTTAAACAAGACCAAAAAGTTTAAACTAATATTATCAAAGTTAACGTCAAACGTACTAAAATTACATAGAGTAATATAAGACTTAAACAAGACCAAATTGTGATTGCAATTTGAAGGGTTGCTGCTGCCGTAGGCACATGATATCAAGTGTCAACAAGAACCTAATTTGTATAAAAACCTAATTTGTAAAAGAAAGCAGACCAGCCACAATAATGTATTAATTTGGATCCAAATCAAGGAACATATATAACAATTAACGTGGTAGTATAAAATGGTAGATGATTAATGAGGAGGAAGGATGCGGGAACCGG
>NC_037529.1:11017921-11027970 GCF_001531365.2 Cynara cardunculus var. scolymus | reverse complement strand
GGGTACGGGGCGGGGCGGGGAGTGCTATACCCGTCCCCGTCCCCGTCCCCGGCTTGCGCCAAGCGGGGATCCCCGTCCCCGTCCCCGAGACCCGATTTTTCGGGGAATCCCCGTCCCCGACCGGGGCGGGTGGACCGGGTTACCCGACGGGTCGGGGTCCATTCCCATCCCTAGTGTGATGTGATAATTTGGAGTTGTCGCATCCTATTGATGCGATGAAGTGTGGTTGTCGCACTAGAGTAATGCGAGTAATGGGTTTTGTCGCATCCTTATGACACGACAAGTTGTTTCATTGCACTCATTGAATGCAACAAGTTGGGTTATTGCACCAGCGTGATGTGATATGTTGAGGTTCTCGCACCAATGTGTTGCGATGACTTGGGTTTGTCTCATCAATGTAATGCGAGAAATGTATCAATTTATATATGATGCGACAAGCTTTACCCATAATGTGTTTATCAGATTATTTGAATATTTAAAATGTAATAAATGAGGTTTATTATATCAAAATGATTTTTATTTGTTATTATTACAAATATGAGTTTATAAATGTAATTTGGTGATTTTCACTCTGTAATTGCATAGAAGGGATTACTCACTAGACCTCAAGGTCTAACCCTCATTTTGTGTTTAAAAAATGTGTATCACAGGTCGAGCACAACCAGAAGATAAAAGAAAGGGAAAACTGTGAAGTGATCATATTATGCTTACATGGGATTTTGGGCCAACATATTATTCTTTTGTATCTAAATACTTGTTATGTATTCATGTGTTGTATAAATATTTTTCTTCACTTGTTAGCTACTTTGTAATGTAGCCTTTGTAGATAGTGAAACCGAATGTGTAAAATTATATTTTTTTGATATATGAAAATATATGTTTATGCATAAATATGATCTTGGGGTGTTACAAAAAATATAGTCTCATTGGTCTTACGAAAACATGCTAGTCTCACGTAAATCCAACCTTATATATAGGGGTAATCATTTGTAAGCCATTTGAAGGTCACAAATCTTACAAATCCATCTAGGTCGTCTTTTTTTAATAACAGTTGAGAAATTTTCAAATTTAATTTGATTAAACAAATTAAGCAAAGGTTAGTTTTTGATATAATTTAAATTTAAAATTTTTATTAAATATTTAGAATTATCTCTATGATTTTCTCAATTACCTCGGTCACTCTCTTTCTCTTTTTCTCTCTTTCACTCTCTTATCTCACAACTTCTCCTTCGCGTATGGTTTTCTTCTTTAGTTTCCGTATCTGTCTTTGTGGCGTTCGTCTCTAGTTCGTCTAGAAGATTGGAAGTCCAAGATTCCCACGCCTGGGTAAGGATACATTGAATTAGATAAAAGCAACCAGGGTTTTTTTTTTTAAATCAAATTATGTATTTGAGAAAAAAATTATGTACTTTTTATTAAATTGTTATTATGAAATGTTATTATGAGTTATAATTATGAAATGTTATTATTGATTGTTATTATGGATTGACTGTGGTTTCACATATGAGATATTATTAAGAAATGTTATTATGAAATTTGTTGTTTCATATGTGAAACAATACTTGTATGAAATAGTTCATATGTGAATTACATGGGACCACATATAAAAGGTAAAAGAATCGCGTATTAAGACACGACGCGCCATAAGCTTAAGGTGACGTAAAACATAATTTTTAAATCACGATGCATCATGACAGCTTTTATGATGAAACTTTTAGAAAAACAACCAATTAAAAGATAGATACAAGATGATGGTCCAAATACATAGACTCATGGAGACAGGTGGTTATCAAATGCACCACAAGTAGAAGTAATTGATAGCGAGTGTAGTACTAATTTTTTTTAAATGCAGTTGGAGTACAAATTAGAAAACTGAAGATGGTCCAAAATGCATAGATATGTAGGTATCAAGTATCTGACACGTAAAAAACAAAATGCCTATCAAAACCGTATTTAATAATTAAGGAATGTTTGTTAACAGTTTGCTGAGTGAGTTGAGACTCGGATTTTATTCGGTCGGTTATAAATGATTATTTGATAGCGGTTTAATGATATTGAAAGTGTCTTATTCGTTAAGTTTTTAGGGGAGAAATTAATGCAAAAAGCTAAATATGAAAAACTTGTCTCTCCCAATTTAAAACGTTTTCCTTCTATCTCTGAAAAGCTCATTCAAACAAAGCCTTCTCAATCCATACAGACATACTAATCCATGCAGTTAGATTTATTGATACAAGACTTCATGAAAAACCAACCAAATAGCCTTTAGAGTCGTTTACTAAATGTTTACCAAGCGCTTATCAAGTATATTTATCACTCTCACTTACCTTGTTAGATAACGTTCTCGACTATCAAAATGGATTGTCTGTAAGAGTTTTCTCTCCTTCGTTTACTGGGTAAGCACCTTGGTTGTTGTCATGCCTTTTACCAAGTAAGATAATTGATCGTTCACATGCTCAACTAACAAAATAAGTGAGTTGCTAAACACTTTGTAACACCCATAAAATTGGTAAAACTACGACATACAGAATCTTGATATTTCCATAAATAAATAAAATGCATAAACCCATAAAAGGGGTGAAGATTGGAACAAGTGTTAGAAGACTGACGGAGGTTGTGGAGGTGGTGGTCGGGGAACAGCGGTGGTCATGGAAGTGATAAGGCAATGGTGGCATACACAAGATATATATACGAGCCTAATCAAATGAGAACTAATTAGTTTGTGATAACCGTGGAGTCTAATATGAGCCAATCATTTTATGATATTAATTGTATTACCTTAATTAATAGGTAATAGGTAAATGACATTTTAGTAAAATGATTAATTATAATTTAAATATTTTTCTTATTTAATAGTTATCAAATTTGGTTTCCTTAATTATCAAGAATTCGGTTTTCTTAATTATGCCAACAAAATTGTATCACAGTCGTGTATCACATTGTGGCTGTGTGTGGCATAAAACTCAGATCACATCCGTTATCAACCAATTCTCAAAACGTTATCACAGTGATATCACAATGTGTTTCACAATTGGTTTTGTGTCTTACTGTTATAAATTCTTAGGTATCACAACGTGTATCATATTTGTTTTGTGTTTTACTGTTAAAAATTCTTGGCCGAGTTCGAGCCCTGGGAGGGGAGTGTTGGCGACATTTAAGTGGAGCCATGTTTAGCCTCCAAATTTGCCGAGGATTAGTCGGGCTTTGGCCCGGACACCCTTACAAAAAAAAAAAAAAATCTTGGCCGGAGAGAGAGAAAGAGGGGGAGAGAGGAGAGAGATTGTAAAAAGACTCATTTACCCTTATATTGAAAATTAGTGAATAATTACCAAAATTAATATGTTTAATAATAATCATTGATTATTAATAATGTGTGGTTGAGATTGGATCTCGAAACCTATGTGTTATAAAATGCAAGTCACAATGACATAATCCATAGATATTTCAAAATAGGGGTCTAGGATGTTAAAACACATAAACCACATGGACAAAAATTTGTAACTCACTCCTTTTTAAATTATTCTTTGTTCTTTTTCATATATTTTTAGCAGTGTTTTAAAAGGCTCATGATGACTGTCGTTATGACATGCCATGACTCAAAACTCGCCTTCGACCTCACATAAAATATATGACATATTACGACCTAGTGTGCGTTTTTGTATAATTGATTTTTTTTTACCTTTAGAGACTTTTACTTTTAGTTCTTAATACATAATCTAATTTAAATTGCTAAGGGGCCGTTTACCAAATATTTATCCGGTAATTGCTTACCAATAAAATTTAACACTATTATATACTTACCGGGTAGGATTTTAGGCCATCAAAACGATATCGCATGCAACAATTTATCCGGTAAGTGCTTACCATGGTAAGAGTCGTCGCCCTCACTTACTGGGTAAGACTCTTGGTCCTTGTCTCGCTCTTACCAGGTAAGATTTTTGGTCCTTGCTATATTCATTCAATAAGGTAATATGACTTGGTAAGCGCTACCCGAGTAAGCGTTTTGTAAACGGCCCCTAAATCTCATTCATTCGTTGAGTTTTAGTATAACACATATGTGTATATATGTATAACAGGGCATAATCATTTGAGAACTTCAAATTTTAAAAGATTCGGGAGATCTATCCGAATCTAATAGTTTAATATAATTATATTATTTATTATATAAACATTAATTCATTTCTTAGGAAATTTAAATTTCATACATATCACTTTCTATTATGTCTCCGTAACATACACACCCACAATTAAATGTCACACAAGCTGAACACATTATGAACATCGTAAACAACTTTAAAAAAAATTACTGGGTGTTCACAAGGTTCATATGGTGTTCACACATTGTAACTTTAGATTTAGTTAAGTTGTTTTAGTTGTTTACAATATGTTCACAAGTTATACCAGATCTCGTAGATTTGGAATGTGTTCACAATGTAATCACAAATTGTAATACTATATATCTATTTCTAATAAAATGTTCACAATATGTTCATTTTGTGTGTGCACGCACATGTATGTTACAAAAGGAGGAGATAGAAGAGATGAGAGAAAGAGCTTTTAAATTATATTAGATTTTATTTTTAGCTATTTTTTTGTGATCTAAATTGGATTTGATGAATTAGACAGTTTTCTAAAGAAGGTACCTATGAATAAATCTATACATGATATACAAATTTGTCGTCATAAGTCACGCATAAAAAGGTTGTAGCCTCATTATGACTCATAAGACTTTTTTTTATTAACCTAGATATCCAAACCGTTATGTGAGCCGACTAATCTTAGGACGACCACCTGCTTTGCAGATAGCCCGGAGTCACCGCATTTGAACCTCCGTGGCCACAAAGAGATTTGTATTCCTCCTTGGATTTGAACCTGAGACCTCCTGGTACTTTTGACTTTTGGAGTCAAGCTCAAACCAATCAGGCACCACCCTTGTGGTTGACTCGTAAGACTTTAAGCTTGACCTTACCGCACATCGCCTCACACCATTTGAAATCTTAATTTTTATAATACCTTTTTCCAAATCGTTAACTTATTCAAGTAAATATTTATATTATTATTTTGTAACCAGGAGAATAACAACCTAACCATTTTTATTTCTAACATGTCATGATAAATCTGAAAAAGGCGAGTATTGTGGAATTGCATGTTACACATAAAAGTATATGGTTGAGGCCAAATACAAAGAACTATAAAAAGAGTGGATGCATATAACAAATAAGCCGACATGTGAATGATTTTGAATCTACTTTAAAACATTAGGAATCAAATTAATACTTGAAAATTAAGAGAGATGGTGCCAAGAATGTTCCCGGTTGGCCTACACCATAATATTGGTCAAACAGGCATGTTTGGCTTAGACAATCCAACAAGCGAGTCGACCCAATTATTAAGATTGGTCGAATTGACAAACCAATTTGGCTCGTTTATTTTAATCATCTTGTTAACCATGAAAACCATATTAACAGTAAAAACCTTTTAGGCTATGTCTGACAAACTAGCTGATAATTTAACTGGGTAGCAACTCGATTTGACCGAAATGACCAAATCTTCAGTATAAAAGAGTAAATTGTCTCGGACCAAACGGATAGATAGGGAATTCCAAGACCAAAGTGGTGAGGGAACCAAATAGTATCATGCAACACTCTGAAGAGGGGTAAATTGTAATAAACTTTATGAGGAGGGACTAGGTAAGTTCAATGCTTAAAGATTATATAATATGGAGGATCATTGTTGTCAATAGTTAAAAGTTGGACAATAATTTAAAATCTTAATAAGTATTTCTAAATTTTAAGTTAGGGGTTGTTTACTCAAATGCTTACCCGGTAAGTGTTTACTTATAGAAGTCAACACCATAATTTATTTTTTTGCGTAAGATTTTAGTACATAAAAACGTATTGAATGCAACAATTTACCGGGTAAGCACTTACCTGGATAAGAGTTGTAATCTTCACTTACCGGGTAAGACTCTCCATCCTTCTCATCGCTCTTACCCAGTAAGATTATTGGCCATTGTCATGTTCATCCGATGAGGAAATTTTGTCCGGTAAACACTCACCATGGAAGGAGATTTCGGGATTTTGTTTTTAAGAAATGATTTAGCGAGATGGGAAAGATTAGATACTCACATTTCCTTCACTTTGATCGGAAATGAGAAACAGATTTTTAATATTTATAAGATTTTACTAAACATTAATAATCATTATAAAATCTGATGAGATATAGTTTTGTAAATTATAAGATGAAATATATCAATATTTCATGTAAACAAAGGAAACATAATTTTATTTTTATTTTGCTAAATAAAAGATATTCATATTTTCATTTCCATTTCCATTTTCAAAAATAAATTTTTTTTTATTTATTTATTTAAGAGTAGATTACATTTTTCGTCCACGTGGTTTGTTAAAAATTGTAGATTTCATCTATATGGTTTTAAAACTTTTGTTTTCATCCATATCTATACTATATTATAAAACATTTAACAAAAATTCTTAAAAATTATTTTTTATGCGCAAAATACTGTTTATTGATGTATATTACTTAAAATTTAAGATTACAAGTAGAATGTGTTTGGGTACATCTTATTAAAGCTCCATGTTTTAATTCGTGTAACTAACTACAGATAAACATAATTAAATACGTGATAAACATCATTTTAAATATAAAAAATCCAAAATATTATTAATATAATCATTAAGTTCTAACAAAATACGTAATTATTATCTTAATAAAATTATATTATTAAATCAAAAATAAAAATAATAAATTTTAAATAGTTAGTTTGGTACTAATATCAATATTTTCTTTCATTTTTTTATAATATATCTTCATATTTAGATTTTATTTAAAAATAAAAACATTAGTTTTCTCAAAATCATATAAAACTATATTATAATATCATCTGAGACAAAAAAACGAAACATTAAAATCAAGATGTATTGTGCGAATACGATTTTAGTGATTTGTAATTCATTTATATTTCCGTCCAAAACACTATTTTTAAGCATGAAGGACTAAAATAGAAACGAATTGTAAATATAAGGATGAAAAAGAACAATCAATTTTAAATCACAAGGATGAAAATTGTAATTTCAAAAACATAAAGACAAAAAAAGAAATTTTCTAGAAACCACAGGTACCTAAAACGTAACTTAGTCTTTATTTAATTAAGTTTGTTAGATAGACACAGAAGAATAATTGTTACATATAATTAAAAAAATAAGTACATAAAAATAAATTAGCGAAGGTTGTTGTCGTTATCTTGTATTACGTGATTATCCGCCACATAATTTGACTCGGCGACAAAAAGGAAAGCAAGTTGTCGTCGCTCCCATTTCCTAGAAATCCATCCTTTCAATCATACCACATAATCATATCTTAAAACCAATCTATCATCTTTTGGAAAATAAATTTTATTATAATATATATATATATATATATATATATCTTTTGCAGATAGTCCGGAATCGTCTTATTTGAACTTTCGTGGCCATAAAGAGATTTTTATTCTTCCTTGGATTTGAACTTGAAACCTCCTGGTGCTTTTGACTTTTAAAGTCAATCTCAAACCAATCGGACACCACACATATGGTTTTCACAGTAAAAATTTTATCTTGTATAATGCTTTTTTTTCATAAATATAAATCTATAAGCTAACACTGAATAAACAATGTTACTGGAATAATTAACATTAAAATTTGTTAATAAGTTTTGATACAAATTATAATATAAAGTAATAAATAATTATGAAACGTGATTAAAATGATGAAAAAGAAAAATAGAGGTGAGTAGATTGACTATCAAAGATTAGATAGACACAAAAGATGTAGCCGACTTATGCCATATAAAATAACAACCATTGCTATTAAAAAAATCATTATTTAATAGGATAATGAATTTAAAATTATTGATGTGTTTAGTTTGTAGGATTTCATGTAGAATTAGATTTTTTTATTTATAAAAATAATTAAATTATATTTTTATTTATTGATAATATTTTTTAAAACTTTATTTCATACAATCCTATAAATCCTCCCTGTGAAATCCCGTGCATCCTCTAAGGATTTCAAAGTTCTATTTATTGTAATACACACATGAGCTATGTTTGGTAAACTAACTAATAATCTAACTGAAAGTTGATAAACTAAATGATGACTGATGAATAAGTGAACTGATGGTTGATAATCTAGTTTAGGGCTGTAAACGAACCGAACGAAGACTTGTTCATGTTCATTCGTTTAACTTAACCGAACAAACGAACGAACACGAACGGTAAACGAACGAAAATATTTGTATTTGTGTTCGTGTTCGTTCGTTTAGAAATCAGGTGTGTTCGTGTTCGTTTATGTTCGTTCGTTAACATGCTAAACAAACCATGCTAAACGAACATAAACGAACGAGCTAAACGAACATAAACGAACGGGTTAAACGAACATAAATAAATATTATTTGAATTCAAAGTAAATAAATAAAAGATTATATATTAAATTTAATATATAAACGAACATAAACGAACGAATATAAATGAACGTAAACGAACGGTAAATGAATAAACGTTCACGAACATAAATGAACGAACGAGACTCTTGTTCATGTTCGTTCATTTAACTAAACAAACAAAAAAAATTATTCATGTTCGTTCATTTATTAAATAAACGAACATAAACGAACTTCCCGCCAAACGGTTCACGAACGGTTCGTTGAACGCTCGGTTCGTTTACAGCCCTAATCTAGTTGATAAAATAAATACGTTTGGCAAAAAACTAACTATTAAAAAAATGTAAAATGACTAAAGTGACATAACATGTTTAAATATTAATAATTTGGAATTATTTTTAATTAATAATTAAAATTAATTAATAAATTAAATTTAAGATTATTTAATAATTAATATTAACTAATAATTAAAATGAACGAGTTAATAAATAAAAGTGATTACTAATTAAAATTATTATTAATTAATAACTAATGTTTATTAATAATTAATGATAATAAATAACAACTAATATTAATCAGAGTTATAATTAAAAAAGTGGCAAATATAAAACTCCTAAAAAACTACTATTACTAGTTTTTCAATAAGGCAGATATGTTCATCCAATCTAGAGATGTACACAATTTCCTCGCTTTAATTCGTGTATTTGATTGAAAAAATATATTATAAAATTATAATAAAATGTTTTTCTAAGTGGATTTGATTGACCAAATTACATATTTTCAAGTGTATAAGAATAAATTTAAAAAAGAATATGTAAAATATCGAATTTAAAGAAAATATAACTATATAGGACCGGTTCTCATAACTGGTTACAAAATATCTTAATCGGACGACTCGTTTTCGACCAAAACCAAATAGGGAAATAGTGTTTAGGACTGTGACCGATTTGGGCTCGGCTCTGTCCGAGACCGATTTTTGTCTATCTCTAATCCAAACGTATATTCAAAGAACAAGTTAACTTATATTTGTCAAACAATGTCATATGATAAAAGAACCTTAAAAGGCCAACTCAAGAGTTACTTGTAGCATCTTCAAGTTAAAGTACATATTTTGGAGATTTAGGGTATCTCTAACAGATTCTATAAAATAGAAAAAAAATTGATACTATGATTCTTTATTTGCTCTCAAAATAATGAACATTCCAAGTTAACAGAATTTCTTTTTGAAACGTGACATGAATAGTGAGAAATGATTTTTCTAATCCCGCCAATAATATTGAGTTTTTATTGTGTTACATAAATACTTTTTTAAAAAGGTATCAGATTGATAAAATTATATAATATTTTAGTAATATAATTAATATTTAAATCACTAAAATTAAAAAAAATCCTTTTATAAAGATTTAATTTTTTATTTTTTATTTTAGAGAAATCATAAATAATTTGTTCGAGATACTCTTATAAATTTATTTTTACACCAACAACTATAATAAAATATATGCTAAAATATGAAGTTAAAAAAAGGTAGAAATCTATAAATTTAAAGAAATTTCTAAAAACTATATATTATTTTCACTGTTGAGATTGAATATGTTAGAATTTTTTTTATAGTT
>NC_037529.1:11012655-11017706 GCF_001531365.2 Cynara cardunculus var. scolymus | reverse complement strand
AAAACGTTATATGTTGTAACCCTACAAAAGTACGTTAGGTGTCCTATATATTTTTTAAATTATAAATTTTTTAACGTATATGTATTAAATGAAAATAATTTTATTAGAAAAATACACACTAAAATTAAAATGATGTATTGTAGCTACCATACACGTGTCAAACGATCACCGGTGCAAGTAATCATGTGACTGTACCCAGGAAGACCATTTACAACCGTTGGATCAACATAGTTCACATGGTAAGACGTCATTCGAGACTAGGAAACCGCCTATATAATAGTACTTCCTGCCTTGGTTACAAAAAGAGAAGGCACGTTGGAATCTCATACACTTGGTTTTCTTCCGATCAGCATAACTCAGATCACCCAAAATCCCAAATCAATTTTTTTTTTGATATTTTGAGGATCCGGTTAGGGAATGCAGAGAGATGAGAGGAGATTCGCGGCTGTCTAACCGTGGGCGGGCTAAAAAATCCACCGGCGGCAGAACTTGCCACCGTAAACACGTGGAGGACGGGTGATTTCACCACTGCCACATCCACAAAGGACAATTGTTATACTTCTAGTGTTGAATTAGATCTGTGTTACGTGTTTTTTTAATTCAACGTAGAATCAGTTTGAGGAATCGATGGCTGCAGAGGACAGAAACAATGGCGTCCTACTCGGAAAGTACGAGCTCGGAAGACAATTGGGGCACGGAACGTTTGCAAAGGTGTATCATGCGAGAAACTTGCAGACCAGTAAGAGTGTGGCGATTAAGATGGTGGGGAAAGAGAAGGTGATTAAGGTCGGTATGACGGATCATATCCAGCGAGAGATTTCGGTGATGAAGATGGTGCGGCACCCTAACATCGTCGAGCTTCACGAGGTTCTGGCGAGTAAATCCAAGATCTATTTCGCTATGGAACTCGTTAGAGGCGGCGAGTTGTTTTCAAAAGTTGCGAAAGGTCGGTTGCGGGAGGATGTTGCTCGGAGTTATTTCCAGCAACTCATATCGGCGGTTGATTTTTGTCACAGCCGAGGCGTATATCACCGAGATCTGAAGCCGGAAAACCTATTGTTAGACGAGGACGGCAATTTGAAAGTGACGGATTTCGGTCTCAGCGCGTTTTCAGACCATCTCCGCCAGGACGGTCTGTTACACACAACATGCGGGACCCCAGCTTACGTCGCACCGGAAGTAATCGGGAAAAAAGGATACGACGGTGCGAAAGCCGATATCTGGTCCTGTGGAGTCATCCTCTACGTCCTTCTCGCAGGATTCTTACCGTTTCAGGACGAAAACGTCGTTGCAATGTATCGGAAAATTCACCGAGGAGATTTCAAGTGTCCGCCATGGTTTTCTTCGGACGCACGACGACTGATAACCAAAATGCTCGATCCAAATGCAAATTCTCGAATCGTCATCTCAAAAATCATGGAATCAACATGGTTCAAGAAGGCGACGCCAAAGAAGCCTAAGTTCTTAGTCGAAAACGAAGACGAATGCATAAATCTAAAAGGCAAGGAAGGTAAGACACTGAATGCATTTCACATAATTTCGTTGTCAGAAGGATTCGATCTGTCTCCGTTGTTCGAGGAGAAAAAAAGAGACGAAAAACAAGAGATTAGATTCGCAACGATGAAACCGGCAGGGGCGGTGGTGTCGAAGCTGGAGGAGGTGGCGAAGGCGATGAAGTTTAGCGTCAAGAAGAGCGGAGACGAAAGCAGTTTGAGGTTACAGGGTCATGAGATGGGAAGGAAAGGTAAATTAGGAATAGCAGCAGAGATCATGGCGGTGACGCCGTCGTTCTTTGTGGTGGAGGTGACGAAGTCGAGCGGCGACACCCTGGAATACAACCAATTCTGCAGCAAAGAGCTCCGGCCGGCGCTGAAGGACATCGTCTGGACGTCACCCGCCAATCACTCCACTCCGGCCTGAATTAAGTCGATTTTTTTTTTTTGTAAATTGTTGGTTGGTTCAGAAATTATTATATATAATATTATGAACAAAATTGTTCCCTGTGTCTCAGTCTGGTGTTCATCGTCGCTTTTGTGTCGTGTCATGTTGAATTAATTATTAAAATGTTTATTTATGGTCCAAATTTTAAATTGTTTCTTTTTTTTGATAAATTCAGTTGCTTCACGGAAATGATAATTCGAAATTCGGAACAAACTTTTCTAAAAATAAATCTGCCAACTTTAGCACTACTGAAAATGATGAGTAAACTATCATTTTTGTCCCGTCGTTTGCTACAAATTATATATTTATTAAATGTAAGGAATATTTTAATATTAT
Organism: Cynara cardunculus var. scolymus; assembly: GCF_001531365.2. Taxonomy (NCBI): domain Eukaryota; kingdom Viridiplantae; phylum Streptophyta; class Magnoliopsida; order Asterales; family Asteraceae; genus Cynara; species Cynara cardunculus. Next base: position 11,015,429 of record NC_037529.1, on the reverse strand, counting down.
AATCGATGTTTTAATATGGTGTAGAAAAAATTATCCCACATAGGAGTCAAAACAAAATGTAATACACCTAATAAACCCTACCCTTGAGCATTAAAAGAATCATTTAATTGCTTGTGTTTAGTGTGTGGTGTTGTTGGTGGGTTCCTCTTGGCACATATATATTAACATGTCAAGATTAGGGCCTTGGGTCTTGGGTCTCGTGGTTAATAGACGGAAATGGAGTGCTCGATTGAGGAAGCACTGGTTCGTGCGGTAGTTATGGTCGCTTATTGGCAGTTTACGAGATGGGTATAAAACCCTTCACTACCTGCGTTTTCTTTTGCTCCCAACAGACACGAAAAACAACTTCATGTATCTATCTCGTTTTTCATTCATACATCCATCACCGATCATACTCTTAATTCGATAGATTCAAGTTCATACTTGAATAGATTGTTGTATCCTCAAGACTTCACCGGTGCAATTTTTGTCTTAGGACACTGCATTTAACGCGGGCCTCAATCGGATTTCTGGAACAATCAGTGGAACAACGAATCTATGACTACAAGTAAGGTCTACGATTACTAGTTATTTTGTTTTCGTATGAAGATACTAGTCAAATATTGCAGTTTTCTGTTTATGTCCAATATATATATATATACATGTTATTGCGTGATATGGTTGCTCTATCCCTAAAAATATTTAAATGGAGAATTTATTAGAGATGAATGTAATACTTTTTGAAATTTTTTGATCCGCCATCTGTGTCGTGTTTGTATAGATAAACATGAAGTTGCCTCGACTTTTTTGATTTCAAATAGATCCACAAAGATTTTGAACATATTTTATTTTTGAAATCTCCATCTTCAACTGAAGCATTCTGTATTTTCTAATTATCCCTAACCAGTAGTCATCAAGAATCCTAATCTTTTATCTTTGGCAATATTTATTAGGACCTTTAATTTCATTACAACGCATCCCTAGTTTTGCAATATAAAAGATTTAAGGCGATGCCTACATGAAACTGTATCTGGGTCCAAAGAGAAGCAGTTACCATTCCGGTTGTTACACCACAATCGATTAAGACCGGTTCTATAGCTGCAAGTCATAATAATACATGGTTAAGATTGAAAGAAAGAAAATGAAATGAGAAAATAGAATAATTGATTCAAGTGTGGTTGCTAAGGCATGTGCTTAAAGGGATGGCTGTCTAGGTTAGAATTGACCTCATCAACTTCAACTTTACCACTTGTTTCTTCTCCTCACATAATTCACATCATCCTAAACACCCCCCAACCCCCAAAGTTAGGTTGAAACTCACCTCCTCTTTTCAAGAATTCTATAATGAGATTTCACATATTTTTACATGGTATCAGAGTCATGATCTATGATTTTAGGGATTTCATATATTTTCACATGATATTAGAGTCATGGTCTACGATTTTAGGGATTCAACATGCTAAGCCTCTGTAACTAGTATATGTTCGAATCCTACATCAATTAGTATTAGATGTTGGAATCTCTTCTCTCTCTTAAATAATTCTTTTACAGAGTAATCTATGGATGTTTTATATATTCTCACAAATTTCAGTAACATCTTTATACATTATCTTTCAAGTTTATCGTTATATATTAGAGTCCGACAAAACTTTCTTATATTTATTTATAAATAATAGAAATTTTATAAAAGAAATTAATAATAAAAAATATATAGGGCCAGGGGGGGCCACGTAAACCATTTGAATTATTGGGTTTGCAAATTTTTGGCTGTGTGAGCTGTTTAGGATGAATGGTGTTTCTTGACCCACATACTTTTACTTTTGAGTTTGAGATAGATAAGACTTCCCTTTTTGTCCCATAATTTTATCTTCTTATAATAATATAATATATTAAGATATTATTTAAATATAACAATTCCCACTTGGTAGGATAGAATCAGATCTAAATTTGAAACATTATAACGATCAAATCACATGTGATTTTATACTAAGTTTATGAGAAAATTATATCTAATTATACAAGTTCTGACTATGACTTAGATTGCAGACCAAGTCGTCTGTACACCCTTATGTTGACCATGTTTTATGATCTCAGTACAAAGTTATATGTGATTTAACTGTTTTTGTATTCTCTTATTTTGACCATGTTTTCGTTTGATCATCTCCTTAGTATAAGAATTTTTTCTAGGGACTTGACACTCGGACAATCTTTACTCGTTTATCCCCTCATCCGACTAGCGTCTCAATGCTCCAAGATTATAGATCAACCGTGTTCGTTTCGCCTCTATTGGAGAGGGTTGAAGTCCCACATCTGTTAAAACTTAAAAGGCTATTTGGTTTGCTTTCCATTAAGACTTATAGTCTGTATTAATAAAGTTATACGTATGATGTAACATAAATTGTCGTTTGATTGTTTTACTGAATAAACAGTCTGGATGTCAGAAATGACCATTTTATTCTCAGTCTTTATTTTTGAACACAATTCTAAACTACTTTATTTCCAAACATATCAAACACAAATCAGAACAAATTCATTACATGATACACAAAAAACCAAATTAACAAAAATTATTCTCTGAATCAAAAGTCCAAAGGAAGAGTTGTTTACGGTCATACCCAGGGCCGTTCCTGAGGTTTTTGATGCCCTGTGCGAAGATGCTAAAAATATGCCCCTATGCCTTTTTCTTAAGCAAATGAAACGACAAAACATACAATTTTACGACGAAAGATACGATTTCATTAAAATGAAAAATACAAAGGGGACATAAAACCAAAACCCCAAATATAAGTACATCA
>NC_037529.1:11004347-11012375 GCF_001531365.2 Cynara cardunculus var. scolymus | reverse complement strand
AATTCCATAAACAAATATTTCCCATCAATATCACAATCATCACCATTTGTTAATGCAACTTCAAGATTCATACAAGAGTTTTTCAATTCTTCATCATTTAAAATGAACCAACCTCGACCCATCAAACAAAAAACCAAAAATCGATTCAAAATTTTCATTTGCTCAAATCTAGTCTTCAATTGAGATAAAGCCATATCAACCAAAACGAGAAAATAATCAGTTCTAAATGTTTCTTGAGCAGATTGTTGTTCTCTTTCCGTATTTGGAATCTCATCAAACTGTTTTTTTCTAAAATAAGAACGTTTTATCGAAAATTCAGGCTCAATTCCAATTTCATTTGCAATATGTTTAGCTTCAATAATGGCAAAAGTAAGCCCAGTCTCCCTATACTTCTCAAAATAACAAACCAATACCTCTAAATTTTTTACCGCAACATCAAGTAGCATATCTTTAGATTGTAACTTTTTGCTAACTAAATTGATTATATACAAAATTTCATGCCAAATAACCAAACTGACAATAAATTCAAAACTTGAAAGTTCACCATTTACCAAAGATTCAACATCTCTACATAATTTTCCATCATCACTAACTTGAGATAATTTCAACAAAGCTTCCCTTATTTGAGCAAATTGACTTTTTATAGCTTTAACACTTTCTATATGACTTTCCCAACGTGTAGATCATCAATAAACTCAAGTAAAACATTACATCGCTTAGTAGAATTAGCAAACACATTGTATATTGTTTGACATGTTCCAAAAAAAAGTTTTTGCTTTATGACAAGAATTTGCCATATCACACAAAACTAAGTTAAAACTATGGCAACCACATGACATATAAAATGCTCTAGGATTTACATCAAGCAATCTTTTTTGAACATCTTGGAGTTTTCCTTTCATATTAGATCCATTATCATAACCTTGTCCTTGCACACAATTAATGTTTAAATCTAGAGATTTTAAAACATTTTGTAACACAGTGAAGAGACCTAAACCAGATGTATCCTCTACAACCAAAAATTCTAAGAAGAACTCTTCTACACTTATGGGAGCACACGACATATCAACACATCTAATAATCAAAGTCATTTGTTCCTTGTGACTTGCATCAGGAGTGCAATCAAGAATTACGGAAAAAATACTTTGCCTCTTTGATTTTTTTAATAATCACACTCTTAACTTCAGATGCCAACAATTGAATCAGTTCATTTTGAATTTTATGGCTAAGATAATGATAATGAGTTTCTTTGTCTTTAATTAGCCGAAAATGTTGTTTCATGACAGGATCAAACTCCGCAATCATTTGAAGTATACCCAAAAAATTCCCATTAGAATTTTGATAAATTTTTTCATTTGATCCACGAAAAGCCAAATTATATTGTGCTAGACACTTCACAATAGCAATTATTCTAATCAAAACTTCTTTCCAATGATCTGTATCTTTCTTAATCAATTCTTGTAATTCTTTATCAATTGTTTGATTTTTATTCAATCTCACTCGCAACTAAGTCCAAGTTCTCAAGTTAATCATATGCTCAGAACTATTTTCATGCAAACTTAATGTTTCACCTAAATGTCTCCAATCATTTATCCCTTCGGTAGCTAATTGACTTCTAGACCAAGCAGTTTTCAATATCTTACAACAAAAAACTTTATCCAACTCTTTTGAATAAACAAACCATTTTCTATCATAAGAATCACCATTTCGTAAATTACGGACATAATGTTCACAAGAAAAGTGTCTACCTATTTTATCATTTGGAAAGTTGATGTTGGTTTCCCTTATAGGCCCTTTTTCAGCAACTAAATCTTTCATTTTTGAATCTAAATCATCCCAAACCCTTGGATCAAAAATATTCAAAGKAACTTCATCATTACATGGATTTTCATCGTCCCCAACTTCATTAGTACACARATTTTYAATATTTTCAACAAAATCATTGGGATTTTCAGAAACATTCTCAGTGGGATTTTCAAAAACATTTTCAGTGGGATTTTCAGAAACATTTCCAATGGGATTTTCAGGCACATTTTCAATGGGATTTTCAGACACATTTTCATGCCTAACAAAATATCGATTTAACGATCCCTGTAAAGATTGGGCAATTTCTTGTTGTCTTTTCTTTCTTTTTCTATTTTGTGCACCTGATGGTTGTGATCTAGGAAACATGTCTAATATCTTATGAAAAACAAGCAACAAATATCCAAGCAATAGTCAAGCAAGTAAGCAACAAGCATAGAATGATAGAACCTGGATTAAGCTCATGTTTCCTTTCCAACTTGAAGACTCATTCTTGAAGACTTGGCCCTGCTTCCAAATTCCAATCCAGACTTGTTCAACAGTCCCAACTTGACAACTTCGGACTTCCAATTCCAAAATGGCAAAATCCAAGCCTCCAATTAGCTGTATGATTGTATCTACTATTAATCTAGATTTCAAATTTGAAGAATGAATTGAAGGATTAAGATTTGATAAACAAATCATTAATCATTAAATCTAAGTATCTAACAATCTGGTACTGTGGTACATATACATATGCTCAAACATGAAACATCTAATAATATGTTTAGAACTTAGAATCATAGAATGTGGGAAAGTGAGACTTTGAGACTCTAGTATACATGTATATATAGTGGAGAGTAGGAAGGGGACTTACCAGTTACTGAGTTACCACTCTCGAGCACGACGAACAGATGGCAGTCGACACTCGGCAGTAACCAATCATCGGTCGCGTCAACTCCTCGATTCAAGGCCATAAACATAGCGTCACAACCGTTGCCCTTGCCTTGCGCCCTTGCCCGTTAGAGAATAGAGAAGTTACCGTTGCCTTGCCTTACCGTTGCCTAAGTAATCCCCTGCGGCTATGCGCCTATGCCTCTGGAATCGGAACGTCTCGCTCGTTAGGCAAACTCAAAAGAATCGATTAATCGAATGGGGATTGGGGAAGTGCGATTGACCGATTGTGCGAACAGCAAGCGCAGCGGCGATGGTGAACGTCAAAGGCATCGACCGTCAAATGAGGGGTCCAGTAGTCCAATTCAATCTTGGTTTTGGGCTTGTTTAAGTTTTAAAGCCCAAGTCTGTAATTTTTAAATCCAAAGAGTTAAAAGGCCAAAAAGTAAAAACTAATAATATAGTCTATATAAAAAATTTGATGCCCCTTTGGGCTTTGATGCCCTGTGCGGCCGCACGGGCTGCACGTGCCAAGGGCCGGGCCTGGTCATACCCCTCATCCAATGTTCCCATAAGCTATGATATTTATGTAATTCTCCCTCCTCGATTCCGTAAGAAACAATGCAGATCTAAGAGAATCATATAAACATTAATCCACAACAAATCAAACCAACTACCATGTATACATGATTAAGCTGTTTGGATATCAGCATTACTAATTGTATGTGAAGGGAAACAGACAATCAGACAAACAACACCAATAAAATCAGAAATCATTAATTTCCCTTCATACCACATATTTAATTAAGATGTAGACATGATATTAAATGGCTTACAGTATGAATAATTACCTCATATTTCAGCTACCTTACGGTTCTCTTGTCGCCAACTTCGTTATGTGGTCTTTACTGCAACTTTTTAAGTGCATTTAGATAAGGAACTGTTGCTTCCAAAAGCTTGCATCAGGACCTACTCAATAGAAAAGTCTTTGGCCGTCAATAGACATTATTTTACACAACTCGAGTGAAATGGACCAAGCATCGAAAGAGTTATTGAAAATGGCATAGAGGCCCATGTATTTAAAACATTGAATGCATTACATCATCTTAACATCTGTGGTAACAATCAATAGCACAAATTTAAGAAATTATTGATACGAATAGATTAACAAATTATCAAGTAATATTAACAGTATATGACATTCTATATACAATCAAAAGTCTATAACTAGGATCATCAAAAAAGAAGAGACAAAGATGCAGTTTCCCCTTGCTTTTGAGGTAGTCATGTTTCTCACAACAAAGAAAATGACAGATATATGAGACAAGGTTGGCACGGTAGATAATCACATGCGAAAACGTGTGAGATGGTCTAGCGTCGGCATGAACAGAAAACGCTGAAAACTAAAACACCACCTAGAACAGACCTGTAATTGGAGATCAGTCAAGATTAACATAGAGGGTCTTGTTTCCTATCTTGTAGACTTGTGTGCCTTAAATCCTCCATGTTACTTGCTCTAGGCTCGACTTCAAGCTGCATGGGCAAGCTGACGGTGCTGAGGAAACCTTACGATACAGATCTTTCTGACTTGGAGATGCAAGTAAGATGTGAATTGATTTAACTTAATCTGATTAGCAAGTTGGGTCTGTGAGTTGTCTATCTTGCATGGAGCTAATATTGTTGGAACTGGACGAGCTGTAGCATGCGACCTGAAGTCATTTCCAGGTCATACAACGCCCCAAACAGGTTCCATTTCCATTTTAGGGGTCCTTTTTTGGTATCTAGAGTATCATACCTTTCTATAGTATCTATTAGTAATCACCAGTGTTCATCATTCTTCAAGATTGTACGCATAATTCGATACAGTGAATCAGTTCTCGGCATCCTCCGCTCGTGGTTTTTCTCGATTTGGGTTTTCCCGTAAATATCCCAGTGTCGCTCTATCCCTCTTTACTTGTTGAATGTATTGTGGATTGTTAGCATTGATAATTTATTGTTGGACGTTAAAGGTGAAACCCATTACCTGTGTTTTGAATATTAAAGGTGAAGATACAGTAAGCGTGAAGAAGTCTAGGTCTACTCTTAATGAGAAAAAAGAAAGAGAAAACTATATAAAGCCTATTAACAATAGGCTAATAACAAGAACGGTCCTGAACTATGGATATTTACATATATAGCTAACACCCACCTCAAACTCAAGGTGGATCACGAGAAATCAACCTGAGTTCATGAACGGCACTTGAGAAGAGACCAGGGAGAAGAGCTTTGGTGAAGACACCCGCGGTTTGGTCATTGGAGGGGACTTGAAGAAGGCGAACAATATTGCTGACTACATGTTGACGAGTGAAATGACGGTCAATATCAATATGTTTAGTGCGCTCATGAAACACATCATTGTGAGCAATGTGAATAAAACCGCGATTGTCACATCTGATAACAGTAGGAGATGACCGAGGCGCACCCATACCCGATAAGAGCCATCATAACCATAGTATTCCTGTGTGGTGTCAGCAAGAGCAGTAAGAGACTACTTCTTGCTGTACCAAAAAATAAGAGAATCACCAAGGAAGAAATAGTAACCGATGGTTGACCGGCGATCAGTGACATTACCATCCTAATCAACATCAGAAAAGGCATGAAGAATAAGCGATGATGATGAGAAGTGTAGGCCGTGAAACATGGTACCTTTGATCTACCTCAGAATTCTCAAAACCGCAGCATAATGAGAAGTGCGTGGAGCTGCCATGAATTGACTAACGACATGATCATCAACGGTTGGATCAGGTCATGTCATAGTCAAATAGACAAGATAACCAACTAACTGGTGATATAATGTAGGATCTGGGAGAGGAGAGCCATCACCGGGTGTGAGCCGGAAATTGAGCTCAAGAGGTGTAGAAGAAATCCTCTTGTCAGTGATACTTACACGAGAGATGAAATCAGAGGCATACTTAGCTCGACACAAATAGATACCAGTCAAAACCTCGAGGCCAAGAAAGCAATGAAGCGGTTCCAAATCTTTCATCTTAAAGTGTTGATATAGAGACTCTTTTAAATCATCAATACCATGTAAACACTTCCTATAATGATCATATCATCAACATATAAGAAGAGAAGAATAGTACTTGCATCAGTAGATTTGGTAACAAAAAAACTGGAGTCATAATTGCTAGCGGAAAACCCTAGTGAGCAAATAGTAGTAATGAACTTCTCAAACCATGCCTAGGATACTTGCTTAAGCTCATAGAGAGCCTTACGGAGGTGACACATGATTAGGGGAATGAGGAACCCAGGAGGGGGCTTCATATACACAACTTCAGAAAGATCTCCATTCAAAAAAGCATTCTTGATATTCATCTAAAAAAGTGGACATTTGCGAGCAGAAACAATGGCAATAAAACTGCAAACGGAAGTGACTCTGCAATGGGTGCAAATGTCTCTTCATAATCAATCCCATACTCTTGACTACACCCCTTGGCGACTAGTCAGACTTTAAAACGATCTATGGATCCATCTGATTTGGTTTCGATCTTGTACACCCATTTCGAGACAATGATTCCTTGATCGGAAGGTAGAGGGACAATTCTCCAAGTAAGAGCTTTGTCAAGTGCCTGCAGTTCTTCCGACATAGTTTGCTGCCAAAGAGGATCGGTAGAGGCTTCCCTTTAGGAAGTAAGAGAGTGAGATGTGAATAAAGTGGAATAACTATAATCATAAAGGTGATTAGGGACTTGCCTTACCCGATGAGAACGACGCATGTCCAAAGGAGCTGTAGTTGGACCCTCAGGACTTACAGACGGATCAGGATTGGACATAGAAGGTGGAATAAGAGTAGAGGTTGGACAAATGTCCTAGGTAACTCAGATAATTCAGACGGGTATGAGGGATCAAAAGAGTGAGTGATGGTCTTATCTATGTTGGATGGTGTAGGAAATAATGGTGAATCAACTGATAAAGGAATAGAGATGTCCATGAAGAAAGGAGGAGGCAGAGTCGGATTGAACTTTGAATTTTGAAACAGAGGAGGACATTTGATCTTCCTAGAATATGACACGATGAGATATACGTGACAGACTGGATCCCAACATCGATGTCCTTTATGTTCGATATCGTAACCAAGGAAGCAACAAACGCGAGAACGAGGACCAAGTTTGGTAGGCTCATGAGGTTGGAGTAGAACAAAACACACATCCCCATACTTTTAGAAGATCGTAAAAAGGTGTGATACCATGTAAGGCTTCATAAGGAGATTTATTTCGGAGTTACTGTTCACATCGGAGTTACTGTTCACGCCGGAACCCCCGCCGTTGCCGGAACCCTAGTCCGCCACCGTCACGAGCCCTTTTCCGGCCTCCGACGACCTTCGACTTTTAGGGTTCTGGTCGGAATCCCCATCTGGTTTGTTTTCCGACATCTTTTTGGTCTAATTTTGTTGTTGTCTACTCGCAACAGATCTGATCTCATCTATTTGGTCAAACTCTGTTAATTGCTATATGTTTAGTCTGGTTTCCTTTGATAATCTGTCCCTTGGGTGTTCGTTTCTGATTTGATTAATATGATAAACACTGATGATAAAACCTCCGGTAGTACTCGTCTGGTAAATGAGCACCCCGCTGCTTCCACTGTTATGTTTGCTGAGACAGGTAACTCTGGCAAATGCTTTGTATCATCCTCCTCCAAATGGGTCATTGATTCAGGTGCCTCAGACCATATGACTGGTAATTCCAACCTTCTCCTAAATTTCAATAAACATGCATCCTCAGATCAAGTCACAGTAGCTGATGGATCTGTCTCCCAAATAATTGGGTCTGGCACTGTTAAATTGTCCCCATCTGTCTCGTTATCCTCAGTCTTGAGCCTACCAAAATTTTCTTTTGACTTACTGTCTGTGAGCAAAATTACTCGCACTTTGAATTGTAGTGTCTCATTCTTTCCTGATCATTGTGTCTTTCAGGATTTGCAGACTAAGATAATTATTGGTAGAGGACGGGAGTCAGATGGCCTATACATATTTGAACCACCCAAACCATATTCCTTGGCAAGTTCTAGTTCATCATCTCCTTTTGAAGTTCATTATCGACTAGGTCATTCTTCCTTACAGAGTCTCAAGAAGTTGTGTCCTGAATTTTCCCATTTACAGTATATACAATGTGAGTCATGTCAGTTTGCCAAACATCAACGTGTTCACTTAAGTCCTAGAGTCAATAAGCAGGTTGCGTCCCCATTTCAATTAGTACATTCTGATGTCTGGGCCCATGTCCTGTAACGTCTAAGTTTGGTTTTAAGTATTTTGTTACGTTTGTAGATGATTATTCTCGAACTACTTGGTTATACTTCATGAAAAACCGTTCA
>NC_037529.1:11003388-11003751 GCF_001531365.2 Cynara cardunculus var. scolymus | reverse complement strand
ATTATTCCCTATTGAGCCAAAGATCTTCGGTGTTACATGCTTTGTTCGTGACACACGCCCCACTATCACCAAGCTTGATCCCAAATCTCTGAAATACGTGTTCCTTGGGTACTCTCGTCTCCAAAAGGGTTACAGKTGCTTCTYTCYCAMTCWTAACCRCTATATTGTATCTCGGGATGTTACCTTCCATGAGAACGTGCCGTTCTTCCCAATTTCCCCTCCGACTCCTTTAAATGAGAAAGATGATGACTTGTTGGTGTATATCATACCCACTCCTGAGTCCACTACTCAAGCCACCAGACCACCCATTGTGCATGTATATAATAGGCGCGAACGACCTCCTCCGTCTTCACCAATATCATC
>NC_037529.1:10986671-11002938 GCF_001531365.2 Cynara cardunculus var. scolymus | reverse complement strand
GCAAAGATGGCGTCTATTCGGCTTTTCATCTCTCTAGCTGCTACCTATAATTGGCCTCTTCACCAATTAGATGTGAAAAACGCCTTCTTACATGGCGATCTGCTAGAGGAAGTCTACATGGAGCAACCCCCGGGTTTGTTGCTCAGGGGGAGTCTGGGAAGGTCTGTAAATTACGGAAGTCGTTATATGGCCTAAAGCAATCACCTCGTGCATGGTTCGGTCGGTTCAGTTCTGTGGTAACTACATTTGGGTTACGAAGAAGCTCATATGACCACTCAGTGTTCTTTACTTCATCTGATTCTGGATGTATCCTGCTAGTGGTTTATGTCGATGATATTGTGATTATGGGCAGCGATGAGAATGGAATTAAGAAGTTGAAAGAATTCCTTGCATCTCAATTTTGGTCCACTAAAATATTTCTTGGGTATTGAGGTATCTCGGAATCACAAAGGAATTTGCCTATCTCAACGAAAATACTGCCTTGACATACTACATGATTTTGGCATGATCGACATGAAACCATGTGAAGCTCCTATGGTTCCGAATGTAAAGCTGAAGTCTGATGATGGGGATCCTCTTGAGAACCTAGAGAAGTACAAGAGAATTGTGGGACGGCTGAATTATCTGACAATCACGCGTCCCGATATTACCTTTCCGGTAAGTGTATTGAGTCAATATATGTCGTCTCCAAGAACTACACATTGGGATGCAGTCTGCCATATTTTGGAATATCTTAAGGGAGCTCCTGGTTATGGCATCAAGTACCAAAACCATGGTCATTATGTCATAGAAGGGTTTACTGATGCAGACTATGATGGAGACCCTACAACCAGACGATACAACAGGCTACTGTGTCTTTGTGGGGGGGAATCTGGTATCTTGGAAAAGCAAGAAGCAGAATGTTGTATCAAGATCAAGTGTTAAACTGAATACCGTGCAATGGTTCAAACTACTTGTGAGTTGATATGGCTGCGTAATCTATTGGGAGAGATTGGATTTAATCAATCTAAATCGATGAATTTATGCTGTGACAATGAGGCAGCTATCCATATTGCAAGCAATCCTGTATTTCACGAGAGAACTAAGCATATTGAAATAGATTGTCATTTCACTCGGAAAAAGTTTGAAGATGGATCTATTTCAACCTCTCATGTCAGAACTAGCAATCAATTAGCCGACGTCTTCACCAAAGCATTACCAGGGAACCGAATCACATCTTTTTGTAACAAGCTGGGCATGATCAATATATATGCTCCAGCTTGAGGGGGAGTGTTAATTAAGTAACCTGGTTATGGTAACGTGTCCAAGCCTGATGGGCTTTAGGGTTAGGGTTTCCCGTGTAATTATGTCTATATATAGTGTCTCTCCTCTTGTAAATTTGAATTTATCTGATTAATCATATAATAGAGAATTCTCTCCAATATCTCGGTCCTAGTTCTCTCTGATTACAATGTTGTTGAACAAGGGAGTGATGGTGAAATCTTATGTGCATCTGAAAGGGATGGAAATCCAACCACAGATTGGACCCTCGATTCAGGGCCAACATTAGTTGGTATTCTACATGTGAGAAGGTTGCATTACAAGGATGGGCAATAAGTTTCATGTGTGATTAAAGGTTAAGGCATAGTAAGTATTCATATGGATGATGGGATTATATGAATCTTCGGGGATGTGAAACATGTTCAAGGTATTGAGAAAATTTTGATATCCCTTAGTTCCCTTGATCAAAAGGGTTATGAGTTTGTTGATAAATGGGAGTTGCGAAGGTTAGCAAAAGGGCTTTAATGCCAATGAAAATGCAAAGAGGCCACCTTGGTTTAAAAATGCGCACATAATACGCTCCGATGCGTGATGCGCTCCGATGCGCTGGAGGTAACACATCAAAGGGGCTGATGTGAAGAGATTCCATGATGCTCTCTAATGCAGTCGCATCACCTATGCACCACATGATGCGTGCATCAACGCATCCTGTATGTTTCATGTTTGGGCTCCTTTTTCATTCTTTAGAGGTTTTTAGTTGGGCTTTTTGTAGACATGGTGTATGTGAAATTCAATCGTGCCTTGCAACGTCAATATAAAAAAGAGGGAAATAGTGATCCTATCATTCTAGAAGAAATAGATGAAACTACTGAGTGGTTGATGGGGATGATGGACAATGATGATGAAGATGATAATTTGGAGTTTATTGATGATGATCTTACGTGGGATGACGTAGGTAGAGCTTCTGGGGCGTATGAGACTCCTCATTTCACTAGAGCATCAAAAGGGAGAGTAAATGATGATGGGTCAAGTGTGTCCACACCCCCCAAACTGACTTTGGGTCCATCAAGAACTAGAAGTGCTAGAGGAAAAGGACATGCTCTTCAGGATGAAGATGATGAAGTTGAGGTGGAAGCAAATATTGGAGGGTTTGATAATGATGAGGGAGATGAACCCGTGTTAGGGTTTGATGATGCTAATGTTGGGGAGTATAAGTTTGTCACTTGGTCATTTAGTTTAGGGATTGGGGACTATTAGATATTTACTTGTGTTCTTCATGGTAGTAGTTTGTGTGTTCTCTTTTTCTGATTCACTAACTTTTTAATATTCTAATGCCACTTTTTGAACTACTTTATGTTATAAATGAAGTATTTTGAGAGGTAAGTATTTTTAAGGTAGAAATTGATATGTAGAATTAATTTATAAGTATTTTTTGAATACCGGGCGCATCACGTGCGTAATGCGAGCGCATCCGCATCGGCTTCCGGGACCCTTACCGCCTCGGACCGCATCGCGTTTTTTAAAACCAAGGAGGCCACATTGTTGGGGGATGCAACTATAATTACAGTGTCTATTTTTTTTATGAAGATCTCACCAAGTTATGGCATTTTCGGCTTAGTCATATGAGCTACCGTATCTTGACAAAATTGAGTTGAAGGAGTTCATTTGGTGGACACAAAGTGAAAGACTTGCAATTTTGTGAGCAATATGTATTTGACAAGCAAAAGAGAGAGAAATCCTTTAGTGGGTGTCTGGCTAAGGTTGCTTCCCTAGGTGGAGCTTCATATATGCTTACTATTATACATGACTATTCCAACAAATTTTGATCATTCTTGATGCAGTAGGAAATCATGAATGGGTTGACAAGCATCAGAACCCTCAAAGGATAGCGAATCTACAAGCATAGAACTCAGGAACTTGAGAGAAAACTCTTAAAACGAGAAATAGAACTCCAAAGATAAGTTTATTGATCAATAGTAAACTTCAAACTGATTTTCCAAGGCTTACAGAGGTCCTATTTATATGCTAAATTATTATGTAGATACCTATTAAATTCAAATCCAATTCTAATTGTAAACAAATTATGAAAGTATCAAAATAATAATTAAAAAGGAAACTAAATAATAATCCTAGTCTACATAGAAAATAATAGATTACTATCTTAAACTAATAAAATAACCAAATAAACAAAAGAAATATGCTTACGACGTGACCTAGCACGCGACTTAAGGCATGGGAGACGTCATGTGAGCAACTGTACATGTTCCAACTTTTGATGTGGATTTTCAAAATTCTTTTGAGCTCGTTTTCTTCTTTCCCAAAGATCTATGAAAAAACTCATTAACTCTTGAGTTCTCCTTACACCTGACGCCCCCAGTTGAAAAAGACTCAACCTCGAGTTCAATCCATCTAAAAATCGACATCATCTGATTTTTGATGCAACTCCGAATCATAGAATATTCGTCTTCAGTACATTCATATCCACAACTCGGCCTTCAAAATTCAAAAAGGTTTCAAGTTCCAAAGGATATTGTCTTCATACATCTTCGAGAGTAGTTCAACATTAAGGCTTCCCCCGGGGGGGGGGGGGGGGAAGCTTAAACTTAAAAAAACAGAAGGTCTATTTGGAGAAAAGGGAGCTTGTACCACGAAAGAATCTCACGTCAAGGTTAGAATTATAAGATATCTTTATAAAGGGGGAACCGGAGTCTCATTCAAAGTAGAAGTCAATACGTATCTTTTTTTTAAGTATATAATATTTATATACGACAGATGCAACAAATAAACTCACACACCCTCATCAACTTTGGTATGGTTTGATCCCCTGACCTCCTAGGAGGTCAAAGGTTGCGATACCGCTAGGCCAAAAGCCCTTCGGTAAGTCAATACGTATCTTGTAACCTTCTACCTGTTATATTTGTCAGATTAATTCGCTACTTGGCAAAACCTCGCAAGTATGTGTAATCATCCGAACGTGAGTAGCGTTGATCGGATTGTAGTAACTTGTCGTGGTAGAAGTTCCAACTTCATAGCACAACAAAAAAGTTCTTCTCATAAAGAGAAAAGTGACCCCATGGTTGAGGAATGCTAGCCTACGCCCAACACCTATAGAAGCTAGCTTAATTTAGACCAACATCAATTCATTAGGTATTGACCATCGAGGCACAAGAGGTGTTGGATTTATTGAAGCAATATGCAAGTCAATTTCAATAATAACATTACCACATTACTAATTCGTATCTTCAACCATATTTTCTTCTTCGATCGTCTCTTCACATCTTGATCTATATTTCCCGATGATACTAGTAGCCCCCACACACATGTACATAGTTGATCGGTATTTCCTAACGTTAACAAATGTCTATTATGTTCTAATTAACTAAATATCTAAATTATGCATACACTTTCGCTCTTCTTAATAATTTCGTACACTCTCATATGATTACGAATTGATTACGGTCATCCTTAAGGAAGATGCAATTCTAGAAAAGTGTCTTCCAAATGCACAACGTAGATATTTCACTAAAACACGAATATCCGCCATATAGTTTCAAGGACAGTGAACTTGCAAACCAGAAGCCAATCTTGTTTGTCTTTTAATATATATATATATATGTATATATATATATATGTATGTGTGTGTGTGTGTAATTTCTTTTACAAATATATAGGAAGGATTGCCCCACACCTTATCCAGTACCAACAGATTCCCCTTATAGATGTAATATTTACTTGAATCTTGGTGGGGTTGGGTGTTTGAGCAGTGGGGAAGGCCATCGAGGAATCTCTGGTTGGTAAGAAGCGACGAAAGCTAAATTCTTCTAAGCATATACGCCATAGAATCCGGGAACAAAAGACAAAAGCAAAATGCAGTAGCTTTTAAGTCTATATAAGTACTTTAACACGGTTTTTTGTTAGATACGATGCCATGATTTTTACTGCAAAATATCCCTAAGCTAGACATGACACCGATGATAAAATGGTCCCAATTCAGGCACATCTTAATCTAGAAAATATGCTTTTCTAATCAATTTGATCCTGTGAAAAGCAGAAAGGACGAAATTGGTATGCAGGTATGCAACTGCGAACTCTCCCTAGTTTCTTGAACTAGCTAGTAATACATTTATATTGACTAAAAACGATTGTCGAGTTGCTTGATGAAGATCTTTGTACCAATGAATTGTCTAACAACCAATGGAAGTCGACAGTTCCACTTACATAATCCAACGCAATATCGTCACCTCCAAACAGTACTATGACTTAATTACTCTTCAAACTAGGAATGATGCTCGATAAGAAATAACAGCCAACTATCAAAACACTATCTACAACTATGCCTAGCAAGTAACATGAATTTTTGGCAACTCGACTATAAATTTTAATAATCTACGACTACGAGATATACACCAAGCGTATACTTCTTAACAAATTGAATTAAAATAACAATTTTAGGAGGCATGTTACAGTGTCCTCATTAGAATTTGATAGCACCATAGAGTGTGTGTGTTTGTGTGTGTGTGTGTGTATGCTGCTAAAAAGGACAGGTTAGTAACATCAAATCAACTAATTAAGTGCATTATAGCTTAGTGCCAACAAAATAGTTACCAATTAACTTAAACATATGAGTGTTTTTCTAATACTCCAAGTGAGAAAACCACAACTATGAAAACCACATCCATCCTATATATATGTATGTATATATATATATATACATATATATATACATACATATATATATATATATATATATGCTTTCCAACCAATATATTAGAGAAATATCCAAAAGTATTATCTGAAAAATACTGATATGGAGTAAAAAGGTAGTGTTTAAAGAGCATATTAACCAACATCATGACATGAATTAACCACATAAAATCCCTACCTGTGATATCAAAATTTACTCCAGAAGAAGCGATGGAAACCCCAATCAATACATGTATGAAGAAATCATATGACAGTCATAGTTGTAGAAACTATTTTTGTTAGAAATAGATGTCAAGAACCCCAAACAAACGACTTAAGAGAACATACATAACATACTATGATTTCATTACCTGAAAATTCATCTTTGATCTGATGCCATTCTGAGAGAAGTATATACATATATATGCTTGCATGCGTCTCAACTCCAACTCCAAGAGAACTGTTCTTCCTTCCACCCCAGCAACGCAGACAGATGTTGTCCTGTATACAGCAAATCAAAACCCATAAATCTTTTTTAAAACCCCCAGACACTATCTCTCTTAACTTATCTGTTTGTTTCAAGCGTGTGTACCTGCAAAAAGTAGGATACTTTATACGAAGAAAACCCTTGTCACAAACCGTATCATCCTTGCTTCACTTCCTTTTCTCGGAAAAAAGATGGAATCCACAACACCCATATGAGTAAAAGGGATTTAAACCGATGAAAACAAGATTAACAGCACAAATAATGATAAAATACTCAGCCATTATTTATGCAGAAGAAAGTACGGGAGAAGGAAACCCTAAAATTGAAAATCAAGACTGTTTTCGGAAAGAGAAAAAGGAAGAAACCGGCTACGAATGTGTGGTTAAGACAATAACAATAATGATTAATTATGAGGGATGGTGAAGAAGTACCTTGTTAATGATTTCGATAAGATCTCACTTCGTCCTAACTCCCAAGTTTATTATTATTATAATAATATCAAAATATGAATTGAGATAAAAACAAATCAAGTAACCAAGCAATCATAAATAGTACTACAAATACTGCAATAGCAAAAGAACCTGTTGGTGGATATATGTGATCTTCTTCTCAGATCTCCTCATTTTGAATCTGTTTTAGGTTTGCAAGAAGCCAAGAAAGTGAAATTTTGGAGAGAAAAAAAGGGATAAGAACAGAGAAAGAACCAAAGAACGGGGAAAAAAAGGGGGGGGGGGGGGGTAGCTATGTGTAGAACTAGTTATCAGAAGGTTGCAGCTTTTTTCCTGTGACAATAGTGCGGTGGTGGTGTTTTGATTGATTGATAGATAGATATAGCCAGGTGTCTCTATTTTCTGTTCCTTTCTCCGGTTTTCCATGCTTCCCGATTCCATAAACATGAAAACACATAAAATACACAAACCCACATGACACATTTCAACTTGCAAACTAAAAAACACATATCGAATCAGAACACACTCACACATACACACAGTGGAAGAAGAAAGAAAGAAGGGCGGGGCTGACAGCAAGAGAAGTGAGCACACGCATAAGAACAAGGGTATAGTCTCTCTATACAAATGCCTGCGTGTGCTCACTCTCTTCTGTCAGTTCTCTACCAAACTCCCTCTTTCTCCTCTCTTAACACACTCCCACCCATTAATTAGCAGCAAGAAGATGATGATGATGATGATGATCTAGAAATATTGCACAGAAATTCACCGCAAAATCATTCTTTGATTGAAACGTGAATCAGTATGTTATGTTAACAGCCATAAAGATTCATGTGGAAACCACTCCAAATCTCTTTATCTATCATCATAACGTTTGAGTTGACCTTGGGATAAACATGGAATAAAGAAAGCTAAAGATTGAGTCAAGAAAATCTTCCAAGGGTGATGTATTTGTGATTGTTTTGGGTTCATTTTATAAAAAGGAAAGATGAAGAATCTGCTTTGTGATTGCATTCTTCCCCCACCACCACCACCATTTTTTATCCCCTCCACTTGTTGCTTATCTTTTTATATGTTGTCATGCGATAATTGATGATCAAGATATCATGTGGTGGGGGATAAATCAAGATTATTGAAGCTTGGAAATACCCTTTTCGATTTAATCTTATGATTAAGCTGGTAATAAATTGGTCCATTGGAGGAGAGAGATGAGAGATTGGGGACATTGGATTTGGGTTGTCAAGATGATATTGGTAAATGTATGGTGGAATGGGTACGTGGTGGAATATGATTGGGTGACAGAGGATGGCGGAGGTTAATGAGATAAAACCGGAGAATCCGGTAATGTAGGCCGTAAATATGGTGGGTCCCGGAGGCATCTGTTCTGTCGCCGGGAAGTTGGACTTTGAAATTCACCTCTATTTTGCGACAATCGAGGGAGACCGCATGTAGGCTAAACACTCAAACTCCCATCACAAACCATTGATATTTTATGGAGCCAATGATATTTACCTTCACATCATCAATATATCATATATTACTCTACAGCCCCTCATACTTTTGGTAGATTTTAGAGTAAATTAAACGTTTGAATAATCCAAATCAATGTTTGTGGTTTGAAAATTTTTAAATTAATCCAAACTAAAATGCAACTCAACTCATTTTAAACCGTACTAGTTAGTTGGGTTAACACTTTAATACATTAAAATATTCTTCTAACATTGAATATGTTGTCAAAAGGCCTTTGTCCCAGCGGTATATGAGTCTTTGGTTTCCTAGGAGGGCAAATGTTCAAACCTCACTAAAAGTAAGGATGGTGTGTAAATTTATTTGTTTTATTCGTCGTATATAAATATTATATACTTCAAAAAAAACTTTGAATATGTTATTTATATACTCATAATTTTTTTCATCATCAACCATTTGATACAATTTATCAATACTTTTTAAATCTTATGTATATAACAGTCAATAAATTTTCTCAATTTATAATAAAGGCTCCACTTTGAAAGATATCTCTTATATGGCCCAGTTGATTACACAGAAATGACTTGTTATTGAACATATATACGAATGAGTTATATGGAGATGGAGAATAGATTGAAAATATGTGTATGTGAAGAGGGTACGTGATAGTGTAATTGTCTAATGTATATATTAATGGAAACTCAACAATCATATTAAATCCAAAAAATAAAAGGATATCGGATTTATCGGATTCATCGGGTTGGGTTGAGTTCAAATAATAGTAATCAAATATCAACTCAATACATACAGTTTGAAAATTTTACAACTCAATTAGATATCGGGTTGTTTCGAGTTGAGTTACTTCACGTCAGGTTGGGTTTGGTTGATCGAGTTGGTCGGGTTTTTGAGCACCCATATTCGTTGTTACCATCTATTGTCAATTCTCGTCCCTTTTTTGAATTAATTATAGTTGTAGTTTTTGTGGTTGTCATTTTATTTCACTTTTGATCTCTTACAATAATTTCTATTAAATATGTTTGTTAACTCCGGAAGTATTTTCATCCTTTAAATATTATTTGTCTTTTTCCTATTTTTCCTCTTAATTATTTTTACTTTTTATGTCACTTCTCAGAAGCATAACCCCCATTCACAACGGTCTTCTTCTCCGATCAAACCTTGCTAACAACCCCACCCTCCCCTTCTGGAAGACCTTCGGCGACAACTCTCACTTTACTCATCTTCTCTGGCGAATCCAACCAAATCAAAATCAAATAATCAGACCCATAAAAGACAAATCCAAATTAAAACCAACAAAATCATCCATATATTGTTCCTTGCATAAGATTACAGTTACACAAAATCAAACCCAAGATGAAGGCTTTGATCTCTTACTCCCATATTCCAAAATGCAAATGACCTTTTCACAAGAGCTCTATATCAAAAACAATTTAAAAATCTTGAATGAAGTACTTTACATTCATTCTTCTTTTTCCTCCCCTCCACTTCACAGATCTTGATCAATACTCAATTTGATTATGGTTTTTTTGTTCCATCTTTCTTGTTTATCATCTTGAAATACCAGAACAAGAAAAGTTACAAAAACAAGATAGTTACAGATATTGGAACAACTCTCTTGTTTCTAAAATTGATTACAAAATAAGAGAGTTACTGTAACACCCTCGAGTTAAGATTGTTTTGGTACCCATTTCTCAATGGTTCAAGTGGAGTTAAAGGTGACATCCACTAACACTACAGGCTCAGAGTCAGCAGGTGTCTTCACTGAGCCTAAAGAAGAGGCTTCAGTGAACTTCTTCACCTTAGTCGTTTTCACAACTTTTGTAGCTGATTTCACTTTTGGTTTATTTTTCAGCCTTAGTTACTTTCTTTACCTTAGCTGGCGGACCAGATTTGGTAGCTAAAAGACACTCACTAGCGATATGAGAAGTTTCACCACAGAGACGACACTTCCTAAAGCTGAAAGAAGCTTTAGGGCCAGTGGAGTCAGAAAGAGAAGAGAGAGAAACTCCAATAATGTCTTTCTCATTTGTTCGAGGAGTAACAGTTGAGGGTTTAGATACCTTAGGTGAAATATTCACTTTTAGCTTAGGCTTAGATCTCTGAAGGCGTTCAGAGACCTTGGTCCCTGAGGAAAAAGGTTTGCAAGCTAAAAGAATAGAACTAGGTCTATTAGACTTGTAGTCATTATTAGGAAGAAAAGGAATGCTAACAATGAGTTTCAGTAGAAGAGTACTGAGAGGAAGATATGTCAGGAATAGAAGAGACAAAAGTACCAAACTTAAGCATGGATTTGTTAGTGACACAATCTTCCTGATCATAGGAGAATCCTATACCACTCTTTCTCTTGGCAGGGACTTGAGCGTTAATAATCTCAGTGGCCTTGATAGAGGTTTTGCACCATCCTTCAATGGTAGCCTTCTTAGTCTTGAGTTCAGCAATTGCTTGTTCACGCTCAGCGATAGCGTGCTCGCATTCGATGCTAATGGTCTAGTTTACAATGACCTGATTCTTAAGTTTTTTCTTAATAATGGTCATCTCTTTGATCTTTGAATAACATCTCTCTAATTGTTCTTGAAGATCAAGATTAAGATTTTCAGATTTGGATTTGCCATTCAAGGCATTGTAAAGATTAACTGTCAGTGTATCTAGTATAGATAGACTATCAAAAGAAGAAGAAGAGAGTTCGTTCAGGGTACATACTTGAGTAGAGTTTGATGGTGAGGGATCAATGGAGGATGATGTCTTAGATGGTTCATTTTTGACATCCTTGGATATGAGAAAAAGATAGGTTGTATCTTCCTCACCCGAGGATGATTCTTCAGAAGATTGTAAAGATCAACCGTCAGTAGAGATGGCCAAAAACCGGTCCCGGGCCGTTCCCAAACGGTCCTAACCTTTCTCATAACCGACCATAACCGGTCCCGGCGTAACCGATCCCGGTCCCGATCAAAAATGATAGGACCGGTCAAGGTACTTCATAACCGGTTATGGGCCGCCGGTTATGGGCCGCCGGTCCCGGTCCCGATCCCAACCGGTCCTTGCATTAAAAAATAAGATTTATTTTTTTATTTTTTTAATGATATATATTTTTAATACATTATAAAATTTACAATTGGGTCACTCAAATACATTTTAAAAATGCGTTTTAATATAATTAAAATTACGTTTTCTTATAAAAATACATTATAAAATTATTTAAAAATACATTTATTTATAAAATTATTTGAATTTTAGGGCCGGGCCGGGCCGGTCCATAGTCGGTCCCATAACCGGTCCCGGTCCCACGAAACTACCAAAATCCTCAACCGGTCCCGGTTTTCAATCCCATAACTGGTCCTTACCTTGCCCGGGCCGGTCCTTTGTCGGTCCCGGTCCTCCGGCGATCCCGAGCAGGGCCGGGCCAATTTGGCCATCTCTAATCGTTAGCGTATCTAGTACAGATAGGCTATCAGAAGAAAAAGAAGAGAGTTCGTTCAGGATACATACTTGAGTAGAGGTTGATTGCGAGGGATCAATGAAGGATGATGTCTCAGATGGTTCATCTTTGACATCCTTGGATATGAGACAGAGATAAGTCGTATCTTCCTCATCCAAGGATGATTCTTCAGAAGAATCAGTCCAGTCATGCTCTTCAGCGACGAGACCTTTGCCTTTACGTTGAAGATTCTTCATCTTCTTGTACTTCTCATTCAGTTTCAGGTATTTGTCCTTTTGAGGCCTGAAGGAGGATGGGAGGTTGGAAAATGGCATCGCAACTTTCCTCGACATGCATTCACTAGCAAAGTGACTTTTGCGTTAACAGTTGTAGCAGCTAGCTGAAGCCTTGTCAATGGAGTTTGACTTTGGCTTTTCAGCTAGGTCAGGAAAGAAGATCAGCAGTAGTTGCTTTTTCTGGCGAACCTCCTGAAAGAGTTAGCTAGAAGGGTCAGCGGCTCGTCAAACTCTGAAAGATCAGCATCTTTGAAGTCCTTATAGTTAGAATGATTTAAATTAGTGACAGAAACAGAAGAGGAGGGAGTAGAAGGAATAGGAGGGTCAGCTGAAAAGCTATCAGTGATCAAAGCTAACGGAGAGCTTTTCATTTTTCTGGAGTCTTTTAGAAGAGTCTTCTTCCGCTGAGGGATTGCTCATGATTAAGCAATATCCCATAAAGAGAATTAAGAGAAAGAGAGGACATATCCTTGTACATCTTGAGACACATGGTATAATTATCCCATGATTCTGACAAACATTCAAGGAAATTTGTCAACGTCTCTGAGTTAGAATATTCTCGTCCAACTGTCCTCAAATCAATAAGAAGACAATTAAAGTGTTGATGTACTTCAGACAAAGATTTAGATTTTTCACAAATAAAACTTTCATATTGTCTTACTAGATTAATCTTCCTCGATTCTTATACTACAGAAGTACCTTTATATTAAACACAAAGATTGTCCCACATAGTTTTTGAGGTTTTAAGCTTCATCACGGAGTGATAGACCTCATTAAGAAGAGTTATGGCTATTATAGATCTCGCTCGATTATCTAAACTCATTTTCTTCTTGTCTTCATCACTCCATTGATGAGGGAGCCTTGGAATCTGGCGTTTCGGAATCGTGACAGTCGTAGCAGTTACAGATGCTGCTGGACAGATTGCGGACAGAACATAAGATCCATTCTCAATATAGTATGGAGTCCCAGGATTCACACCTTCCAAGAAGAGAACACCCAGTTCTTCCAGAGACTGAAGTTGTCTCTGATATAAACCGGGGAGTTTAGCAAGGGAGAGTCATTGTCGTGAAAGTTTGTGCTAGTGTTTTGCAAAACCATTTTGAAATGAATAAATTAACTAGAAAAGAAGAGATAATAAAACAAAAATATAACACAAAAATAAACACTGCTCTGATATCATTTGTTGGTCACATCAAAAGTTTATTGTAACAGTTTGTAGAATGTGGGGATGAATACAAACACCGCAACTTTCACTTTTAAAAAACTTATATTGATAAATAAGATCAATACATATTTTTTTCAGATTGTTTGCGAAAGAGATAAGATACAGAACTTATTTAAACAATCAAAGATAACACACAAATTACAAATATCAATAAAGAAAAGACTTGCTACAAGAAATAGATTAAGAAATATTATGTTCTTCACTTGTTAAGGTGGAAGTCTTTCTCTTAGATAGAGAGTTGGAGGGAGGAGTATCTTCTTTAGTAAGATCTTCAAGGCAATGATGCTTGGATTTGAGATTCAAATATGTTACTGAGAAGAGAGAACTACTCAGTTATTTATACTCATTACATTAAATGCAATTTAAAAGGTACATAACACGTGGCAAGCTTTAAGAGGTAAGCTTGTTCTTTGTTGCAGGTAATGGTTGTATATGAACAGTCTTCTTTCATAAAGTAGGTAAGCACGTTTGGAGACAGTAAGTGACTCCGTACTGTACTTTACTTTAGAGAGGTATGGGTTTGTCATTTGTATATAGAAGGACAAAAACAAATTTAATCTTGTTCAACAAGATTCATTTGATCGCTGATACTGGAATAACGCTAGACGCATCTTCAGTGTTCGTTGAATCTTGCATAGATTTCACACTTGTGTAAATGAGCTTGTTATCACTGAAAACCGCTTCAGATCACGAACTTGCTAGTCTCTATCTTCAGCTTCTATCTTCGATATCACTGAAGGATCTATGGTATGAGTTATAATTTCTTGAAGGATACTGGTCTCTGAACGAATTACAATGCATGTTCATCGATCACGAACAGACACAGTAATGATTGCTGAAGCTGAATACAGAGATTTTACTTTTCATAAGGTAAGAGGGATCATAATCAAATCACTGAGAGAGATGATCAACATAGAGCTTTATCCATGTTTTCACTTTTCAGTACTAGAATACTAATCTTTATTTACGTTTTGAGTGAGTATTGAGTTTTGGTTTCATGTTAAAATGAGTGATTTAGTCACCAAGTTTTTATCACGAACATAGTGGATTTGGGAAAGAATTTTCTTTTATACCTAATACATTTCATTTTGGAAATTGAATTTAAATAGCATATTTTCAGTTTTATTGTTTTATATTATAGATGAAAAAGTTTGAACTCTATAGGCGTTAAATGTAACCCTTTTCATTTGTCAGCATGTACTTCAGGTCCTTGTTTGGGAATGTTACTAGCGACACGGTAATGAGTTAAGTGCTAGTTAGATGCACGAGAACGATTTAGCTATCGGAGACATCTTCTATATTTTGAAGATAGCGACTGTTGTTGGGTTTTACTAACATCTGTCCTTAATCTAGATTTTGTGTAAGGTTTGGTTTATTATTTGTTGATGTTAAATCTTAGATTGTCATTATAGGTAATAAATTATTGATCTTTAGAAAGGAATTCATTCTTCATTTGACGTGTTATAAATTTTTTTAAATTACTCATTCTTTTCTAGATATTAAGGTCTTACAGTAATGCCTTAAGTCACCCTCACATATCACATATCTATTTTCTCATCTTGAATGTTGTTACAACTCTTTTTTATCCCATCTCCAACTAATTATTAAGATCAATCAACACTCTGATGTCGTTAATCAAAAAGAAAAAAAAATTGGTACTATCATGGGGGAATTGAGAAAGTCAAATGTGACCAAAAAGACTCCCAACCATATTCCAAACATTGGCTAGAGGACTTTAGTCCTATCCCAAATACATTGTAAACATCGTTTCTTATTTTCAGCACATTTAATTCAGTTCAGCTAACTACTTAGTTGCGATTATGTTCAATCATACGTCACTTTCTATTATAACTGTATCACCTTGCCATGTTTCCATTGATAAACTTTAAAAAGACGAACTTTACATCATATCGTCACAGTCCATAGATATATAAAAGTATGTATATTTATTTTTATGGGTAAAAATGAAAAGGGCAAATTGCATAAAAAAGTAACATACTTTAACTTGATTCCTATTTTGCATAACGCACTTTTAAAACTTCCATTTTAGTACCTAAGATGTAAAGTTTTAAACATTTAAGTACCCGGATAACCAGTTGAAGCATTAATCGGTTACCATGTTGATGTGACGAGTGATATAGTATCCAACTCAGTATTATCTGCTGACATGAATATCTTAATCTAAAATTAGTTCTTAATTATGTATTGTGGTTTATTAGAAAAAGAGTTAATGCTTCAACTCGTTATTCAGGTACTTAAATGTTTAAAACTTTACACCTTAGGTACCAAAATGAAAGTTTTGAAAGTACGTTATCTAAAAATAGGAATCAAGTTAAAGTACGTTTTTTTTTTTTTTTATGCAGTTTACCCAAATGAAAATGGTTATAGTATTTAAGGTTATGATGAAAGGGGAGGACATGTGCATTTAAAGTGATGATACTGAAATGGTTGAGTGGATTAAAGATGAAGTTGGCCTACTTCTGTTGTATGTTGTCCATAGAAACCTCTCTTTCAACAATTCTATACCAACCTTTTTTTGTGTAAGCAAGGATAGCGACCTAACTAGTTTTCTTTCCTTTCCCTTCCCTTCCATTTGGTATCAACCCGAAAATAAAAATACGCCCAAAACCGACACTTTTCGAACTGGGAATACGATCGATAAATACACAGTATATACTCTTATTAAAACTTGACCTAAATAGAAAACGAATTAAAACAAAACAGTTTAGTCAAGACCTGTATCAATACGTTTTCCTTAAAAAAATATATCTACCAGTAGCTGATACAACGGCTGAAACAGTTCTCTAGTAAACCGTTTGACTTAAATATCGTCTAAGAAATGCCTTCACATGTATTATTGTACAAGTGGTCCTATAATTTCTTGTTACATAAATGTTTTTGCTGTAAAAACCAAAGTGATTTATATATATATATATATATATATATATATATATATATATATATATA
>NC_037529.1:10981502-10985822 GCF_001531365.2 Cynara cardunculus var. scolymus | reverse complement strand
TCGTAAATCACAGGGGTTCTCGTTTGAACCTCCACCTATATATATATATATTATAACCAACTTTGGAAATAATGAAAGCTAGGAAAATAGCAAAAGTTTTCCGGTCCACTTGGTCCGACATTCTTAAATGTAGGACACAAGTCGAGTCATTCAAACCCATATTATCCAAGTAATTGTCAACATGATCATGACAAATTAACCAATCACAGCATCTTTAAGTTAAGGTATTTTAGGGGATGTTTGGAATTGCTTATTTAAAACAACTTATGTTTTTTTTTTGTAAAAGTACTTATCAACTTATGTGGTGTCAAACGGAGTTTTATAAAAATTGTTTGGATTAGCTTATGGCGGTACCAAAACGCAATAAGCTGATAAGTTTTTTTTTAATGTTTGACAAATTTTGCTTATATATGTAAAATGACCAAAAAAAGCATTTTTCCACCAATAAAATTTCAGAAGAACCCTAATTTCCAATTTGTAAAATCAACGAAATCCAAGGTTGTAGTTGATTTATAACTAGTTGAGCCCGGAAAAACGAATAAAAAAATCAAGACTTGGTAACAGTTAACTCTCTCTCTCTCTCTCTCTATATATATATATATACATATTGTGTATCTATATACATACTGTGAAAAACATTAAAGGTAAATGGTGTTAGAAAAGTAAATTGTTAATAAGTTGAATTTGATAAGTTAGGGGGGTGATTTATCAAAAACTACTTATTACCGGTATAAGCAGCTTTTTTTTCTTCCCATCCAAACACTTAAAACGATTTATTACCGGTACCACACCGGAATAAGTCAATAAGGAGCTTTCATAGGCAATCCCAAACACCCCCTTACATCTAAAACTCGTATGTAAATAAAAAGTTGTTTGACGAAGAGCTACAACAATAGATAAATAAAAGTTTTTACTTATTGTTAACTTATCTTCGAATGCAGTTTTCTCTGTTGAGAAAGAGAAAGACACCCACAACAAAAATCATGTGATCGAGTTGAGCATACCATTCAATAAATTTACAAACCGAGTCAAAAAGTATTGATGCTAAGAATACAATAGAATATCGATTCAGGTTGCTGAAATAGTATATTTCTCTCCTGAATTTGGATTCTATAATCATCATGGGTGCTACTATTGGCGCTGTCTACTAGCTAGGGGTGTTCACGGTTCGGTTCAATTAGTAAGAAAATGTGAACCAAATTACAACAGACGAATACCTGGCTACCCGAACCGAAACCAAACTGTAGGTTGAGTCGAGTCATACCGAACCGAACACAAATAAGGCGCTTACCCGCGATTTGGTTCACGGTTATCCATATTTATAAAAAAGAACATTTACAATATAAAACCTGTAACTAAATATAACATTTAAAACAACTACACAACAAATAAATATAAAATAATCAAAGCCTTACAAATTAAACAAGTTTAATTGTTTAAAAATATCCATTTCCTGGTTAATATCGACTCCTTCACGACTTCATACCACCAAATTTAATCATTCATAGTAACACTTGACACCAAAACTTAAAAAATAACAT
This sequence comes from Cynara cardunculus var. scolymus, assembly GCF_001531365.2. Classification (NCBI taxonomy): domain Eukaryota; kingdom Viridiplantae; phylum Streptophyta; class Magnoliopsida; order Asterales; family Asteraceae; genus Cynara; species Cynara cardunculus. Next base: position 10,984,281 of record NC_037529.1, on the reverse strand, counting down.
AAAAAGATTTTATTCATTTAACTTTAGCTTAATAAATAAATATTAAACATTACATATACTACCTTATTAAGCAAATTTGTTAAATGTCTTAAAGTCTTAAAAAAGTATAAACTCTAAAACATAAAGTACCTGTTTTTAAAGCTCAATTACTTTTAGGTTTTTATAATTACTTTTAGGTTATTATAATTACTTTTAATTTTGTTTAAACATAAATTTTAGACTTTCTGAATGAGAACTTGCATTAATTTTTCTTTTTCGGATTTTGATACAGGTGTAAACCACCAACTATTTCAAAGATATTTTGCAAAAAAATGATTTTTAAAAATTGAATATATATCCTGATAAAACCTTTACTTCATGCCGCATTGCGCGGGAAGTTGAATATATATCTTGATAGAACCTTTAGTATGTTGTGTTATATAATAAGCAGAAGTTATTAAACTTGTGCAATCTTGATCACTTTTAAAGCTCAATATATTACAGTTTTTTTTAAACACCCCTCTTATCCACTAAATTATCTTATACACTATTTCGTATTATACTCATTATTCACATGTTTTAATTGCCTATTTTTTAGGTTTGCTAATTGCACAGATATAATATTTTTATCTAAATAGAAAAAATAAATTTTATTATATAAATTTAAAATTTGTTTTTGGATTTTATTATTTTCTAAACCAAATTAACTTTTAATCAGCAATAATAAATTATTATTTCATTTTTTGTTAGAATTAACAGTATGATCATAGTTAAATATATAAAATTAAATAATGTCAAATTAAATAATATATCTAAGAATTTTTTGTGAGTCGGTAAAAGATGGTTAAATGAATCAACAATTTAAAGCTCAAAACATAAGAGAAAATAGAAATAAAAGAGGATTTATAAAGTAGAAAAAATGAATTTCGAGAAATGAATAAAAATAAAAAATATATAAAAAATGAAAATTTTGATTAAAATGGAAATATAAAAAATTAAAAGAAAATATTACTTTTAGCATTTTTTTTTAATTTAAATATTTAAAGAAATATACGCCAATAGCGTATATGATTCATGAAGCCCAAATGGGTGGCCCAATTCAAGCAGCCTAAATTACGAGCCCAAATTGCGATTTATTTTACGTCCAAAACAAATTATTATCCTTAAATAAAATACTCATTTTGGGCATTTATGATTGGGTTCCGGTGATAATAAAAGTTATAGTGAAAATAGTAAAAAGAGATATTCACCCTTTGATCCAATACTGATTGAAAACTAACACTAAATCAAGTTAATGAGATACACCGGATTAATTCCCTTCTAAAACGTAATTCATAGATTGGTTTGAAATTAGAAGTGGTCAAGGGTCCAATTCCCTTTTTACACTTCTCATCAACCCGTATTCTTACACGATCCTTCGTCTTGGATTATTAATGATTTAATTCAAATTATTGTTCTATTTTATTTCATTTATGGGATACCATACAAGAAGTAGGCCATATAAGAGTATGCAAAAATGTGTTTAAAATGTCACGTAGTTATAAAATGTCAAAATGTATCATTCAGATTTTTTTGTTTGATGTCAATTTGACATTAACTATGACAAAATTTTATTTTACTCTGTTAGATTGAAGTAATTAGAATACCCTGTTCTCTGCTCCTCAATTGTCGGTGTACTTCACCCAACAGTTGCACCAACATACCATAATATCGAGTAAACCATGGTTTGATTCTTGCAAGGATGGCTTATGGTCTAGTCATTGCAAGCGTCTTTCTTAGTAGTTTGATTAAAACAAGGTTGTACGTTTAGTTACTTTGTACTAACATCAGCTCTGATGGTGTTGACATATATATAGTTTGAGGAGTTAGCCCGTACTAGATTATATGATTCATTTATATTAACTAGTTTTGTACACCGTGCGACGATAATCTTTTTTGGAAGAAAAAAAATTCAAACTAATATTGAAATATTACAATGTCTGCTCATGCATATATCATTTTCTTTTATTAGAGTTATAGATTATATATGTAATGATTGATTTATTGACCTTAATATTTTTTTTTTGTTCATATGATCATCCTCACAATTGCTGATATGTTACTATCAATCCTTTTAACACATAATAAAACTTTAAATCATCATTAAATAAATTTATTCAAAATATTAAACATTAAATATTAGTTTAATATTTTAATTTACTTTAATTAGTTTAATTATTTTAATATATGTATATATGCACACACTCACACGGATACACAGGGACCACATCCGGTGGCCTTCTTTGGCACCCACCACTACTCTGGACCTCCTCCGGTCATCTTGTCTAACCAAGACGCCATATCCAATGATCGAACACTAGACACCCACATGTGACAGTGGTACCACAGTTGGTATCATAGTGGTCTCAAAGTTTTACTTGGTGTGTTTTGAGTATCACATTGTGTATCTTGGTGTATTTTGGGTATCACATCGTGTTCGTCGGAGGCCGGAGAGAGAGAGAGAGAGAGAGAGAGAGATAAAAAAAATTAAAACACAAACAAAATGTCCTTTAATTATAATGTTAAGTCAAATTACTAAAAATATTAGTTTTCTAATTTATCCATTGATTTGTGGTTAAAATTTGATCTCACAGTTATCACAAACTAATCAGTTCTCCATTGAATGAACCTCTATATATATACACACACACACACACACATATATATATATATATATATTGATATAACATATAATGCATTTTAACCATCATGTAAATAAAAGAATATATGCATTGATATAAATAAAAATATTTGTTTGTGG
>NC_037529.1:10961122-10980823 GCF_001531365.2 Cynara cardunculus var. scolymus | reverse complement strand
AACTTCATTAAAAAAAATATTATATGAAACAATTTCACAAGATTAAACAATTTCATGAAAAAATTTCATAAGATTAAACAATGAAATCGCCGGATGAAGGTGGTTTGCACGGTTTACACAAATGAAGGCGGTTTTCATTTGATCACTCCTATATATATATATAGAGAGAGAGAGAGAGAGAGAGAAAGAGAGAGAGAGAGAGATACTTTGTTAGTAGAGATAAGGTACGACTTAAATAGTGTTCCCTAACCTTTGACTAATAAAATTCAGGTTACAGATACAAAATATGTAAATATTTCTCTTTACTTTATACAATTTTTTTTGGATTATAGATATTAAGACAACCATATCAAACAATCCTAATTGGTGTGCTCATTTAATATTTTCAATAAGTAAACAATTGTTTAAGAAAGCGAAGATGTTAATGTTAAATATGAATATGAGTATGAGTTGGTCAACCTCTCAACTTCAACAAAACTTCTCATCCTTAGTTGCCACCCACTCTTCATTCTCTACCCTTCTTTTCTTTATTCACTTCACCTAAACATAATTATACTTCTTTCACCTTTTTTTATATTACAAAATTAATATATTTATTGACATAAAAAATCATTTATATTTTCGTTATTAATTATTATTCCATTGAACATAACTAATTTATAAATTAGTTATGTTCGATAAAAACTAATTAATAAACCAGATAACAATATAAAATGACCTAATCAATCAACAACTATTTTATTAGATAATTTATCGAACATAACTAATTTGCATGCTTTTTTTTTTTGCTTTAAGACACTAATTTTCATTATTTAACTTTATTAAAATATATTTTTTCTTGAAAAGAAAACAATTAAACCAAAAAAAAATTCTAACCGCAAAAGACAAAATTAAATAAATGACATTATAAATAATTAAATACTATGGGAAGAGACACACAACTTTATAATGCTGTCTGAATCAAAAGATATAATAACATTATTTACACTATAAATATTAATTAAAAACTAAAAAATTAATTGTTGCTTTTTTGGAGGGCTTTGCAACAGTTCTTGCATCCACGTTTGAAAGTATTGAATCAAACATAATGAGTTGAACTAGCACTAATATCATATGTAATAATTTATCCAGTAAACGATAATCAGATGAGAGCCATAATTTCACTTACCGGGTAAGACTCTCGGTTCTTGTGGTTACTCATACCGAGTGAAGTTTTTGGACGTTGCCATATCCATTCAGTAGGTAAGTAGCCCGATAATAAATGGTTTCTTCCACGATTTTGTTTGTTTTATCTAAAAGTTATGATTTATGTGACCCGATATTCAGATACCCATTTATTGATGTATTTTCAAGCCGAAATTTTTGTTTCAGGTTTTTTTTTTTATTATTAACATGAATATCTAATCCGCTATGCGAGCCGACTAATCACAGGACGACCACCTGCTTTGTAGATTGCCCAGAGTCATCGCATTTGAATCTTCGTGGCCACAAGAGAATTTTTATTCCTCCTTTGATTTAAACCTGGGAGTTCCTGGTACTTTTGACCTTTGCAGTCAAGCTCAAACCAATCAGGCACCAACTTTGTGGTTTGTTTCAGGTTTTTCGAATATCATACCTTCAATAACCATTGATCCATGATCATTTTATGTGTTTTTAATTCATCCAACATAATTCAAAGATTTTGTACTTAAAATGTTTTAAGACAAAGTATTTATGAAATTCTATTTTGTTTAAAAATGCATAAAATAAGGTATTAAAGTATTAGAAAATAAAAAAGATTGGGTGAAGAAGTGTTGACTTAAAATAATATATAAAAAAAGAAAAATAGAAATTAATTAATTATAAAAAGAGAAAGAGAAAAAGGAAAAGGTTTATTATTTAACTCTTATTTATTTCTTAATGTTTTTTGGCCAACATAATTTACGGATCAACCTCATCTTCTATCATTTGAAAATTATATATTTCATTATTATAATTTTATTAAAATAAAATAAAATCAATAATTCCATCATGATATTTGATTCTATATCAAGCTTTTAAAAATATGCATTTTTGATGTTGTTGTTTATAAATAAACGGTATTAAAAGCGACATTTGCTGCTTGATATTGTGTTCATGGTTATATTTTACGTATCAGTAGTATTCAAAAGGTAACGTATGTGATTAACGTTTTCTCCATTACTACATGTATTTGATTCAACAAACACCGACTTGGTTGATGATTCAGCAAAATGACCCGTTTTAATAAATAGTAGCTTCTTTTATTTGATAAGAGTTAATAAATGGCAAGTAAAGAGTCTCTCAGAGTTGAATTTTGTGGATGTATTTGAAATCTGTAAAGTGTTTGGTTTAAGGATTTGAAATCAAATCAAATTTCGTTATTTATGTATAACTTATATAAATAAACTATAAAAAAAATTTATCTTTTTATTAATTCACTATTGTAAAAATTTTAATATATATTTTAAAACATTATTACAACATGTTATTAAATCTCGCGAAATACTAACCACCCCACAAGATTTTCAAAATTTTATGTTTGTATGATTTCATTAAAGTTCCGTTATTTCAATTCTAGACTTTTCTTTAACCAAACGTGGGATTGAAATAGAATCCAAATTCCGGATCTTGTTCGGTTGTAGGATTCAGATGAATTTGGAATTCAATTCCATTTAAATGTCATGTTTTGGATTGAAATCCCACTAATATGGGATTTAGAAATTTCATAAGGTTTGTTGGTATTTTATTGGATTTTGTAGGATTTGTGTGCAATAACGTTTAAAAAGATTTTAACAACATTTGTCTTGTAATAATCAATTAATAAAAAGATAATTTAAGTATTTTTATAAGTCACCACAGATCTGAACCATCATGGACCACCACCGATCTGAATCTGCGTGGACCACCATCAATCTAAACTACGGTCAGCAATCGTCAATCTAAACCACCGTGACCACCAGCGAATTAGATATTTTACATGATAAAGAATTAGGTGGCGTTTGTTTTTTAAGAGGTGCTGAAGTCTGAAGTCTGAATTCACTTCTGATTTTTAAGAGGTGGTGCTGAAGTCTGAAATCTGAATCAAGCAGACTGTTTGTTTTTTGCGTCTGAAATCTAAAGTTTGAAGATGAGAGATCGAGAGTTGGTATGGATCGACAGTTGACAGAGTTGAGAGATCGAGACATAAAAGTTGATCCAGAGAAATCGAGCGTAAAGAGATCAGAGTAGGTAGGCGACGATTTGAAATAAGAGGTTTTTCAACCACTTAAATTTTCAGACCTAATAAGAGCTTTTAAGCTCTTAATTGAAAAAAAAAAAAACAAACACACTGAATCCTCTTATGTCTGACCGATTCAGACTTAAGAGGACATTAAGAGCTTTTTTATTAAAAACAAACAGCCCCTTAGCTTTTTTGAGACAATTTTAATATCGATTTAGTAATGTCGCTTGGTTTATGGCATTTGGCTTGTGTATTTTATATTGTTTATACATTAAATAATTATTTTATTAAAGTACTTATAGTTTAAAAAAAAATCAAAAGATAATTTTAGTCATTTACCAATATTTCATTCTAATTCCAAAGTTACATCACGTGAATCAAACAAACAAATTCCAATTCCTTAACAGATTTCATTTCAGGGTCTGCCAACCAACAAGATGGCAAAACCTGATAACATTTCATTCCAATTCCTTCAAAGTCAAATTTTTTTTAACAGATTCAATTTCATCCAAAAACATTTTACGAACCAAACGTCACCGTAGTATTTATCTTCTCTTTTGAATATAACAGTGTTAAGATGATGAAGCCAAAATTATCATATTTATAAACTACAATAACAACGAACCATTTTTTTAAATAACTATTTTCAGTATAGCATGAACAAGTATCAAGAGGTCTCAGGTTCAAATCCAATGAGTAATAAAAAATTTCTTGTGATCACAAAGGTTCAAATGCGGTGATTCCCATACCATCTGCAAAGCAGGCAGTCGTCTTGGAATTAGTCGGCTCGTATACCGAGTTGGATATCCAAGGTAATAAAAAATATATCAAATATTTGAGATATATGAGGTAAGTTAAATGTTCAATAGAAGATTTAAAGCATAAAAACCAAAACGGCGTCACATAAAGCATTTGGACCAATGGTTACAATTAATTTCAAAAACACCCCTTGATGTTTGTTAGACTTGATAGACGGTCGCCGGAGAAATAGCTGATAAACTTGTCGTACGTCTTTTTTTTTCTTTGAAAAGGTCAGTAGTCGGAAGTCAACGGCCAACATCACGGAGAGTCTTTGACAGAGACCCCATTAGCCGACTGAACTGTTAAGACGGACATGTTGGGGGAGGAGGGCCCACCACCCTCTCCACCACCGCCTAACGACGGGAGGTTGCTCCTAGAGGCGGAGGAAGGGTTACAGGTGGCAGTGGAGATAGCAGTAGCGAGTGAAATCGGCATAAGGCAAAGACCTTTCCCTTGTAAATACTGCATGGCGGACCCCATATCCTCCTCCATCAGCTTCACCACCTGATTCTCCGTTACCGTCATGGTGTCATTGTTTGAGGATGACGCCGTCCCGTTACTGCTCCGCCCTACACCACTGCCCTGTAAACAAACGGCAAAACATAAGCTTAATTTGTGCATGGGGGTAGAAATGTAATTTTGGGGAGAGGGAGATGGAATCTGGGAAAGTAAGGAGTGTGCTTTTTTTATATTTGTCGTTTTATATGGTGGGGACCTCTTATGATGCAGAAAGTAACAAAGATTGGTTTTTTAAGGTGTCTTTCTATTTAATGAAACTTTCAAACAAACAAATTATCCAAAAATGTAATATCATTTTCAAAAAAAAAAAAAAACAAATATGTAAGGCGTCAGAAAAGGTTGTTTTCGTGAAACACAAATTTACATTAGAAACCTGACTTCACAACAAAGACACTGTGAAGGTCACTTTTACAGTGTTTTGTTGTGAAGTTTCAAGTGTAAAACTCGTGTCTCACGAAAACAGTTTTGTCTCACATGATCCCAAGTATATATATATATATATGTGTGTGTGTGTGTGTTAGATGCATTGAGGGTGGTTATCTTAGGTGTTTTTTTATTTGTTTATAAAGATAGGGTGGGTGCGGGTTGTATTATACCTCGGCAACAACGGGAGCAATGGCACCAGCAGCTGCACCTCCCAATCTGCTCATACTCAGCACCTGGAATGACAATATTTGGATCTCCATAGAATTTCGATGTATACATTTTATAATAAAACAAATTATTTGCGGATTTATTGACATTTTGATGATTTTAAAAAAGAAATGACTAAAAGATGAAACCACAAATTAAAAATGATTGTTTTAATTAATTTCCCAATTTAATAGACCTTACACAAATGTAAAATTTAAGGGTAGGATGCAAATAAGTCTTGTATTTACCAAGATGATATGTATGCACCGGGGGAAAGGCCCTCAATCAAAGACCAAAAACGTTTGTTGACTGACTTAAATTTTTATTTTCACCCTCGTCTTACATGGTTTCCCCCCAGTCCCATATCCCATATGGTTATATGCTTCCGTCCCCAAGTCCCATCTAACGTACCCCGCCCTATTAATTTCCTGGATCCATCACTGTATATGCATATATATATATATATATATATGTTTTGTATATGTATCATATACATATAGACAATAGGTAGAGAAAGAGAAGGAAGAGGTACCTTGACTTGGAGCTGGAGGAATTTGACATAGTCTATGATCTCATCTAGCATTGAAGCCTTGTCTGTCTGTCATTCCACATCCCCCCATTAGATAATATATTACAGTCCAGATTTACTTATATAAATAAATAAAATTACTAATTTTTTTTATAATTTTATTTGAAAAATAAACTGACTCAAAAAGAATATATATATATATATATATATATATATATATTATTTGGAATTAAAGAGTAGTTATAGATAATATTAAAATAACTTCCCCCACATAACCATCATCTCACTATCATTATTCGAAACCTCTCTCCGTATAATCTGCTTTCCAGCTTCAGTTTCAGCTACGCACGGAATTCTATAATAAATAAATAAAAAATAACCTCACGCGCCACCAACCCCATCTCTCTCATCCACCGCCTGCCGGAGTTAATGGTTGTGAAACGCTTACCTTGTTGGCATTCGGGACCAGTTCCTGTAGAGCTTTCATCCTCTCCGCAATCCTCTCCCGCCGTAACTGCCAATTGCCGGTTCCATTATAAAAGAACAACAAAAATCTGAAACATAAAACGAGGTTGCTATAAAACAAAACGATGCTTATGTTTTACTCTTTCGGCTATGCTGTGTGGGTCAGTTGCTTGTCCTCTTCTGGCTCTCACTCTTTGTCGCGGCTGCGATGGTACTCCACCACCGCCACCTCCCGCTGATGTCTGTACTTGGTTCATCACCGCCGTTGCCGTTCCCGGAGATCCGAAGTTTTGGGCCTGCGGTCGAGTCAATTTTATAATTTTAAGATAATAATAAGAATGGGTTTCGCAAATACTAAACTTACCGGTGGATTACGGAATTGCTGGGTTTGGTTGGATGTCAGAGATCCGGTGAACCCATGAAATAGATTTTGAATTGAAGTATTATCTCCAATCTGTATAAAATCAGTATGTTTAGAATTTACAAATATTTTACTGTAAATATTAATAATCAGTTACCGGCGACTTGAAAGATGAATCGTCGATGTTATCGTTTCCAAAGAGGCCGGATTCACCGGCACCTCTAGACAGTTGCAACGATTTCAGCGCAGAAGACGGAGTACGACCTCCGGCGGCGGCGCTGATCTGATGTTGGCGGAGCTTGGATGATAGAAATGCTGACTGATCATCGAAATGGTCAACGTCCCAGGGGAGTAGTGGTGATTTGTTTTGACCACCTCCACCGTTGCCGGCTGATATGTCCGGCCAGGAAACGGTGGTTTGCAACCCGGAAAGCATTTGATCAAGAAAATCGTCATGAGTAACCGTCGGATCAAAGCTGTTGGTATCGTCTTGAAGAGACATTTGAGATTCCTGAGTTTTTCTTTAAAGAAACACACACTTACAACTCTGAATCATTAACAAATAACAATACAAACACACACACACACACATATATATAAATACATACCTGGGAAAACGTGAAAGATTTAAGAATGTCGAAAATGGAGTTATGGTAGAGTTTGAGAAGAAGCATTCAACAACATTAATAATAAATACAATGAATGGGTTGTTGTTTAATCTTGCTTTCTAGTTTCGTATGTTTTGGGCTTTGCCTTTCTCTGCTTTCCTTTCATCTTTTATCAGGGACTACTTATAAATAGCCGACCATCCTTCCCTTTTCTTCCTATGTGAACCGGATAATCACAATACGTCCACTTACTTTGCGGGTAGTTTGAAGTTACCGCATTTGAACCTCCGTGGTCACATGAGGATTCTTATTCCTCATTGGATTTGAACATGAGACCTCCAGACACTTTTAATCTTTAGAGCTCAAACTAATCAGGCACCACCCTTAGTATTTTTAATGATTCGAACATATATTAAAAGAAAAAATGTGTTTACGAAATATTATAAGAAGTAATTCTACTACCGAAAGTAAAGGGTTGTTTGTTGACAATTTACCTCTTAATAGTTTCATTAAGAGGTAGTCTCTGAATCGTTAAAAGATGAATCTTGTTTGGCGAAAAAAAAAATATGTCTCTTAATGGTTCTAAAACTCTCTTAGGGTGTGTTTGGTGCGCAGACAGGACTGGACAGGACAGGACGGGACAGGACGGGACAGGACATGACAGGACAGCCGTTCAGCGTTTGGTAAAACAGGACAGGACAGAACAGAACAGGTTAAAATGACCAATTTACCCCCGTGATCTGTTTAGTGTTTTTTCACTACGAAATCAAGTAAACTCTCATAATCAATTCAGCAATCATAATCAATGTAAACCAATTGATCAACAACAACATTCAGCAATAGCTACCAACTAAATCGATTCAAACATACAAACCCTAAATCGATTCAACATTCAGCAATAGCTACCAACTAAATCGATTCAAACATACAAACCCTAAATCGATTCAAACATACAAACCCTAAATAGATTCAAACATACAAACCCTAAATAGATTCAAACATAGCGATGGAGAAGGAGAAGGTTAGGGCAATCATGTACCTGATGAAGGAGAAGGTAATGCGATGGAGGCGGACTGTGTGTATGGACTAGAACTCCCGTCGCCGTCGCCGTCGCCGATTGAGGGTGTGCAATGGAGGCAGTCTGAACATGGAGGGCGATAGGGAAGGACGCACGATGAGTGAGGAGTCGCAGATCAGGAGGGCGATAGGGAAGGACGCGCGATGNCGATGAGTGAGGAGTCGCAGATCAGGAGGGCGATAGGGAAGGACGCGCGATGGAGGCAGTCTGAACGGAGATCGGCGCATCTCCGGGAGACGAGATTGATAGGTTATGTGAGAGGAGAGATGGAGGAGAGGAGAGATCGATGGAGGGACGCTGTGAAGGGGATGAAGGAGACGGTGGAAGGGGATGAAGATGAAGGAGACGGTGGAAGGGGATGAAGGAGACGGTGGAAGGGATTGAGGGTAAAGTGGTAAAAATTTCCTTGTTCTAGTTAGTTCTAGGGGTAATAGGTGGACTCCCGTGTCCCACTTTTGTTCTAGTTAGTTCTAGTTAGTCCCACATAAAGTCATACCAAACATAGGACAATTGTGTTCTGTTCTGTCCTGTTCCACCCTGTTCCACGTACCAAACACACCCTTAATGACTTTGTATCATAAGCATCTCTTAACCATTTAGTGCCCTAATTTCGTTGTAAATAATTACTAAATAATTATATTTCATTTTGTACTATATCATGAGAAACTTATAATCATTCTGACCACTTAATCATTTTGCACCAAACCATTCAGCAACTGTCAAACAGCCCTTAATCACTTTCAATCGGTCTGCTGAAAAGCATGCTCTAATATATTGCTTTAAGAACTTTAATTTTTTTACTATTCAAATTTAATTTTGTAGAAAGTGGCTCTAAGGAGTCAAAAAGCTATCTTAGTGAAAGTGTTAAAAGGGACTAAAGGGTACTATTAATGAACCTAAAGGACCTTTAGAGATTTTCTTTTTATCCATATTGGGGTAAAAGTGTAAATCAAAAGATCACGAAGTTACAAAAATGGTCCTTGAACTAGATTTGACCTTTGCTTTTGGTCCCTTGTGAAAGTTGTCTACGTTTTTCTAGTTTCTAATACAATTGTTCCTAAACTATGTCCGTCCTTTTTTTAACTTTAGTTAACCCATTTAATCGGAAGAGTAAAATATATCAAATAAAAATTGTCTAAAATTTAAAAACCATTAAAATTTATTTTGTATATATTATTTCATAAATGAAATAACTTATGAGAAGATGCAGTGTTATTTCATAAATGAAACTGAATAATGTTTTTCATGTGAAAAAACACAAAAATACGTTTATATAATTATACATGAAAAATACATTCATACTCACATACAAGAACAAAAGATGTGAAACGGTGTGAAACAAAGCTTCAAAATGGAATTCATTGGACGGTTTTGATTAATTTCATGAGTATGGTTTTTGCATATATTGTTTCACCTACTAAACAATATATGAACTTGGTTTTTAAGGTTTCCAACTTTTAGAGAGTTACTATTTGTAAGTTTTATATGTCCACTACACGTAGGAGTGCTCGTGGGTTGAGTTTATCGGGTTTTAAATATTTGAACAACTCTACCCAATGTCTGCAGTTTGAAAAATCTAAAATCCAACCCAATCCAAATCAAAGTGCAACCCAATCCAACCTAAACTGTACGGGTTGGTCGGGTTGATAATTTGGTATCTTAAATATGTTATTTCTCTATTCATAATTTATTTTCCATCATCAACCATTTGATATAACTTATACATATTTCTTAAATCTTACGTATATCACATTCAATTAATTTTCTCAATGACGTATATAGAGATGAAGAATAGATTGAAAATATGTGTATATGAAGAGGGTATATGATAGTGTAATTGTCTAATGTATATTAATAGAAACTCAACAATCATACTAAATCCAAGAAATACAAAGATATCGGGTTCATCTGATTGAGTTGGGTTCAAATAATAGTAACTCAATACCTACGGTTTGAAAATTTTACAACTCGATTAGACATTGGGTTGTTTGGATTGAGTTGTTTCGTGATGGGTTGGGTTGGGTTGGGCTGGTCGGGTTTTTGAGCACCCCTAGCTACATGTATGATCACACAGTAATACTGCTATAAATTACGTAAACCTACAGGGTCGCACGCAAAGAATTCATATATTTTGATTTTAGAGATGATCAGATAAAAACAAAAAAGAAATATTTTTCCTTTCTCTTAGAAACACACTAAAATCTAGGGTTTCAGGCTATCACTCTGTGGAGGCCAGACATGTTCATGTGTCGATCTACATAGAGGAAACCTACTTTGGTTTCCAGTGCTCCGTTAAAATCTACTAAGAATCTCAAACGTAATATCTAAACACTCTGTAATATTTAATCGACGATAATAAAGGAAATAAAACGAGAACACCAAGATTTTACGTGGAAAAACCCTTGCGGGAAAAAACCACAGGCACAACCGAWGATATCACTATATGAGAAAAATGAGGAAGTTACAAGAGTTTATAAGTATYTCAATCTCTCTATCGTCTCTTCTCTAGCTCTCCTTCAATACCCTTTTCTTTCTTATGAATGAATGGAGAATATATATTTGAAAGTAAAACAACTATTCTGCATAAATTGAGATAATAACCGAAATATTAGAAGACTTTTGTCTTCCCCTATTAATTGCTTCCGATTAGTCTTCCATAATTTATGCCAAAATGCAGTTACCATTCAGGAGGAAATACGTATCATTCTCAACACACTCTATGGTTTGTTTAGATTCATTTAAATATGTCATTGAATTTGAATATGGTTTCTTTTTATGAAAAAGTTTTCTAAGAAGAGCAACCTGGAATTATTTAAAATCAATTTTGACATATTTTTTCATCTGTTTTTCATGATTCTCCGATTCTTTTTCTTAAGATTATCTCTAAAATCTTTTCCCCGTATATATCATTCATATTTGAAATTATCATCAAGATTCATCTGCATCACCAAAGAAAAATATATGGATTTCAAGTAATGAATCATTTTTCCAACACTTTTTGTCAAGATAATCGTTTCCATTGATGTTTTTTGTTGATTCTGTCTCAAAAACGATGAATCGTATGAGAAGGAGAGTTAAGGTGAGAAGTGTAATGTGCCCTTAGTCACCTTTAATCTCAAACTCATCCATGAATCGCGCTTGATACAAAGATTGATCTGGTGCATGTCGATGCATCTCATCCTAATGTGCATTCAAGGGTGGAGATCCATTTTTACGTTTCTTATTTTAACTCTCATTTGCACCGGCATCCAACCCTTGTCTCCAATTGGTCAGAGCAAAAGTCGGTGTAGCACGGTTTTTTATGTCAAAAATAGTTGCAAGAGTAATATGTTTTTCTTGTGGGGAAGTTGACTGAATTGACATTAAAAAGGAAGGTAGTACATGCTTTGTTGAGATGACCGGATAAAGACATTAAAAGAAAAATGCACGATGAATAGATATAGGGGCGCTCATTTGTTGAAATCCAATGTTTTTAGGTGGATCCATTTTTTATTCAATCATCGATTGGATGTTGGATTTTATATCCTCATCTAGTCAGTCCAGTTCCCTCGATCCCCGTTGGGGAACCCGTTAAGGCTAAAACTCCTCATTCCAGATTGGTTTCTCCGTTCACTGTTGATTATACCTGAACCTGAAACCAAAACCGACCCGAGAAAAATTACAATATGTTAATTTTCACACATAAAAGTAAGTTGTAATTTTTGTAAACATGCAAGTCTAAATGTCTCATCGTCTCAAGCATAACCAAACTAATTACCAACAACATTTTAGATTACAATATAAAGATAAACAGAAGTTCAAATTTTATCCAACTAACATCATGATTTCATGATTAGACAAATAGACTTTTAGTGAGATTCATTTGGGATGTTAAGAGGTAAAGTGGATAAAAGTTTTTTAAAATCTGAATGTTATTATTTTTCTTTTAATGATAAATTTTATATACACACACACACACACACGTATATACACATAATTGTGCCCGGTCGGGTCGGTCTAGTAATCACTGCCCCATCTCCGATAAAATCTCTGAATATGTCCCCAATCCCTACCCCGTCCCCGATAATAAGTCCCTGAACCTAACCTCAAAAAATTTGGTTTTCGGTTTTCATCATCGGTTTCGGGTTTTTTTTGCCATCCATACATCTAATCTAATCCAATTGACATTAGACATCCGATCCAATCAAATTCAATGGATTATTGGATCGGGTCACTTCCATCCAGTAGATATTATTATTGGTTATTCATTGGATCAGATTGTTTCCATTTAATTTTCAACCAATTAATCTATCATTTCAACCATTTATTCCTATATTTTCTTAATTTATTAAAAAACACCACATATAAGTATCAACCGGAAAACAATATCGTAAGATTTTAATAATCATATATAGTTATTAATTGGATGGTAGTTGGATGATAATGATCATTATATTGGATTGTTTCGGTTTTATTGGATTCTACAGCCATTCAAGAACAGATCGATCCAATTTAGATGCTGAAATTTTAAATCCAATACAATTAGATTATAATTAGATATCGATTATATTCGGTCAGTTTTAATTGGATCGATCAGTTCTAATTTACTCAGATAACTTCTATACACCTTAAGTATATACCCAACAAAAACCATAATTCACTTTTGATTTGAAATTATCAAACATTGCTTGGTCTCTTTTATAATAGTTGTTGAACTCTGTGGACATTCAAGGAAAAATGTCTATCATTTTAAAATTAATTATTTTGTTATTTTTAATTTAATAAACAACTTGCTCAAAATGAAATATAGTTATTTGAAGTTAAAAAATATAAAGGTATTATTTGACAAATATAAGTTAGCTTATTTTTTGAGTACACGTTTCGATGAATATAAGCTAATGTATCGAAACGCTAGTTGGAGTAGATTATGAGGATGTTTTTATCACCTTTTGCAATTATAACCCTCATTAATTTTATTATTATTACTGTTAATTATAAATTAGTCTTTAAAATATTATAAAAACCCTAAATTCCTCCATCTGCATGTCCGAAAGGGATGAAATCTTATTTCCCGACGGGGATGCAGATGGGAATTGAAAAGCGAGGATGGAGATGGGGATTGTGAATCCGATACCCTTGACTCCGTTGCCATCTCTACCAAAAGCTTAATTTGATTAATACAAATTAATAATAATAATTAGTTGCAATTTTTGACCAAATTATGTTATTAATTAAATCAAGGTAGATTAATTTCATTTAAATATTTCTTGTAGTCCGTAATCTTTGCAAACTCATTGATGATATTCATGGCAAGGGGATACCGAGTATTTTGTGTCAATATTGTTGGCATGATACATATTTGATCCACACACTTGCATATATATATATATATATATATATATATATATACTGATGTTACTTTGTATTTACGATATGTTTATCGACATGTGATTTTCTTATACATTTGAAACATGTTGAATTATGAATTAGAAATGAGCATGATAGAAAATCATGAACTCAGTAAGTGTAAGCTAAATGAATTAACATGCATATCTCAAGAAGCGCAGTAGCTGGTGCCTAGTAGCTCAAAAAGGAAAGAGAAGGTATAAGGAAACTTTCGAGTTGGTAGTGTTTTTTTTTCTCGTCAAGACCGTGTTTACGTTAGTTGATGTTCGAGACATGTGATGACTCCCGTATTTGGATTTGGTACTTTAACACTTATTTTTTATGCAATGTGTTACTTTATATAGTAGTCATAGCCTCAAACTTTGGGGTATGACATTTCTGTAAACTTTTTTACCGAGTTTATTTTATTTCGTAAGGTGTATATTCATATATAAATATACATTATCTTCGTATCTGTGTTTTATTTTAGCATTGTCAAATAACTTTATATCTATACTATATTATAAAACATTTGACAAAAACTCTTAAAAACGTAAATTATGCGTAAGTACAACTTATTAAAGCTCCATGTTTGAATTCGTGTAACTAACTGCAGATAAACATAATCTTAAAGGATAAACATAACATCTCATTTTAATTATAAAATATCTAAAATATAATTAGGATAATCATTGAGTTATAACATAATACTTAATTATTATCTTAAATAAATTATTTTATTAAAAAAAAAAATTAGTTCGTTTTTAAAATTCAATTAAATCATAATAACAAATTGAATTGAAGAAATAACACAAAAAAAAAATTAAATAGTTAATTTGATATTAATATCGCTTATTTTTATCAAAATTTTATAATATCCAAATTTATATTTCGTTCAAAAATAAAAATATTTTCTTTTTCTCGAAACCACATAAAATCGTATTATAACATTGATAGACCCAAAATATAAACCAAAGCATTAAAATCAAGATTTATCTTGTTGCATTGTGCGAGTACTCTTCTAGTATTATATTCATGCATTTGTGTCTATTCATGTATCTATATTTATGTTATCTTATAAAGCAAATTTAGCAAAAGTCTTACAATATTAAATGATCAAAATACCCTTTATACACTTTTTGACCCCCTCATATCCTCACCTCACATGCACTCACCCCCTCACATACATTCATCATCTCACAACCAATATTTTTAAAATCATAATTTTAAATTTACATTTTATACCCCTATAATTATTTAATTAATTTACTTTACGCCCTTTACTTTTAAATGTTTCATTACATTACCGAATTAATATACATAATCGTATATCAATTAAAACATGTTTAAAAAATACATTTTTATTTTAACAAGTTACACCATTATAATCKTCTCTTTAATACCTTCGAAATGAGTCCAATAGTGAATAGTTCTTTACTTAATTATATTATTATATATTATATATATTGTGAAAAAATATTTTTAATATTTACGATTTATACTTTTATAGTTATATATATATATATATATATATATATTGGGGTTAGGCTGTCCAAATTGCACTATATAATATGTTCTGAATTAATATGTGTTGTCACCTATTGATTTGGTGATGATCAATTGATTTGTTCCTCTACCTTAGCAACACTTAGTAGTTATTGGTTCTTTGTATATTGGTGTCTTGGTACATACTTAAGCTATTGGCAAAATCGAAGACTAGCCGATGTGAACACAGAAGGTCACCGATGCGGTGTTGTGGATCAACTGTCTATTATACACACCAAGACTCCGAAGTAGCTGAAATGAATATTGAAAATATTTTGAAGCTACAAGCCGATTGAAGGAAGATCTTCATAGACCGAATATTGAAAATATTCATGGACTCAAGATTGAAGATCATGGACCGAAGATTGAAAATCTTCATGGACTCAAGATTGAAGATCATGGACCGAAGATTGAAAAATCTTCATGTACCCAAGATTGAAGATCTTTATGAACCGAAGATTGAAAATCTTCATGGACTGAAGATTTGTGAGTAGCTGCTTGAAGCTACATATTTATCCAAAGGAGATCTTCCTACAAACTGACCATAACTCTGCCAAAGTTTGTCTCTGCATGAACAATAGTGTATGCACGTTGTGTACAATGAAAATGAGATATCAACAATGGTCAAGTCAACCCCTGCCTTCTTATCCTCAAGTGACAAGTGTCTCTATGCATTAAATGTTGAAGGTAGTATAAAAAGGCAATGTGCATCTCCCATGCACATAGAACTGGCTTTTGCAAGATTACTTAGTGCATTCTCAAAGCAATCGGCTATTCTCTTCTTCTCCCTTGCTCTCCTGTGTGTGAAGAAATTCTTAGTGTTCTTCATTTCCTTTCAAGAACTTTTTGTGTTGTTCTTGAAAGTTCTTCTCCTTGTAAGATTGTTTAGGTTAGGTTTTCCTTTCCTATCTTCCGCAACAATATTTTGTATTTCTGTGTGTATTAATTCTTGATATAAATCTATAAGAATTAAAAAGTTGAAAAAAGTATGTGTAATTGTATTCAACCCCCCCCCCTTCTACTATTACTTTATGTTTATTGTCATCCCCGTCGTGACTAACAAGTGGTATCGGAGCGATTAGCTTAATCTCATAAGCTAGATCTGCAATGGCTTCTTCTTCTTACCAAGACAATGGTACTATTGCCAAGCCTCCCAAGTTTAACAAGAACAATTTCTCTATGTGGAAAAGTCGCATGACACTCTACCTTGAGGGTGTTGATAGTCAATATCTCTCTATCCTCAAGGATGGACCCATTGTTCCTAAAGTATGGCTTCGTCATGGAAAGAACAAAGACGAAGGTAACTCTTCAAATGATTCTGATGATGATGAAGAGAAATCTGATTCTACTAGAAGGTTCATCATCAAAGATCCTTCTCAGTATAATGAAGATGACAAAAGAAAAGTTTCCTTGGACACCAAGGTAAGGGCTATCATTGCCCTCTCTTTTCCTGATGATGTCTTCCACTCCCTGGTAAACCTCTCTACTGCCAAGGACATGTGGAACACTCTATGTATTCTGTATGAAGGAACCATCAAAGTAAAGAAAAGCAAGAAGATTGGCCTCGTTAGGCAATATGAACTCTTTGTGCATGGGAAAGGTGAGTGACACACTGAGTACTACAACAGGTTTAACAGCCTTCTCAATGATCTGAAGTTTCATGGCAGAGTCTATGAAAATGAAGAAGTCTTGTGCAAGTTCATGGACTGTTTACCAGACTTCTGGGAAAACATCTGTACTTGTATCAAGACAAGTAAAGATCTCAAAAATATGCCTCTTACTGCTCTTTATGGAACTCTCCATAATTATGAGCAAACCAAGCTTCTGAAAAAGGCATTATTGAAGGATCCCAGAACCTCTTCTCCTGTTGCCCTTCTCTGCAACGATACGAGGAAGCCAGTCAGTGAACCTCGTATCATTTATCTGACTGACACTAAAGAAGATGCTGTCAGAAAAGAAGAACTTGCTGAAAGTCATGCTGATGATGCTGATGAAGAGGGTGATGAACCCTCAGTTAATGACTTAGCTGACAACATGGCTATGATGGCTACCAACTTCAAAAGGTATGCCAAAAAGGGATCTTCTAACTTCTCTCCCAGATCTAAGGTCACCGACCGAAAAACCTTAGATCAATCTAAATCAGCTCCTCTTGATCTGTCCAATGAGGAGTGCTTCAATTGTGGCAAGAAAGGTCACTTTGCTGCTGAGTGCAAAAGCAAAAGGATCTCTAAGCGTCATCCTTCTCATCCCTCTAGCCGATCCACTCACGATAAGTACAAGGCAAAGTACAAGAGAGAAAAGGCAAAGAACCAGAGCCTTCAGAGAAATGGTAAGGGTCTCATCGCTGAGACTCATGACTGGATTGATGAGCCAACCTCTTTCTACAGTGATGAGGACATGGCACATCTGTGTCTTATGGCCAACATCCAGGAGATAGAAGAATCTATCAATGGATCCTCCTCTACTGCTGCTGCTGATCTACCTTCTACCTCCAAGGATGCCAAAGATCTGGTCAAACCAAAGAAGGTAAACAACTTCTCCTGTCTCTATGAATCTGAAAAAGTTCAAGCTTAGGATTCTTTATCTGTTGATCTTTACAATGTTAGATCTGCTAAGAAGAAAGTTGATCTTGAAATCAAAAGTCTAACTAGTCAGTTACATAAATGCATGAATCAACTAAAAAGACTTTGATAAATTGAAAAATGACCTTAAAGAACAAAAGCTAATAAACAATGTTCTTAACAAAGAAAAAACTAAGGTCTTTGAGAAACTGGAGAAAGAAAAAGCCATTCTTCAAAATGGGCTAGATCATCCAAGAACCTAGATAAAATTTTACATGATCAACTTCCTATTGAAGTAAAGACTGGCCTAGGTTAYRATGMTATGGATCTGTGTGCTCCTRATGACTCTATGTGCATTTCTTCTCACATTCTTTCTTCCTCCTCTCCATTTCACTTATCTGATTCTGTTGGATCTCTTTCTCCAAGATCTAATGATAATGGAATATCTCTTAAGTTCGGAATTTTTGTCAAAGCTCACAATCCAAACTCTGAATTTGAGAATGTTCATGTCGACTGTGTGTTTAATTCTCTCTCTCTTAAGGAATCTTCTTATGCATGTTCTTCTAAATCTAAAACATCTGAGCATCTAAAGCATCCTTTGAATCGTCGTTTCTATGCTGTTGAGAAAGGCAAGTCTGTGGACAAGCCTATCAAAAATAAGAAGCCAAAATCCAAACTGAAGATGAAACATAAGCCTTCGGCTACCTCATCTCAGTCAGCTGTTGCTTCTCATACTGGTACCTCAGTACCTTCTATTACTGAGTTCGCTCCTAGACCAGTTTCTTTGAAAAAGACTTCCAAGGTTTCTACTTCTTCTAAGAAACCTATCCCTGAGTCTGAAAAAGGGATTCTTGGTCCAAAACCCTCTTCATCCTTTGTCCTTCCTTCCAAAGCTTCTTCTTCTCTAAAAAAAATCCAAAAAGCATGTTAACACAGTTAAGCATACACCTTTAATTTCTATTAAACCTGTGTTTATTTATCAAAAATGTTATAACTGTGGTGACACTTTTCACATGGCCAAGAACTGTCCCAAGGAAAGAATCTCTAGGCCAATAAGAGAAGAGAAAGAAGAAGATACTCCTAACCCCAATGGACCCATTGTAAAATRGGTACCTAAAAACTGATTTATCTGTGTTTGCAAGGCTTAGGACACCGACAGATATGGTACTTGGACAGTGGATGTTCAAGACACATGACTGGAAACAAGTCCATGTCGATCAACTATGTGTTTGAACCTGGTCCTGCTGTAACCTTTGAAGATAATGCCAAAGGTACTACTAAAGGATATGGTGTTCTTTCTAACAGCTCGATTACCTTCAACCGAGTAGCTTATGTGGATGGACTGAAGGACAATTTGTTGAGCATCAGTCAACTATGTGATCTCAACTTCATTGTAAAATTTGAAGAAAACCAGTGTACCATTTTTGATTCTTTTGGCAAGAAGGTATTAACTGGTATCCGAAAGGATAATGTCTATGTGATCAACATGGACTCTTCTAGCTCTTCCGACGCCATCTGTTTCTACTCCGAGGCTACTACTGATCAAAATTGGCTATGGCATAAAAGGTTGTCTCATCTCAACTTCAAAGCCATCAATAATCTTTCTAGTAAAGATCTGGTTATTAGACTTCCGAAGATGTCATATGTCAAACTAAAGCTGTATGTTGCTTGTGAAAAAGGCAAGCAAACCAAAGTAAGTTTCAAGTCCAAGATGTGCTCTTCCATTTCCACTCCTTTGCACATGCTCCACATGGATCTCTGTGGTCCTGTGAGTGTACAAAGTTTGGGTGGAAAACGTTATACTCTTGTTATTGTGGATGAGTACTCAATATATACTTGGGTCTTCTTTCTTCAACTCAAGAGTGATGCAGCTGAAGAAATTATCAACTTTGTGAAGCGGACTGAAGTCTTGAATGGTCAACTTGTCAGATCAATTCGAAGTGACAACGACACTGAATTCAAAAACAGTGTTCTTGAAAGCTTCTTTGATGACAAGGGTATTTCTCAAAATTTCTCA
>NC_037529.1:10956721-10959807 GCF_001531365.2 Cynara cardunculus var. scolymus | reverse complement strand
GTATGTCTATAAATTAGACAAAGCTTTGTATGGTCTCAAACAGGCTCCTCGTACATGGTATGACACTCTCTCTACTTTTCTTTTGGAGAACGGCTTCTCCCGTGGTAAAATTGACAATACCCTCTTTCTCAGGAAACATAAAGGTAATGTTATTCTTGTACAAATTTATGTGGATGATATCATATTCGGTGCCACAAAAGAATCTATGTGTAGAAAGTTTTCAAAACTCATGCAAAGCAAATATGAAATGAGTATGATGGGTGAACTCACATTTTTCTTAGGTTTGCAAGTGAAACAATCCGATAAAGGAATTTTTATAAATCAAAGCAAATATGTTAAAGATCTTTTAAAGAAATTTGATTTTAATGAGTGTTCTTCCATGAAAACTCCTATGGCACCCCCTTGAAACTGAATGCAGACCCCGATGGCAAATCGGTAAATGTGACCAGTTATAGGGGAATGATCGGCTCCTTACTTTATCTTATTGTTAGCCGACCAGATATTATATTCTCCACATGTCTTTGTGCAAGATACCAAGCGAATCCAAAGGAATCTCACTTGGCAGTCGTTAAGCGCATTTTCAGGTACCTGAAAGGTACTCCCAATCTGGGTCTTTGGTATCTCAAAGACTCAGGTTTTGATCTAACAGATTTTCAGATTCTGATTATGCAGGTTGTAAAGTTGACAGAAAGAGTACAACTGGTAGTTGTCAGTTGTTGGGTGGAAAGTTAGTCAGTTGGACTAGCAAGAAGCAACACTTTGTGTCCACCTCAACAGCTGAAGCTGAGTATATTGCTGCCGGTAGCTGTTGTGCACAAGTATTATGGATGAAATATCAGTTAGCTGATTACGATCAGTTGTTCACAGAAATTTCTATTTTCTGTGACAATTCAAGTGCCATTGCTATTGCCAACAATCCAGTTCTTCACTCTCGTACAAAGCATATTGATATTCGRTATCACTTTATCAGAGAYCATGTGATGAAAGGTGATGTTGAACTTCATTTTATTCCTACAGACTATCAACTTGCTAACTTGTTTACCAAGCCTCTTGATAAAGCTAGGTTTAATTTTCTAATCAGTGAGTTGGGAATGTTAAATGTTGACAAATAATTTTTGAGTATTCACAAATTCATTTGGGTTGTATGTCTTCTCTAAAAATGTTGTTGTGTCTTTTGCTCAAAAATAGTCTGACATCTGTGTGAATATGCTTTCTCTTTTTCTAAAATATTGATTTTTTGAAAATGATGGGTTTTACACTCGTATAATTTTCTATTGAAAATCAGTTTCTATTTTTCTTTTTAAAAGTCTCTGTGTGCATTCCTTAAAATTCATATTTTTAAATTTATTTTATGTTTAAAAAGAGAAAAAGTTCTTATTTTATATTTGTGTGTATAGTGGTTTTAATTGTGTATTTTATCCTTAGTTTTTGTTACTACCCGGTCTGTGGGCTTCTCATTTTTGGGCCAAACCACACTAAATCTGCCTCGACTCCCTCTCCCTTCCCTTTTCTCATTCGGCTTGCCCTCATACCTATCTCCCTCCTATCGGCTTCCTTCACAACCCCCTCCCCAATCTCCCCTACGGCCTCACACCCCAATCGATTTCTTCTCCAAGCTTATCCCCCTTTACAAGCCGATCCCACTGCCCCCTTTCCCTACACACACCGATCACACCACCATATAAACCCACTCCCATTCGGCTTCTACCTCAAGCCGATCTCCACCCTCTCTCTATTTCTTTCAAGCCGATCCTCCCTTCCAAGCCCATCCTATTCGGCTTGATCCTTAACCCTCATACCTTCGGTCTCACCCTCTCTTTTCGACAAACCACAAACCAATCTCCAAAACATTCGGCCTATTATATTTCTCCATTCGGCTTCTAAATCTCCAACCCCATCGTCACCCCCCCTAATCGGCCTCCTCACCCATTCGGCTTGGTCTCTCTCACCCTTCTTCCCATAAACCGATTTCCTCACAATCGGCCCCTCATTCTCTTCCCAAACCGATCAATCCTTATTCCATTTCACTTCTATACAAATCAATCCTAATCGGTTTCCTTCTTCAACCCGAACCCCTCCCCCCCAAGCCGATCCTCTTTCCCTCTTCAAACCGATTTCATCAAGCCCCTCTCTCCACTCAAACCGAACTCACACACATTCGGCCTACCCACACAAGCCAATCTATAACCTCACGCCGCCCCTTTTCCCCATCACCCTCAATCGGCTTCCGCCCTCTACCCCGCTCTCTTCTCAAGCCGATTCACACACCACTCACTCACCCACAATAGGCCTCACCCTCTCTTCTCCTTTGATCGGCCTGCCTGTTGGCTTCTGCCCGCGCCGCCTTCTGCGCCGGTAAGGCGTGTACTAGGCCGCCCCCATTCCTCTCCTCTCCCAACCATTCGGTGTTGTCCCCTTTCTCACTAACAATTTTTTTTTTCAAAACACGTTTTCCTCTATCCCCTCTTCACTCATCCAATAACCAAACCCACACCCCTAACTCACCTATTTTCTTTGCCTTGTCAAGTCTTACCTTTTTGCTTTCCCTAGATTACACCTTATTACCCATAATATATTTCTCTCCTTCCTTCTTCTTTTTAAAACTACTTCATCCTCTCCTCTTTCTAAACAACTTCAACCTCTCCTCTTCTTCAAAGCTTACTGTGTGTTTTCAAAGATATTCAACCATGGCTTCTAAAGTTGAAACTCCTTCCAAAGCTCCAAAGGTTAAGAAATCTGTTTCCCTCACTGCTGATAGTGTTACATTTTCTTCATGCAATTTTGTGGCATTGTTGGATCACAATGAGAAGTATCCGGATTTCTACATCATCATCGAATTTCTACGTAAGTGCCCTCTTTTCAAAGCTTTTACCTCTTCTTCAAAGATGAGTAAATCTCTACTACGTGCATTTTGGGCTACATGTGTATATGATGATTCTACCAAAGCTGTGCATGCAACTGTATTATCTTCTAATGATGTATCATTTACTGTTGATGATTTGAGAAGAGTGTTGGATCTTACTGGTTACTCTTTGTTGGTCACGGTTCCAGCATCTTCCTAAATCGAAACGTGGCGCTGGCTGCTA
>NC_037529.1:10951694-10956386 GCF_001531365.2 Cynara cardunculus var. scolymus | reverse complement strand
TTGCGCCTTCACCAAGGCAATTGCTTTTGGTGTAGTGGGTAAGCGCTTGATCTTAACACTCTTCTTATGATGAACTAATATCTATTGATAATCTTCATATTGTTGCTTCCACTATGAGCTATGTGCAAGACCCTGCTTTGATAAAACAAAACACTCTTTATAGAAAGAATATGGGTGGTGTTTGGAACTTTTTCTTCTCTCATCTTATTCAATGTTTGAGTTCCAAAATTGGAGGAATGGATCAGTCACCCACTTCGATAACCCAGCTAGCTCATGTACTTATTTTCCAGAGGAAAATTGACTTTGCTGGTTATTTCTTTGGAGAGTTGGTAAAGAAAATGGGTAGTGCCAAATGCACTACTGTGCCTTTTATCAGATTTATATCCATGCTGATTGCTGACAAATTTGGGTCACGTATGCCGGCCGATACTGATAATTTCTATTACCTTAAAGTGTCTCAAGTTGGCATTCAGACTCTAAAGAAGGCATCATTATCTACAGATCTTCCTCTTCCATCAGGTATGGTTTCTTTTGCCACCTCTTCTCACCCTGTATGGGGAGAGTGTTCTGTGACCACAGTAGCTGGGGTCCTTCCTCATGTTACTCAGGTCACCCAACACTTCTCCATGTCAGTGGCACCTCCCCCTTCTACTTCTTCAGCTACTGCCTCAAAAGAGGCCGCATCCTCTGTCCGGAGACGGCTGACAAATAGTTTTATTCCCCCATTCTCCGCATCTGCTTCTGAGGCTATGACTTCGAAAGCGCCTTCGGAGTCTCACCCCGCCTCTCACCCCTATCACTCAAAGCGGAGTCACTCTAGATTATCCACTCTTGGCTCTTCCTCTACGAAGACCAAGAAGCCAAAAAGGGGCTAAAACCACATCTCCAACCAAGGACTCTCAACAGTCCAAGGTTGTTGAAATTGGTCCTACTGAGCCAGGACATCTGTTATACACCCCCTAGCTCCTCATTACCCTTTCAACAGGACACTGCTGTACATATGGGGATCCCACATCACTCCACCTTGGCATCTCTACATGACCTTGGTGAAGACTCGGATACTTCCCCTTTCCAAGGTCTTTCCTCTCCTCCACATATTCACGGCCTATCACCCGAGATCGATGATCTTGCTGATATTGCACGGATGGATGATTTATCAGCTCCGTCTGATCTTGACATCCTTTTTATCCATTATATTCTTATGGATGTAGGTAGTGAGCCTTACCAGCCTACTACCTCTACTACAGTGGTAATCGGCGACCCGCCTCATGTAGGCATCGATGATACAGACACCGAGCCTCTCGCCGGTGTCGGTGATACAGACACTGAGCCTCTCGCCAGTGTTGTTGATACAGATGTTGAGCCTCACGCCAACATTAGTGATACTCCCATCGGTGACTCTCAGGGCGCCGATGGTACTGAGAGTGTTGGTGTTTCTTCTCCACGTGGGTCAGTAAGCCCAATCAAAGCTTGCTCCCCTACTCCAGTTGTTGTTTCTCCCTTCAGGCCCCCTTCTGCACCGGGCTTTCAGTTCTCAGCTCCCTCCCCTCCTGAGGTGATCTATGCCCTACCCACTGAGGTGCTAGACATGTTTAGAGGTTTCACATCTCAGTGTCAGCTGCTTATTTCTCAACAGGCCTCCCTCAGCACTGATTTATCTGGGAGATTGGACTGCTTTGCCTCCAGCGTTACTTCTGAGCTGAGTCAGCACAGTGCCGCCTTGAAAGATCATGGCATTGCTTTTACAGCTATTAAAGATACGGTTGATTCTCTTGATGCTCGCATGACTGCTCTCTCAAATTCTCAGTCTAGTATATCTGAAGCTGTAGCTGATCTTCGTGCTCGATCGGATAGTCAGGCTGCTACAAATCAGGCCATTCTCCAGTCTTTGGCAGATCTACACTCTAAGGTGGATGCATAGACACATATATCCAAGTTGTTCTTAGACAGAGATACATAGTTATCTGTTGACTTGGGTCCCAGTCAGTTCACGGAAGAGGACAGGGTTATGTTAGCCAACGTCAGTCGCCGTGTTGAGTCCGATTATGCTCTTCTTGGTAGTCTTCATCGCGGGATATCACGCCTGCTACGTGCCACAAGTGCTCCCCTTACTCCCACTTCTCGTGTTACTGCTTATGTGCCTTCCTCCATTGCCAATGTGAAGGGTCCTCCTGTTCCTGCTAGTGAGCCTTCCCCTGTTCCCACTGAGGGGGAGAAGACAGTTGACCCTACTATCAGTGAAAACGGGGACGACGACTCAGGTTCTACCTCTTCTACCTCTTCTTCCTCAGTTGAGTCAGACTGTGATGTTCCTATTGAGGGGGAGCTATTTGATCATGATGATAGAGCCACATCACCTATTAAAGGGGAGCAACCGTGCTCTATGCCTTCAGTATCTGTTGGTACCATACCTTCTCAAGATGATATTCCCACTCCTTCTGGGGACTTAGTCCTAACTCACAGAGAAGGAAAGACACCTATGACCTCAGATGAAGAAGTTGCTGCAACTAAAGCAGCTAAAATTGCTAGATATCAATCTGAAGTCTCTGCAGCCGACAAACTTATGCTTAAAGCTTCATGTCCTCAAGAAACTGATATTCATCTCTTAGGTATTTCTGCTGAGGATGCGGCCAACTCAATTGCTCTTCAAAAGCAATTTGTGGAAGCCAATAGATCTCACTCATTGGTCCCATGATCTGAGTCTGAAGAAACCAAATAGAAAAGAATTAAATGGTTTAATGACTCAATTCTCCGACGCTACATTACTACTCGAATTGCCAGTGCCAGAATCAAAGGTCCTCAAAAATTGACCTATGATTCTAATCTGATCTATTTGATTATTGGTCGAGAAAAAGGAGTAGTGAGGACATAAAAGCTAACTTGGATCAATTCCTACGGTCTTTTTGAATGGATGGAGATCATCAAGTTTCTTAATAAAAACAGAAGTATGTACAAGGAATTTGTCTTGAGTCATCTATATCGCCTTCTAAAAAAGATACAAATGATCAAGATGCATTACAAGCTGCCTTCCCCTCTACAACTCTCATTTCTTAAGGAAATGTTAAGTAAAGCTGGCTCTTCTAAATCTGCTTTTGTTTCTCAATCCATCAAGGAAGTGGCTGATACAGATGTTATGGAAGTAGATGACGACTGCTAGCTTTTCTATGTGACTTCTTCTTCTTGAACTACTTTCTTCACTGTAAGTATTTAATTCATTGTCTAGTATAGATGCAATTTGATTTTTCAGTATTTACTTCAAATTTTTCATTCGTTATTTGTTTATCTCTGATTCGTTATTTGTTTGTATATATGTTTATAGTTAAAAAAATAAAAAAATCAAAAAATAAAAAAAATCAAAATAAAAATAAAAAAAAGGAAAAAGAAAAGAACCCAAAAAGAATATGTACATGGGTCACATAATTTATAAGTTCTTCTTCTCAAAGAATTTTAGAGTTTGTGTATCTTGTATTTATTTCTTTCTAAGTGTTTGTGTCATCATCAAATAGGGGGAGATTGTTGGGTCACCTATTGATTTGGTGATGACCCACTGATCTGTTCCTCTACCTTAGCAACACTTAGTATTTATTGGTTCTTTGTATATTGGTGTCTTGGTACATACTTAAGCCATTGGCAAAATCGAAGACTAGCCGATGTGAAAACAGAAGGTCACCGATGCGGTGTTGTGGATCAACTGTCTATTATACACACCAAGACTCCGAAGTAGCTGAAATGAATATTGAAATATTTTGAAGCTACAATCCGATTGAAGGAAGATCTTCATGGACTCAAGATTGAAGATCATGGACCGAAGATTGAAAAATCTTCATGGACCCAAGATTGAAGATCTTCATGAACCGAAGATTGAAGATCTTCATGAACCGAAGATTGAAAATCTTCATGGACCGAAGATTTGTGAGTAGCTGCTTGAAGCTACATATCCATCCAAAGGAGATCTTCCTACAGACTGACCATATCTCTGCCAAAGTTTGTCTCTGCATGAACAGTGTTGTATGCACGCTGTGTACGATGAAAATGAGATATCAACAATGGTCAAGTCAACCCCTGCCTTCTTATCCTCATGTGACAAGTGTCTCCATGCATTAAATGCTAAAGGTAGTATAAAAAGGCAGTGTGCATCTCCCATGCACATAGAACTGGCTTTTGCAAGATTACTTAGTGCATTCTCAAAGCAATCGGCTATTCTCTTCTTCTCCCTTGCTCTCCTGTGTGCGAAGAAATTCTTAGAGTTCTTCATTTCCTTTCAAGAACTTTTTGTGTTGTTCTTGAAAGTTCTTCTCCTTGTAAGATTGTTTAAGTTAGGTTTTCCTTTCCTATCTTCCGCAACAATCTTTTGTATTTCTGTGTGTATTAATTCTTGATATAAATCAATAAGAATTAAAAAGTTGAAAAAAGTCTGTGTAATTGTATTCAACTCCCCCTTCTACAATTACTTTCTGTTTATTGTCATCCCCTTCGGGACTAACAATATGTTCTTGGGGTTTTTTGAAATATATATATATATATATATATATATATATATACATGTATTAATTCAACCTTAATCTGAGTTTTTGGACAAAAAAGAGGGTAAACAGTTGAAATTTCATTCTAAAACTCATCTTTTTTGGTCTTTTCATGACTTATGATATGTTAAATTTGTAGTTTTCTTTATTGGTTTTGAGTGTTTATCTT
>NC_037529.1:10923936-10951644 GCF_001531365.2 Cynara cardunculus var. scolymus | reverse complement strand
CTGTCATACAATTTTTTTCATCGATAGTCTGTAATTGGAACCATAACTCTTATTTATTCAAATTGTATTAATATGTAAAGACCAAGTGTAACCTATATCATCGTTAAATCTTATCTTATAAAACCAGTAAAACTTCAAAATCGTTAAAATTCATAGCTCCCGCCACATTACGCGGGTACACAACTAGTGAATATACATTGTAATTATTTTTTGTCTGTAATCATATATGAATATACAGTGTAATTCTCGTTTCTGTGTAAATTAATATGTGAATAAACATTGTCAAATACCTTTATACATTATAATTATAGACGTGTAATTTTTATATATACATGCAGTTCATTTTGAACTGCAAATAACATTGATGATCATATAAATAAATTACAAACTGACAAAAATACTGTAATTAATTTGTCCCAGAAAATGCATGCACGAGAGTGGGTTCATTGTAAGCACCAAGAGTAAAAAAGGAGAAGTATCAACACCTTCGATTAACATATAATCTGTAATTTCTTCATCTGATTTATCCATTATGAAGTAATGCAAACATTGATCATATAACGGACTTCTCGGCGGTCTCCTCCGCCTGTGCTTTTTCTAGTTTTGGGTTTTTCACGTAAATCCGATATTGTTTTCTATCTCTTATTTATTTTCGCCAAACTGCGTTTATTGTTTGTTGATTATTGTTTCCGTAGAGAGTTCGAGTTTATCCGCATTACAAACTATGTACGAGTTTATTTTGGGTCTTGGGCGATTTTGACTAAGTTTCTACTCGATTTCGATCTCGGTTTTCTGGGTTGTATCGAGTTTGGTGTTATCTGTTAGTAATTTCCGGGATTAAGGGGTTTCGAGATAAGCCTTGCACAATAGGGTGTTAAGATAATCAGTATCTATTAATACAAGTTGGTATTATAATAGAACTCAAAGTCCTAGTTTTGTGGTTATCCACATGCACGCATCTAGTATATATAGATGTCTAGATATCGAGTTTATGGTATCGAGAGAGGGAACAATTGTAACAGAGTTTGAGTTATTCTCTTTGTTATAATAAAAGATATTCCCGCATTTTATTGTGTTCTTTTTTTACGTTTCTGTCGATTGCTTTCAATATAGTCGATGTTTGCAACCCATACTAATAATTCCGTAACTACTTTCTTCCAACAAACGTACCTTCAAATACAAATACGACAAAATTACAAAGATCGTGCATGTGGTCATATAAAAATTAGTGATTAAGTGCCTTAAATAAAATCACTTTTTGTTACGAATTAAGTCTCTAACCTAACTCTTTTTGAGATAACCGATGAGGAGACGATGATATAACAAGTTTAATCGATGACCATATGGTCATTTAATATCCAGCTCATTTTTAAGATACCCGGCTACCTTTTAAATAAGATTTTTGAACTCGTGTTTCCCTATTTATCTATTTTACTTTTATATTTTAGATATTAAAATAGAAACTTTAAAGCTGAAAATAAGGTGACATTTTGTTTGTTGGAGTACGACGAAATTTGGATCCTTTTGGTTTTTCTTTCTTTGAGTTTTGGTAAGAATTCGGATTTCAGATATCGTGGAACGTGAATTTCTTAGGTTCTAGCAAGAAATTTCAATTGTTTCATCACATTTTTAGAAAAACTATGATACTCTTTATATTTTCTATATTTCATACCATCTAAGGCTGAGTAATGGACAGGTTGGTTCGGACCCTAACACTCTAAACCCGGATGGATTTCGGGGGGGGGGGGGGGGGGGGGAAGGGGATTATTGGAACCCGAAACCCACACTTTTTTAGATAAACACATGCGGGTCTCAGGTTGATTCAGGTTTCAGGTAGTTCAGGTCAGGTTTCGTGCCCCGGTGATTTTTAATTTTTTTTTTTGCATCTTCTATTTTCTAGGTATAATTCCATGTTTAATTTTCCATTTCTCTAGTGGCATCCATGACCCTGAAACTAAGTTAAACGATGTCGAATTTGAACTGCAATATTTATAACTATTGAACTATATGACTT
Organism: Cynara cardunculus var. scolymus; assembly: GCF_001531365.2. Classification (NCBI taxonomy): domain Eukaryota; kingdom Viridiplantae; phylum Streptophyta; class Magnoliopsida; order Asterales; family Asteraceae; genus Cynara; species Cynara cardunculus. The sequence goes on along the minus strand of NC_037529.1, from coordinate 10,949,630 downwards.
GTAAGTGAAATGTCTAAAATACTTTTCAAAGATGGCGATTTTTTTCTTTGAAATATTTGTTATGAAAGAAAAGATAATTAAATTTAGAGCATGATATAAAAATGTACATAGATGGCGAGCCTTGATTATGGAAAATGTGTTGATCGGTATATATAAATACATAGAGTGTGAGTATATAGCAACAAACCATGAAGGTCACACAAAACAAGTTAACATCCATCAAAAGCTAGCTCCTACTCAACATCCCGCTCGTCTTTGCATGGAAGGACTAATCGATTGAAAGTTGAAACCGAATGGTGGGTTGTTGGGTGCTGGCTGGTGCGGTTGGCTAGTGTTGGTGCGATGGGCAACAACATGATGGATTGCGATGATATAGAGTCCGTATCAGGTTTAGTCGTGAAATTGTTAGGATTTTGAGAAAAGAGGAAATAAGGAAAATGAGGAAAAAATGAAAAATATNTAACATCCATCAAAAGCTAGCTCCTACTCAACATCCCGCTCGTCTTTGCATGGAAGGACTAATCGATTGAAAGTTGAAACCGAATGGTGGGTTGTGGGGGGGGGGGAGACGGTGAGGAGTTGTGAGGCGGCGAAGGGTGAAAAATTGATGAGTGGCGATGATATAGAGTCCGTATCAGGTTTAGTCGTGAAATTGTTAGGATTTTGAGAAAAGAGGAAATAAGGAAAATGAGGAAAAAATGAAAAATATTTATAATGTAATTGTTGGGTATTCAGATGGGTCGGGGGGGAATGATTTGGATACCCAACCCGATCATATATATCCAATAAACGTTACGGGTTTGGGCCTCAGGTGGTTTCAGGTTTTGGATGTCAAATAAAATAAAGAATCTTGGGTCGGATAATTCAGTTTTTTCTAGTTCTACTCACCCTAATTTCATCCTCCCATGATGGTTGTTATTACTACCACTCTCCCCGTCACCACCACCACCATTTGTCACCATCGCCACAACACCATTATTATTTAAATATCTTTTGATATTATTCCAGTCAAATTCCTATCAAATATAATTAAATTCCATTTCGGTTACTTTATATTACATTTATTTGATAGATTTCAATTTTAACAGATTCGTTATCGGACCTGAATGTCACATTGAGAAATAAACCCAAATTTGATTTATTGTTAAGGCCATTTGCCCAATAAAAATACGTTACTTAAACAAAATACTTGTGCTATAGTTGATTACGTTAAAATGATCTAACCCTAAACTTGACTGCAACAAAGAAAAATGGCCCTTTCGATCTCTCGTGTTATCGATCATTCGAAGTAGTCATCAGTATTTAAACTACTAAAAGAAATGGTTTCAATGAATTGATCCAATTTGTTAGCAAATCTTGACGATCTTCTCAAAACCCTAACATACTCTTCTCTGATGGAAGACGACGATGAGTTTGGAGATTTGTACTCCGATGTACTCCAGCCCCTTACGATATCGTCCGCACCTCCTCAGCCGCCTAACCGTTCGATGGATCCCAAGAATACAATTCCCAGCGATGATGAGGAAATTCTTTATGGTGCTACTAGTTCCAATCAATTAAACAAGGCCCAGAATGGTTCAAATCCGAACTTGAACACCGATGGAAATTCAGCCATGGTTGAAGAGTGCTTGGGAGAGCAGGTGGCGCCGGCGGTGGATTTACGAGCAAGTAGTAGCGGTTTGGTTAAATTGGAAGAGAAGGGTTTTGAAGAAGATTCAAATTATATGGATGATGATACTAAGGTAAAGGAGGAGGCTTTGGACGGTAATTTTGGGATTGAAGATACCGGAGGTGAGCAAGACTTGAAAATTCCGGGGTTGTCGTCGTCCGAAGCTAGGGTTTCACAACAGCGTGGTGAAGTAGGGGAAGGTGATGACGACTGGGATGATAGCGACAGTGAGGATGATTTGCAAATTCTGTTGAATGATAATAATGGTGGGGGTCTGATGGGAATGGAGGGAGGTGGAGGCGCAGATGATGCGGATAATGAAGGCGAGGACAATTTGGTCATTCTGGGTGATAATGATGATCCGAATCATCATCATGATCATCAAGCAATGGAAGAGATGCAAGATTGGGGTGAAGATGCTAGTCAGGCTGCAGAAGGAGGGGGAGGTAGAAAAGATCTATTGGTGGGTGATGCCGCGAAAGCCAATGGTGGTGTAGGAGCTGTGATTGCACCCAAGATTGGATACAGTATTCATGGTTATCATCCGTTTCATTCTCAGTTCAAGGTCAGTCATAATTGTAACAAGTGTCGGCTGAATTTGAAATGTAAATTGTTCCACAATAGACTGATACCTAGTTAGAAAAGTTGGTTATCATCTTGTAAGGAATTGAATGAGCATGACCACTATATAGTTGGTTATCATCTTGTACCGATTCCTTCTCATCAATGAATGGAAATGCTTTCTTCCTTGCTGAATATGTATTTTGGGATTCCAATGCATTAGCTTCTGTTTGGGTCTGTGGCCTACTCTTTAAATATCTCAGTGAAGATTATTGGCTACTCTTAGATACTAATAGCCTCTTGAAGGTACTGTTGATTTTCTTGCACTGTGCATTAATTATGGTGCAAGATAGGAGTATGAATGGTGGTAGCAGAATGCAAACGTCAAGATAAGTTATGGCCAGACACCGAGGGATACAATTAGAAACAAGGATATACGAGATAAGGTTGGTGTGGCACTGGTTGAGGAAAAGCTGAGGCAACACTGTTTGAGGTGCTTTGATTATCCCCAACATATACATCCAAAGACACCCAGTTGAAGAGACTTTTACCACGGAGAGGTTGTTAGAAGTAGAGGTTAACCAAGTCGACATGGGAGAACCAGTTGAGAGAGATTTACATGGTTGATGCATACCGATTACCAAATGAGTTAAACCTAGATATGAGTGTGTCGAAGGTTGCCATTTATGTCCCAAATCCTGGGTTTCAAGGTCTAATGTTTAGTTTTAGCTTGCACAGTTCTATAAGTTTTTTGGTTACCTTTTTTAGCCTACCCCAATTAGTTTGGGATAAAATGATTGTTGTTGCTAATTCATTAAGGTGTTAGATAACCTTTCCTGTAACTATTAGGAAGAAGCTTTGAGATGAATAATAATTCTACTTTTTACATGATGCACAAGTTGTGAAGAACATCTTGGTTATCTTGGTTTATGTACTTCCAACTAGTTTGAGAAACTCACAATCTATGTTCACTGCTATGATAGCTGTCGATGCAAAAACTACATAATTGATACACACGGTTAACAGCATACAGTTTTTATATCATTTATTCTCTTAGAACAACATACTGATGCACAAAATGACAAAATATGGCTGGGTGTGCTAATCTGGCTTTTGACTTCTACAACTACATCTCCCATGGTAATACGATTATGGGTTGAATTCTCAATAATATTTTCCATAATTTGCTTCATATGAAATTTGCATCAAAGTACTTAATATTTTTCTTCTGTCTTTTGGGTATTTCTTCATGGCTTATTTGGTGAAAGGATGTATCATGAGATTTAGCAACAGATGATGAAATAATGATAATGAGCTTGGTTCTGTAAGCAAATTATGGGTATCATGTTTTAATGTATGGGAGTGTTTGAATACAGTATGTGAGATCTAATATTGTTTTCCTTTGTATAGTCTTCATTCTCTGTGGTTGACATTATTAGCTTATTTGCATGCGTGCTCTGCTATCTATTTGTGCTCTATTTGTTAATAATATTAATCTCTGTATAACTTTTAATACTCTATTAAACAAATGTATAGTATGTGAGACCTGGTGTGCCTGGAGCAGCTCCCATAGCAACTGGTGGAGCCCCAGGCCAAGTTCGTCCACCTACAAGTGTGCCACCTTTCACTGGTCGTGGTAGAGGTGATTGGCGGCCAGCAGGATTAAGAAATGTTTCTCCGATGCAGAAGAACTTCCACCCAGGTCAAGGGATGCCCGGTTGGGGAAACAATGGAGCTGTGCGAGGACTGGAGTTCACCCTTCCTTCACATAAGTAAATACCATACCATACTACTATTCTTCTTGATAAGCTATTTGGTTATATACAACTATACAAGCCTCCTAGATTTTTATCTAATACTATTATACTGTTTAGGTACAATGTAATTTCTTTTCTATTAAGTTTTTCAAAGTTCCTCTTGCTTCCTATGCAAGTTAAATGTCAAAATTCTACAGTTGTGAATGTAAGTTTGCCATGCTGAGAATTTAGATGGATTAAGACGGTTATTCTTGGATTATAAATAAAAAAGCAGCCTTTTAAAATATGTGTGGGGAGGTTGGGGCCTTTGCCTTACTGTGTGCTTATATAGATATCCAGAAACCCAAAACCTATCTAATGAACTCCATGTTATTGATATTACTTTGTGCATTGAAAGAAGTGTGGGAGCATCATTTTTTTTGGGGGGGGGGGGGGGGTGATCACGTTTTTATGTTTGCTTTTGGGTTGCATCTTTCTATAATAAGTTTTGGTTTCGTTTTTGCCATACAACTAGTTCTGAATAGAAGGTTTATTGTTATTGAGACAAACTTTTATTTTGTGGATTAACCTATCATTATCTTAAGGATCTACTTGATAAGTGGAATGAATAATAGGCCTGAATGAATTAGAGGCTACGTCTTGAATTAGTGCCAAATTAAATGACAATGTGATAAATGATCTTAATGCTAGAAAATTACCCTTTTCTCTTTAAACCATTTAGAACAAGAAGACTATTTGATAAAACCGAATAATAAATGTCTAATGATCTTATCACAACACATTTTAATGATAACTTAAAGTATAAGTAGAGGATGATGTCAACAAAACATTGATACAATAATTACATCCCAATTTGAAACGTTTGTTGATAGTTGATCAACAATTTGATAACCAAAATATGAATCAAGAGAACATAAAAACAAAAGAATCAATGAGAAGGAATACAAACCGCCCAATCATGTAGATACCAATCAACGGAATCGAGTGATCCCTTAAATAATAGTAATCCAATTAAAGCTACATAGTTCTATCTTGAAGCAACAAACACACACACACACACATATATATATATATATATAGAGAGAGAGAGAGAGAGAGAGAGAACATAAAAACAAAAGAATCAATGAGAAGGAATACAAACCGCCCAATCATGTAGATACCAATCGACAGAATTGAGTGATCCCTTAAATAATAGTAATCCAATTAAAGCTACATAGTTCTATCTTGAAGTAACACACACACACACACATATATATATGTATGTATATATATATAGAGAGGGGGGGCTTCTTTTGAGAACTCATGAAATTGATAACCTTGAGAACTTGTGCATCATGTGCAATTTCATATAATCTTTTTCATCTACGACTAGATTTTAGAAAATTGATTAACATATATTTGTTTCACAATATGCTTGTTTAACATGTACTCGGTTCACAATGTGAACCTTTTTGGCATGTTTGTCAAACAAAAGTACACGTAAAAAAGTTTCACACTGTGAATCGAATACATATGAAACAAACGCATTGTTAAACAAATATATGTTAATCATTAAATACTATGCTTAGATGGAAAAATATTCATGTGAAACAAAACCTCAAGGTAGAAGTTCTCACGGATCTCGCAAATTTTGGAGTTCTCAAATGATTAAGCCCCTATATAAAATCCTCAAAAACCAAATTCTGTACATCATGTTTACACATTAATCAGCGTTATAAATTTTGTACAAGGTGGTTCAAACTTCATTCCTTTGACCTAAAACTCAGCAGCAGTGGAGGTAGTCATAATCAGCCAGTTGGATCTTTAACAGCAGCTGGGTGGTTCTAACAAATATCTAACTGTCTCTTGAAACTTCCTACAAATTGAAATTTTCAACAACATTGCAAAAAATGAAACAAAAATAAAACATACTTTCTACAGAAGCTGAAAACTTTACTCCATTCTGAACCAACAAAAACACAGCATGAGGTGGAGGCAGTTTCATTCCATACTAAGGGTATATAAAATACTTGGTTGAAACCACTTCAAATCCTGAGGTGAAAAAGAACCTATATTTTTGGAAGATAGTATACCCTTGTGGTAAATGAAATATGTTTTTGGAGAACCCATCTTAACAACACAGCAACAAAGAAGAAGAAATAGCTGTAGTTTTTGATATTGATATGGAATTATACAAGCAACAAACTGAAGTGCAATGATATCAAGAAGAAACTTCAACATATTGACTATCGTACATTACATAGTCAAAGTGATCTCTTTTGCTCACGTTATTTTTGTAAACTAAGCTACCCAACTGCTTCACAAGTTATGTTGAAATACTTCTCTGACTTCATAATCCCAGATCTCATCTTAACTGAAGCAACCAGTTACATAACACAATCATCAAGCAAACATACATCACATGTTAACGACGAGGAATGCATTTTTGTTATGCTACTAATACTTGTACTTGCTCTTCTATTCTGCCCCATCCTGGCTGAGGAAGAGTTACAGGCGCCTAAAACAAAAAAAAATATGCTGATGGCGGACGGGCATATAATGTGTAATGCTTCACTCATTTACGATAAATAATAAATAAAAAGGCCATTCCATTTCGACAAAAGACCCACACCCAAGTTCCATAGCTTTTTGTCTGCTATCCCGATCATGATTTTCCTACCCCCAGAGGGCCTAAACAGAAGGAAAAAGGTGTAGCTTCGTAAATAGTCAAAAGAATTCCATTTAGGGGCTGTTTGATTTTTTTTATCCACTAAGTTCTGAATCTATTAAGTTGCCTCTAAGCATTAATCTGTCTAGATAAATTAAGATAAATTGTTGTTTGATTTTTGTTCTGTATAAATAATCCGAACAACAAAAATTACCATTTTAACCTTATGTCTATATAAGTCTTGAATGAAAATAAACTGTTTGATAAATATTTGAAATGACAAAATTTAAAAGAATATCAATTATTTAAAATAACATAAATAATATGAATTCAACGAGTTCATAACACAATATTTAATAACTTAAAATATATTTAAAACAATAAAATATTATTGTTTGATTACAATTTTTAATTTATGCATGTTGGTACACTACTTATTTTCTTATGAGATGTGTGATTAAAAATTGTAGAACAAGTTTGGAAAAGTTGCTAACTTAATGCATTAAGATAGGATGAGCTAACTTAACATATTAAGTCAATCTCTTAGTATTAAGTTAAAATCAAACACCTTAATATAACTTAACCAATTAAGCTAACCGCCCATTAAGCTTATTAAGTTAAAAACAGACACCCCCATACTCATGCTTACATAAATTAAGATACCCAATTTACTCTCTTATCAATTAGTCCATGGTATCATGGTTGTAAGCATACACAAGCATCATAAAAGAGTGTCATTTCGTCAGTGCAACATATACATTCTCACACATAAAACAGGATACAACAAAAATATTTAGCTAAAGAACTGCCACGGTTACGGTAACCCCCACGGTTACGGTAACCCACATGAATTCTTCGTTAAAGAGATAAAACAGCCCATACAAAGTGAAAAAGTACAATAAAAAGTGACTATTTATTTGAGGTAAATATATATGTTCATTTTCACTAAACATATTTTGAACGGTTAAGTAATAACACTTAAATATAGAACAATTTAATAGAAACATCGAGATAAATTTGTGGGTGTTGTATAATGCTGAAACTCATTAGACTATGTAGACTTGAATACTGTTTAACGTTTGTTGAAATTACTCACTAGCGGTGGTGATGGCATAAACCTAAAAATCACAATTGAAATTGAAAGAATTAAGAACCGAAGAATGAAGATGAAGTACTTAGTACCTACCTGAAGTAATAAGGCTGGCTACAACTGTGGAGATTGGAAAAGTTGACGTAGATAGGAGATGAATGTAGATGAAGGGGTAAAATTTATCAGCTGGGCAATTTTGTTACATTAGCGAATTCAATTAAGGTAATCATAACAATTAAGTTTTCATCTTAATGGTTAAGGTTTTTTTAGGCTTTTCTAATAAACAACACCACATCTGACTGGCATAGTTGTCAAATTTCATTCAACCCATTCAGACCTTAACAAACAGTCCTTAGAAGATATTACTGCGGATTGATTATGAAATATGAATGTTAAATATACATTCTGAATTATGAATAAGAAACAATGCAGCATATTCAAAATTCAAGATTGAAATTAGAGACAAAAAATGAGTCCACATTCATCGATTGAATGATACTATAAGTTCTGTTATTGGGCTATTGTTCTGATTTTGTCTTAACCCAAAGACTTTTGTTACTCTTTGTTGCCTTCTCTTTTCCACCTTAAGCTGTTAGGTTGTAAATTTTTTAAACACTAGTTTGGTGCCATGTTCCTCATACCTAGGGACTTCCAACATCTTCATATGCCAACTTAATGCTGAATCTATTTTTTGTCTTTTAATCTTTTGTAGACAGTAACAGATCACTTGGTGATGTTATTGAACTCTATGATTCCCTCTAGCTTTAGTCACCAACTGTTCAAAAAGATCATATCATAACTATCTTCAACCTTACTCACATTCTTCAATCAAACCTTTAAGTTTTTTCTGGTATCATATTCAAAGGTTAGAAGGGTATGGTCAAGTATAATGTGCGTTATTCGTAGACCTGGTTCAGACTTCAGATTTCAGTTGAAACATTATTTATTAGAGGATATGCATGCACTTCTCTAATCATCCACATACCATGACAGTATTCAACATTAGGACTATGTGTTTAAATTCATAGCCATAGCCCATAATCAATAAGTTCATGTTCCCTTCTTTTCAGTATGACTGTTTGCTACTTCCAAATTTGACTACCTAGAATAGCCTTTGGTGATGTAAGAATATGATAACACTTCTTAGTTCTGGTATATCGCTCCATGCTGGACTGCTGGTATGTGTCAAAAACTACAAATTTGTGGTGTATCCCAAGCAAAAAAGTTGAGCGGCTTGGCTTACAGAATTATAGTTAAAATCCCGATTAAGAATCCATGGATAGTCATTATTATGAAGGTCTGTAACTTGATTAATTAAATTAATGTGTTTATAGCAACGGCTCATGTAATATTATGCCAACGCTTCAGCTAGGAGTCTTGAAAATGACTTAATTATTGGTTCTGAAATATTAGTTCTTTTGGTAGCTATTTGTTGATATATCATCAATGAACTTGACCAATCAACTAAACACATTTCTACATACATACATACATACATATATATATATATATATATATGTGTGTGTGTGTGTAAATTTTGGCTACGATTGTCTTAGATTTCCTAAAGTTGGTGGAAAAATTTCTCTTAGTATGTGGTAGATCATTCATTTAAATATGTAATCATAAAATTTTGTATGACATATGGTGTTCTTTCCTTGTTCTAAACATGCACACTCTGACCATCATACAAATGATGTTAATGCAGAGTGTGAAACTGATGCTTTTTGTGCTTAATTTAAGCCGGTCCTGACAATTACCTTGTCTTCACAAGATATCATTTTCTACCATTATAATATCTGACACTAGCTCTTTTGGGTCTCCTACTACTATATGACACTACTAAATTTGAAACTTTGTGTATCCATTTTTAATATCCTGTTGCTTTCTCAGGACTATATTTGAAGTTGACATTGATGGTTTTGAGGAAAAACCATGGAGACTCCAAGGTATTGATATATCAGATTTTTTCAACTTTGGTTTGAATGAGGAAAGCTGGAAAGAATTCTGCAAACAGCTGGTAAGTGATGGATGCATATTTTTTGAAGCTTGAGATTGTGTATGCATACATATATCTCACTATTCTAAAGACATGATGTATGCGTGCTTGTATACTTTGTAGGACCAATTTCGCCTGGAGGCGACTATGCAAAGCAAAATTCGTGTCTATGAAAGTGGGAGGACCGAACAGGTATCTGCTGCTTTTGTGATATTGATTGCGTAATTCGTGATAATGAGTCATGAAGAAATAATATGTTTATGTTATTCAGCAATATGATCCAGACCTGCCCCCAGAGCTAGCGGCAGCAGCAGGCATTCATGGCATCTCATCCGAAAATCAAAATATTGGAAAGGCCAATATACATGGCAACTTAGCAAAGGGATTTACACGTAGTCGGATGCAACTGGTATGAAGAAAATAGCATCTTGAAGATCCTGATTCAGTTTACATATTCCAATAGTTTTGCCATCAGATTTAGTATGTTATATTGATGAGACAAAAAGGTTTCATGATTGCAGAATTGGCAATTTAACTAATTGATATCTTGACATTCCAGCCAGCTGGAAGAGCAATACAGGTAGAAACTGGTTCTGGTGAACGTCTTCCATCCATTGATACACGGCCACCACGACCCCGTGATTCAGATGCTATTATTGAGGTGATGGTCAAAATTGTTTTTCTGTATCCTATCCTACTTAAATAGCTGATTTGTGTATCTTGCCAACTTGGTTGATGTTTTTCTTTCACAGATTATCTTGCAAGGCTCTGCAGATGATGAATCTGTTCCAGTAGATGATATTGCAGAACAGCCTGATGATGATCCTTCAAGAGAAAATCCCACAGAAGGCCTCGAAATTGAAGAAGACAATGCTTCAGTAGGTGATCATTTTGATAGAACCCTGCAGGCTTATAATGACAGGAAGAGGGAAGGCGTAGGAAGAAGAGCACCTTCTGTGGGTTCTATCCATGATGAGACAACTGCAGGAGATAGGATATCACCTTTCCATTCAGAAGCACAGGTTGGAGATCATCCTGATTCAAGGGGAAAGACCTGTGCATATCCCAGGAAGAAGCTCAAGTCTCCTCATAATCACAATGAGAGGTATCATATATTGTTGCATGACATATCATGCACTTCCTTGAGCATGTGGTTGTTCCCCACCTTGTGAAAATATATCAACTTTTAGTGTTGCTTTTGGTGGGTGGGTTAGAAGTGAAGTCACGAGGTGCAGACAGTTGGGGGGAGGGTACTAAGGAGACATGTTTAGACACTTCTTCAATATATTATAGCATGATAGAGGGTCATGTATGCTGGCTCAATTAGACACAGGGATGGGAATTTCGTGACTTTGTTCTATTTCTTCTAAGCTTTTCCACCAAATAAGGACTACCTTCTAATCCATCATCTTTGCAAAGCCAAAATCTGATGGGATTTCTTTTAGGTTGTGATTTGCACGACTAAGTTCACCACACTGGGTAGTTTCATTACACCATTTGAAAGCATGCAAAAAAAAGAACTGATCCTGACATATGTTTCTCATCTAATCACTTAGGTGTACAGAAAGCCATTGTTCTGGATTGGTTTTGCTTTTGGAGTATATTATATGTGTTCTCACTACACAAGTAGCGTCCTTCTGGATCAAAATTTGTTTTTGTTATTCTATGATCGTAACCTCCGTTGCTAGCTTTTCCAAAAAGCTAAGCAGTTGGATTGGAACAGCTGCAGATGTCTTTACTTCAGCTTATACAAGTTTATTTATTTGGTAATTGTACCATAGCTCTAGCAAATTCTGCAACATTGTATTATTGATTGAACATATTGCACAGCTTCTCTTTAAGAAGACTATTAAGTGTTTCTTATCCAACTACTTTTTAATAAACAGGGCTACCTGTTAACCAGCTAGTGTAGGTGGTAGTCTACGTTTCAGTCCTCAAACTCTTAACACATGTCTCAGCTCCATTAGCTATAACCTTGGCTGCTCTTTCTGCTCATCTGTTGTCCTATAGAACTTACCCAAGCTGGGAGCTTGTGGTTGCACACTCTGCTAATGTGTATGACTAGTTGACTACTTCATTTACTGTGCTCTTATCCTCTGACTTAAATCCTCATATGTTTTGGTTGTACAAGGCTATATATCCATCTAATGTAGACCTGATTGCTCGAGAATCTTATACCACTTCATTCGCTATGCTCTTATCATCGACTTGTATCCTCATAGGACCCCATTGTTTGGAATATCTTAATGTTTGTGCATTGCTCTCAGATTGGTATGTGTATCAGCGCCTGCCTTTCTTTTGTATGGGAATGATCCATGGTTATAAATAATCTTTGTGCTAGAACAATGTATGCCCTGATCAATTTTACCTAGTTCGCTTTAATGGTATGGGTGCAGAATCAGTGTGCTGTTTGGAAGCACATGAGGTATGCAATTTACTTTAATTTGATACACCAATATAGTTCATATGCCTAAATAATATGATTATAAAATAGTAGTCTTATAGGGCTGATATTATTTGGATATAAATAAAATAGCAAGATTTGGGAAAATGAAAGTTTTCAATTCTACTCCATTTGTTGTATCCTAGTTTAACAACTTGTAAGATTTTTTTGCCTTCAGTATTGAGAGGGCCTGTATTGAAGATAAAATAATTTTTGAAAATCACATCTCTAGCAGTTGAACTACTATTCTGAACTCACATATGATGATGGCTTCCAGAGTCAGATATGCATGAGGAAGCACCGAGATATTGGTTTTGTGATCTGCATTATGGAGGGTTCAGTTGACTAGCAGATACTGGTGCAGCAACAACAAGAAGCCTTTATCCCAAACTAGTTGGATATCATTTTATCTTCTTGATTATATTGGCGGTTTCAAGAGCTTTCTCCCTTGAAATTGCTCAATGTAATATCATGTTGATGCCAAGCTGTTAACGTGGTCGATTGCAGAAAACGCGGTCGGGACTGTGATTTGAAATCGTGGTGGTATAGCGGTGGCATAGTGGTAAAGCAAATTAGGTTCATAAAATAAATACGAATACACACACACACACACATATATATATATAACTTATCGGGCCTGTTTGTTAGCAGCTTAATGAGCTTAATGGGACTCGCAGCTTATTCGGTCAGCTATACATGACTGTTCTGTAGTGGCTTAATGATATAGACTTCTAGGGGGAGTTTAATGCAGAAAGGACATGCTCATTCCATCTATGGAAAACCCTCTTAAACAAAAACCTTTCCAATCTATTCAGGCAGATTAATCCATACAGACAGCTTTATTCATACATGACTTGATGGAAAACCAACCAAACAACCCCTTAATATATTGTATACCTAATACATATCAAGTCAAACAATATATTGAAAAATAAACTACTTATTAATTACAATATATTGAATGCTAAACTGTTATGTGTTGAAGGGGAGTTCGATTGAGTGCAAGTCGATGAAGTTTCCACCGAATCGAGAGTGGAGCGTGGAACCGATTGGAGTTTTTGAAGGCGATGCGTGAAATTGGTCTGGATTTGGAATTGATCGAATTCTTTTAAGTTTTATCCTAATAAAAGTCCTTTGGGTCAAATAGAAGTCCTAAAGTTTAGGTTAAATGAAAGTAACTTTGGTCTCGAACAAAATAGCCCACTCAAAGTAGCCCAAAAACCAAGAGAAAGACCAGGAAAAAAATTGCGGTATTAATGACTGCTATTTCAGATCAAATAGCGGTGTTTAGCGCCGCAATATGCGTTACCACTATTCCAAGCTGCTATCTGCAGAACACTATTTTCTGAATGACAGCTACCGCTATAGCGCACAACTAACTGCCTGCTTGCCTGCAATGAACGACTAGGAGGCATATTGTGTTAATAGGTTCTTGCTTCCACATTGATTAGTCGGTTGTTATGATAATTGATGCCTATAGGAGATACAAGTCTTACAGACTGTTGGTTTGAATAGGAATCTCTTAGGACCATTATTGAAACAATTGTATATTTGTTGGCAGGGAATTACCATTTGCCCTAACACCACCCAAACCAAACAAGTGTGGTTGCAAACAACCAACACCGAAATGGAATGTACTGATCAACAAGTGATATAATTTGTGATGATAAATGATGTGGACAGCAAGCTAAACAACATAACCATATAACGTGGTTCCACAATCTTAAGATTGTGTACATCTCCCTACGAAACCCGAGAGGATGTTTATTATCAGTAAGTAGCAGTTATGAAGTAATGCTTAACTGATTGAGTACAACAATCCAAATGGTAGCAAATAACTTATGACTTCCTGGTCACATGAGAAAATGTATCCCAAGTTGTTTTTGTTTGTTCTCATGTCAAAAGGAACCCTAGAATCCAAGTAAGTCCCCCGATTCCATGCCTGCGAGATGCAACTCGCGTGCGAGACACTAATTATGTACTGATAGTTGCCATCCTTACATGTGACCTCCAAGTCGCTGAACTAAGTTGTATGTAACCTAAAGTGCATCTAGTTTCACACGATTCAACAGTATTAGCATTTGTTGTGATATTGCTTGATATAGTTCCAGCATTGCTTCAAGTTTTTTGAAAATGGTGAAAGCCCTCTTGTTCCTTGTTACATACGGCTCCAATGATGGGTCATAGCTGTTACCTCGTGTAATCTATGTGATGTGGGTGTTTTTATATGATTTATGTAATTTGCTCCTTGAGAGAGCATCTGCTGTGTCGTTTTCTTGCTGAACTTGCCCCTAGTTTTATTTTTTACTTTGTCATTGATATTTTCATAATATTATTTTAGGCGGACAAAGAGAAGAGCTCAGGACAGATCACCCCATTCAGCTCATGATGGAAGTTTTCAGGATAAGGAGTTTGCTGATAATCAGAAGGAAGGATCACCTGACAATGTTGAAGGTAAGCAGAGTCCTTCTAGGTCTCGTCTTACTTATGGCAGTGCGGAGGACCAGGACTTTAGCCAGAATGATGCTATTAAAGATGATGTTGTAGATGCTGATGGAAGCACAGCAATTGAAAGGGAGGAGATAGCTTTAGATATAACTGCCACTGGCACCTCTAAAGATGAAAACCAAACACGTCCCATGAAGAACCAAACACTTACCTCTCGAGCTGCACGGTCTTCTGTTGAAAAGTTTGACAATAGAGAGGATCCGAGGACTGCAAGAAGTAGTGATAACAGCAAAGCAAGGTCCGGAAGCAGCAGAGATCAACGCAGCATGCAAAATAGTGTTGAGGAGGAAGTTGTTCAAGCCAGAAGCTCTGTGCACGGTGGAAACACCAGGAGATCTTTCGGTGAAGGTGAGCGTTCTATTCGAAGTAGAGACCGTGATGAGAGACAAGAGAGTGACAGACATCGAAAGGCAATGGAGAGGATGGAAGATCCATATTCTCGTAAAAAATGGGATTCTAACTCTACATATCACTCAAAATCTGAAAAAATTTATAGACAAAAGGGGAGAGAATCTGAAGGAGCATGGCAAGATGAGGATCTACATGTAGGATGGACAAGGGCTGAAAACATCAGGAAACGGGACCGTCTTGAGGAATTGGCATCTAGACAACGGCATAAGATTCGAGAAAGTGAGAGGAGTGATAAAGATCAACATTACTCAAGGAAAGTATTGGAAAATGGTAGTTGGAAAGGTGACCGTGACAGAGATTTGGTATCCCAACATAACAATGGCAGCATAAAAAGTCGCCATGACGAATTAGGCATCCACAACAAAAGAAGGAAAGAAGAGGCACATACTTGGAGGGGGGGCCATACTGAACGAGAAGAAGCTTTGCATGTCCATAGAGATAGTACCAGTCGCCAGAAGCGAGAGAAAGATGATAACTTGGACCAGCGAAAGAGAGATGAGCAGGCAAGATTAAGGGAAGATGACCAGCACTCTTTCAGGTATAAAGAAGAGGGCTTGCTACCAAGGGAGAGTGTTGAAAAGCAAAGGGAAAGAAATGAGTGGAAGGAAAGAGAAGGACGTGAAGGAATGAGAAGTGGACGAGCAGTAGAAGACAAAGCTTGGATTGGCCATTCTAGATTGAAGGAAGATTACAGAAGTACGGAAAGAGAGTATCAGTTCAAAGACACAGTCCGGGAAAAACCAGGTAGAAGGGATAGAATTGAAAATGAAGGCCTTCTGCGGCATACAGGACGTGAAGATGCGTATTCACATGGAAACAAGCTGAATGATGATGAAGGAATATCTAGGCAGGAAAGGGGAAATACCGGTAGTGGTCATAATTCCGGTGCTACTGATATGCATAGGTTGCAGGATAAAAAACCCAAAGAAAGCGTAAGGAAGAGTAAAGAAACTGATGGTGTTGCTCACAGTTCTTTGGCTCCTTCAAGGAGGAATCGAGAAGACCACAACAGTCAGAAGAGTGAGCGGGTATGTACATCTCTAGACACAACAAAATAACTAGAAAAAATCTTCACAGTAATTCAATAATCTTGAATGTCTTGGTACTTCTAGAAAAGAGTTGAATAACAAATTATTAGTTACTTACCGGTTCTCTTGGACCTTGGAAGGCCAATAAACCTTGTTCAGATTCACTCGTCAGTAACAAGTTATAGAATGCGCGTTGTTATCAGATAAGCGTATAGACGAATCTTGATTTAGGTTTTCATCTACTTATGGTTTTGATAGATAATTTACTTTATTGCATGCCTTTTCAACATGGTTATGGTTTCTGAACCTTTTGAATGGAGGACTTTGGCTAGTGTAAGTTCAGATAAACAAATGCAATCCACATGCAGTCGCACTGATGATATACGAATCCTGTAAGGTTCTTTTTCTGTTTCACCAGAACTGGTGTTGGTAGTTTGCCAACTATTTTGGGCATAATAAATGTTCTAACTTTTTCAGAATTACCATCTAGCAGCTCAGAATCTAAGTATCAGTGTGAAGATATTTCAGAGTAAATTGCATTTAGTTTCATTTCACGGTTACTGGTGACAAGGTGTTCTTAACACATTTACTTTGAAATATCAACCTGTAATAATATATCATCTCCGAACATGAATATCTAATATTTTTAAGGTGCTGAATGAATGCATGTGCATTTGCTGAATTTGCAAGGACCTCTGACCTAAAAAAGGCCCTTGACAGAGGCTAAAAGATTCTCATAAAGCTCGACTAGATGCAGATGGGTGATCTTGTCTTTTCTGGATCATGGGATGAGTTGGGACTTGATGGAACTGTAAATCCCTCAGAAAGAATCTAGCTATGAGTAAGAAAGATTTCGATGCCAATTAACTCGTAACCTTTATGGTTATGAGATATGACCCTCATCTGAAAATTTGATATGGTGTATATCCTGTACAAGGCACAATGCTCTATATGCCATGGGGTGTATTAAGATTATACATCCCACATAAGGAAAGAAGAAATCTAGCTCTATAAAATCAGTGATAAATGAAGCTATTGTTTAGAGCAAAGAAATATAAACAGCTACTGAATAAAATTAATCAGAATTCCTTCCACTCAGAGCCTAAGGAAGAAGAATGCGAACTTATGCAAAAATATAATTAAGTTGCTGTTTTTTTGTGGAAGGAGTCCAATACTGCATTTTATTATCACCTCTGATATAGGTGATAATATAGCTCTAGGTACTAATCCTGCATCTACTTTGAGTGTAGCATAACGACAGTCATACACATGCTTTTAAGTGTTCTTATTTGCAATTTTTTAGTTCATGCTCAAATATAGCATTTTTTTTATTCTATAGTTTTGAATTTTTAAGGTCGATTTGCTGATTGGAGTAGTTTATGGAAGGTCTATTTAGTATTTGATATGAAGTAATGAATTTCTATGATGAGCTTAGTTTTTTCTCTCTTAAGGCATTTTACTGTACATGTCATGTTATGTCGTTTGTTCCCTAATCTAGATCTTAGCATCTTTGTCGAAGATCCAAATAATCATTTTCTTATATTTGCAGCACTCGTTGTCAATAAATATCCAAATAATCATTTTCTTATATTTGCAGTACTCGTTGTCAATAAATATCGCTCTTGTGCTTATCCTATAAAGATCATCCTTTCTTGTCAAGTAATTTCATAATTTGTTATCCAGTTTAAATTACTATTCCTCCATGTTCCGAAGGACGCAGGATTTGATTTCACTTTTTCTTCTGTGATTGCTTTTTACGTTGAAAACGTTACCCAATTGTTTCCTTCTCAACTAAATGGTAATTCTGTAGAAAGTTCCAAATGCTTGTGAACTTCAATATTATAGAAAGATACCGTTTAAATAACAAAAAACACAAACTTAGGTTGTCTCTAGCCAAGCGTTGCAACTAAACAATGTCAATAAACTAAGAAAAAGATGCCAATAACGAAGGTTAGAACATTGTGGATAACTTTTACCTTCTAAAAGTGAAAGAAAACTTTGGCCGTGTTGCCAATGTGAAGGGAACATGTGCCCTTCTTCCCTTCTAGATGACAGTCCTCATCTAACATTAATTGTTTTAGTTGATTGATAAAATTAAGCCCGTTTATGGAGGATACAGAACCATAAATCCATCCTTGCTAGAACTGGTCGAATCATTCGGTTGCTGGCTTGAGAGAGAAAAATAATATGTCAACTCCTTTTTATTGTTGACTACTCTCATTTTCCTTTTCTACATTTATAGTGACGTTCCATCTAATGTGATTCTATTCTCTGGTAATGGTCGCAACTCTATAGCTATTCTGTTCTTCACCACCCTCATTCCCATCAGAAGAAACATGCCTACTGAACTCGCTGCCAAAAAGCTTCAACTTGTATATTCAACAATTTCAAACTATATATATATACGTGTGCACTTGTATGTGCTTATCCCTTTTTGCGGGGCTTGCCCTGCACACTATGCTTCCTTCCCTCAGCTATTATTTCTTCTTTTGGTTTCCATCAGGTGAGTTCGACCGGCGTGCTTGAGCAAGGAAACAGTGAACAGACGCGTCTGAATCGTCAATCTTCCAGAAAACACAGAGCAAACGCTTCACCAGAGGATGAACGGAAAGACTCGAGGAGAGGACGTTCCAAGCTGGAAAGATGGACAAGCCACAAGGATGTTGATTTCAGTTTAGGTGTTAACTCATCAGCCTCCTCGCATAATGTGGAAAAGACCAGTAGATATGACGACACTCAGCCCATGAAACCAGTGGACGAATCTTCCAAGCCACAAGAAATAGTCGAGAAATCAAACGCAAAACCTTTGGTGGAAGAGAATGATGATGTGAAAGTAGGTGAGGAGGGTAAACACTTGGACACAGTTGAGAAGCTGAAGAAGCGCAGTGAGCGGTTCAAACTTCCTATGCCGAGTGAAAAAGAAGCTCTGGCAATCAAAAAGATTGAAAATGAAGTTGGAACCCACGCTGATTCAACCATCAAACCAGAGCGACCTGCCAGAAAACGCAGGTGGACAAGTGGCTAGCCATGTGAAAATCAAGAAAATCTCATCACTTCAAAACCAATACTTTCGGTGTTTTGGTGTTGTCTGATTTATGAAGTTGTAACCATGATCCAGCCAGTTTCCTTTTCGTCACTCTTACACTGCTGTATCTGTATGTATATACATCTTGTGAAATTGTAACATTTTACAGCGGCCCGTGATGGCTGGAGATATGTTTTTACAGACAAACTGACATTATTTATTACTCTACAACTACTACAGTGTATTAATAGTCATTAGAAGAGGGTGTCCTCTTCAAACGACGGTGGCTGCTGGCCGTGACCGTGATTAAGAGGATAATGGCAGTGAGAGGTTTTGATGAAGCTCTGTATGTAGTTTGTAGAGCAGTTTTGTGGTGGCTAAAGGTTGAAGGGTGGTCTCTGGTTTTAACCGTCTTTTGGGTAATGCAAATGAGTAGTGTTATTGAACACTTATTTGTTGGTGTTGTTCCTTGCTATTTTACTTGCATTCCGACCAAAAGTGCACCAGATGACAACTCTTTGAAAAACACTGGGGTTTTCTAAAAGTTGGTTTTTGCGAGTTCCTCGTAGTTTGACACGTGTTCTCTGAAAAGTGCATTTTTGTCTTTGCCAGCTGACAACTCTCTAAACCCTAGGATTTTGTGAGGTCTATTTTTTATTTAAAATTCATCATTTCTAGTAAATTTGATACAAGATTCAAAAATAGAAGCATGAAATTGATATAAGATTCATCGGAAACATTGAACTTAACATGATGTAGTATATGTGAGAATCTAAAAGAAAAATACAGGTTGTTAGAGCTTGTTAATGGCCATAACCAATTTGGGTTTGTTCTTTATGCTTACGTTCTAGGAATCAATGATAAGTACTAGCATCTTAATCGGGAGCAAACTAATGTTGGGTTTTTAATTTATTGTTTTAAGTCGGTTTTTATCGCATGTTCAGTGTAGTTAATCAAATCCAACCCCCACCCACCCCCCCTCGTATTTACTTTTAGTTACCCGTTCGTGTACTTTAGTTCTTTGACAATGATAAGTTAAACCGAGTCCTTGTGGAATTAGTGAACTTACCGCTATTACAATTTGGTTTGTAATTGACCAATAGTTGGAACTTATTATTTGATGGATTCGGCGTCTGTCAACTATCACCTTGGGCAAGGGCAACAACAAAAGTACAAAAGAAGACAAACAAGTCTGCATATTAGACGGTACACCCCATTGACCAAAGCTACATGTTCGAAATGCAAGATGCCAATCGAGATGCTACCGTGTTGATCAATGTCAAAGAGCTTGCTCTTGTAGGAAATGACAATTGCCAGGGTTACTATGTGGTCATGTGATAACGCTGATGTTCAAATGCTACAAAAAGAACGATGCATCACATTTAGCCATGTCCTATTTCGCATTCGAAGTCTATCAGCTATGTGCACGGAACATGTGATTCATGTGGGGCCGACATCTCATTGGTTGTTATCTAATGAATACAGGATTGTTGTAGAATCTTTCATGAACAAAGGCAGAGCAGGCCAATCATGTAAGGGTTCGATCAAGAAAAAATATGGTTGATGTGGAAAGCCTGCACATACTCGCAATAATTGTCCAAATGAGTTACCAGTGGAAGTGTTGGCTTAAAGAGCGTCATGTAAGTCTTCCGACAGCTATAGCACCCAAGCTCATCCGTCTGATTTCAATGATAATGATGATTTTTTATTCCCGATTTATGATTTGTTTATATAAGTAAGGGCCATAACGATCATCAACACTACCGCCACCATGTATTTCATATCTTTGTTATAAATTTTCCATGTTTATGTTTATTCGAAATGACTTTCCATAGTTGTAATTGCATTTCATATTAAGTTCAGTGTTCCCTATGAATCTTATATCGATTTCATGTTTCTGTTTTTATATCTTATATCGATTTCATGCTTCTATTTTTGAATCTTATATCAAATTTACAAGTTACGATGAATTCTAAATAAAAAAAGACATTGTAAAATCCTATTAGAAAGTTGTCAGCCGATAAAGACAAAAATGCACTTTTTAGAAGACATGTGTCAAACTAAAAAGAACTCGTAAGAACCAACTTTTAAAAAGCTACTATGGTTTTTTAGAGAGTTGTCATTTGATGCACCTTTTATCGGACACAAACGACTAAGGAGGAAGGGGATTTTTATTACTCATTAGATTTGAACCTGGGACCTCGAGGTACTTTTGACCTTTGGAGCCAAGCTCAAACTAATCCGGCACCACCCTTGTAGTTCCTTTAACCCACTTTAAAGGTGCAATCGCTCGTAAAACCTGGGGTCAAGTGGTAAAGGAAAAGACAATCTATTTTGTAAACACTAGTTGAGCGGGAAACTGTTTTGGGAGAGTCCCAGGCGTGGGCGGACCTAATTAAGTGTCATGGGTGGCACGTGCCACCGTATCGTTTCTCCGCCGAAGGGTAAAAAATTTAGGTTTCATGAACTGTACAACCATATTAATTTGTTGTGTGCTACTGTATGTATTTTGAAACTACAATGAGAATAAGTTTTTTTGGTAAAGTTGGTTTGCAAGGCTTTTATTCCACCCCACACCCAAGTCCGAATCATATTAGTGTCATTTTCTTAGTCAAACGGTGTCACTGTTTGAAAAAAAAAATTATATTTTTCTTATGGTCAAATGGCGGCACCGTTTAATTTTTTTTTTTTGGGTCCGTCCCTGGTCCCTGGTCCCTGGCCTCTCGAAAGCCTGTGGAGATTGTAACTTTCACCTTGTCCTCAAGGTATGAAAATTCCGGTGTAAACGCATTACATTGATGGCTTTTGAAGGTGGTGGAGGTAGGCAGTGGTTCCCCATGAACATTGCCTAACCAGTGCAGAGCCCTTCACTTTGAGGAATCCAACAAATTTTGACCTTTCTTCTAAGCAACTTCCACGTGTATCCCACTATCAAAACTCATGTTAATGCGCCAAGGGCCTAACTCAGAAAGAAACAAACTCGTTTCATTTGCGATTGCGATTTCTTTGTGGCGATTCACCAACCGTTTCAATTCCGTCAATGTTGGCCTTAATCCTGGAATAGAACTTGAAGATTTGGACGATGGATGGTGAGAAGTCAACCAATCTCTTCGATTAACGGGTGATGAAACGTCAGATTAACCTTATCCTCCAACTGGGCCCAGCGACGGATTGTTTTGTGGCATGTGTCCCGCTCGACGGTAGAGGAAACGACGAGAGCAAAAATGCCAGCGATAGCGACGGTAAGAGCGGAGAGAGTGGTAACAACGGGGATGGTTCACCAACTCAATCATTCCTCCTTGGCCTTGATCTCCTTTTTCCATCGGCGGTTTTCTGTGAAAGTCACTCCAGAAAATTCTACCCTTGTTGAATCGGCTTCTAATCCATGTAATTTCTCCTTTCTTCTTTTTCCTCTCATCATCGCCTTCATTATTAGAATGCTCTCCTTTAATTGCTTCCTCGTCCATAGCCATTCCAAATTCAAAATTCGGATCTAATTTTGGATTCAGGTCTGGATTTGGATCTAGATACGGATCTGGATTCAGAACGCATATCTGGATTCGGATTTGAAACTGTATTCGTTCTTGGATGTGGACTTTTACGTACCTGAACCAGGGAGCATAGAATTTACTATTACTATTATATACTATTTACTTCGCCCGGCCAGCAGGCGGGCAGCGTGCTTATCTTGTGTGTGTGACAACACTACAGAGCAAGTGGCTCTTCTAGGCGGGCAGCTGTGTGACAATACTAGGGAGAAAGCAGCGCTTTCCTGTAACATGCTATGGTCTCAACGCACTTACGAGGTAGTGATGAGTTTCACTTCTCGACACTGTCATTTCAAATTCCTATACTCTTTCCAAGACCAGAATCCGAGTCCTTTTGAAAGGTTCTCTTCAGCGATCTTTTCAGTATGTCTTCTTGTAATTCATCATCTTCTCCATCGTCTGCATATTTTTGTTTATAGACCTAAATTTCGCCCACACGTATTCCAAATCTTCACAGCTCTTCAAATCTTCGAATCAAGTCGTCATTCTCCCTGAATCGAAGTGCACATATACATTTGATATTACACTAATGGTCAATCCGTTGGATTACTTGAATTTGTTGAATGATTACAATCTCCACAGGCTTTCGAGAGCCATGGGAGTTGGGACTCTCCCAAAACGGTTTCCCGCTCAACCAGTGTTTACAAACAGAATGCCTTTCCCTTTAATCCCCTCACCTATTTATACTATTGACTTATTGACCGACTTTTACCGGGGTATAACAAATTCCTAGGTCTGCCGAAGGCCAATCATGGTGTGATCTTAGGGAGAAAACGTGAATAATATATGTAACGTTTTTTAATTTCTTAAAGGAAAATTTAATAAATATGTAAAAAAATTGCCCACTTAACCAATAAAATTAACATGACAAAATGTAAACATTCCATAAAAAAGGTTAACTACTCACCATGCATAACATGAGAAACTATTTTATATATATATATATATATATATATATATATATATATATATATATATATATTAAAACAATGAATTATAAAATAATTATAATATATTATTATATCATCTATTTATGAAAACATTGAATAAAAATAAAGAATTAAGTATCATGTATTTATAAAAGATAATTAGAATATATATAATTATTTATAAAGTAATTAATAGATGTTGTAGTGTGGACTACTATTAAAAGTATAGGTCAATTGTATGTGTATAGATGGTAACTGCAAAAGCTGACGTGACACAATTAATCATTGTTTTTTTCTCCTTCAAATCGTGTGTATTAGATTATATTATATGTAATTTTATCAATATTGTATGTTTTAATATGTATAATTTTAATTTTAGGTGATGATAAAATTTAATGTTTAAATTAATTTAAGTATATCAATTAAACATATTTATTATGACTGTATTTATATTTTATTTAAAAAATAATATATATATATATATATATATATATTTTTTTAAATAAGAATAATTAATTTTAAATATTAAAAAAGTTTGTTGGGTCTAGGTGGCATTGTAACAACAATTGCAAAATTTACAAGTCAGGCAAGACTTTGGTGAAGTAGTCATTTACAATTCATTTTGAAAGGGTCTTGCAAGCCCTATGTGAATGGTCTAAATAAGATTGTACAAATATAAACTTCAAGAACTTTCAACAAACGGTGATTTAATTTTTATATTAAATTGATATTTCTATTATGTATTATTTTCTTCTATTGTAGTATAATTATATTTTGTATTTTTTAATATTCGTTGATATATTAATGCTAAATTATAAGAAAATCATGTATAATTTTGAATTTATAATTTAATAAAATAAAATTAAATCAATATTAATTAACAATCAAATTATTTATATTTTTTATAACTAAAATCTTATTCAATAAATTATTCGTAGGTGTTTTATAAACATAATTCATAAAAGATCAAAAAAACATGATGTGATATAAAACAATTTTTATTAAAAAAATTATCCCTTGCAATTTTTTAGGTGATTCTATTTGAACACATATCTAAATGCTATCTCAACACCTATCTATCATTAATCATTACTTAGAGAGTGTTGGATAATTGCCGAATGATTTAGAGATTCTCATGATATTATGCAAAATAAAATATAATTGTTTGGTAATTATTTACAATAAAATTCGGATGCTGAATGGTTAAGGGAGACCGATATGCAAAATTATTCAAAGGATTTTAGAATTATTAAGAGACATATCTTTTTTTGTCGAACAAGATTCACTTTTTAACGATTCAGATATTGTCTCTTAATAGAACTATTAAGAAGTAAAAAAAACAACCATTTAATAATTTATTTATTTATTTTATTTTATTACTCAATCATCATAACTTAATGATTTTTGTTTTTTTAAGAACATCTTATACTATATTTTTTTTCTAAAATAAAGTACTAAAAGTTAAAATTTCTAAAAATAATTGTATCCAACTCCAACAGCTACTCTATTTTATCAATTCTAACATTAACTATATTATTAAAATATTTAATGCATATAATAAATTTTTTTCTCTCTACTAAACATTTATTTTCAATACTTTTTATTGGTAGGAAAGTAAAAATAATAATTTCTCTTTATTTAGAGTTTTCTCTAAATTTAGAGATTTTTATAATCTCTTTCTCCTTTCTCTATTCTAGCATACAAGATAGCATAACTATTGTTGGAGCAAAAAAACTGTTAAAATCACTCTTTTTTTATTTTAGCATAGTTGTTGAAAATGTTCTAAATAAATATTAGATTATTACTATAATTTTTTATCAGTAAAAAAATATTATTATTATTAAAAATCTTGCTTAATTATTATTATTAAAATTAAACACTTAATAAATAAAATTACCTTTATCAAATAGCGCGAATTTTATTATTTAATTTTTAAAATTACATAATAAAATAAACAATTAATAGCAAATCAAACAGTTTTTAACATGTTTTTTTTAATAAAAAACGATTTTAACATGCAATTTTAAATTCACAATTTCATAAAGCTCCCACCATTGTAAAGTTTCACTTTATTCCCCCCCC
>NC_037529.1:10916118-10923806 GCF_001531365.2 Cynara cardunculus var. scolymus | reverse complement strand
AACGATGTTTCATTAAATAACTATTTTTAAATGAAGTGATAATTATTTATTGATTATAAAAAATAATTGTATAATATAATTATTATGGTTTAATAAAATGGTATAAAAAATAAATAAATATATCATTTTTTTATTATTATAATATTAAAAATGTTTTTGATGTTATTTTAAAATTTTAGATTCGTTCCTTAAATTTTGGATTATATCCTCAACTTTTGGAATTGTTACCCTTTTGACATTTTTCTAATTTTTGTTTCAATCTCCATCCCTGGATTTCCTGATACATCGAAAATCCTTAATTTCAAGTCTCGTTTCCATGTTTTTTCTTACATCCCCACGTTCTACTGCTACGTCGAACGATAGTTTTTACATCCTTTATCAACAAATCAGATCACGATGCGAATAACATCAACAACCTTGACCTTCTGCCTTCTTTTCTCAAGAAAAAATGGAGAAAAAATCTTGGGTCTGTACCGTAAGCGTACAACTCATCCTCTGCTTTGCTCTCTACTGTGCTATCAACATGGATCAGCTTCAAACACCCACTTATCGCAATGGAGCTCAGGGTCAACCTGATGATATTTACTTCATTACCGTTCGAGGTGGATTTAGACCTCTCAAACAACAAACCCGTCTTCTTAAACAGGTAATTTATGTTGCTACAGTTCTGTAGGTAACTCGAATTTCCAGTTTCTAGTAGGAACTGGATCTAAATTGAGACGGGTTTTTAGCTTTTGTTTTTTTGTTTTTGGGTTATTGCTTCGTGGGATATGTGGATTTTGTCTCTTTCAGTTTATCAATGTTCCGAATCAAGTCCATTTCTAATCCTTCTTAATCTTTTACTCAAAATGTCTTATGGGTTTAAAAGCTTTTCAACATCTGATAACTTTGCATACATTGATTTCATTTGGGGAGAAGTTGTTCAAAATAGTTATTAGCAATGAAGTAGCAGTTTCAGTGTCATCTGTTGAAACATTGGTGGTGTTTTGACATTGAAGATTGGTTGACCTTTTTGATCTTGTTGATTATGGTGTCAATTGTAACCTGTTAAATTCAACTTGTGTTGTGAGAAGATAGAGAAGGTGATGAATACATTTAAGGTGGGATTTGTGATTAACATCAATGAGCTTGGTGAAGATGATCCACTCTTACAGAATGTAAGATCTCACTTTCTTATTTCTGTAAATTATAGTTTCAAACATATGGTTTCTTTCTGTGTTTATTGAGGTTCATGTTACTCTTTGAGGTGGTGCCAATGTGTATGCTGACTCCTAATAGATTTGTATGATATGGCATAGTTTTGAAGATGAACTTTTCTCTTTGGATCAACTGTAAAGCAAAATTCTTTTTCTCTTTGATGTTAATGGGCCCGATCTTATTTCTATTTTATTATTTTGACAGGCAACACAATATTTCCATTCATCGAAGGTTCCCTGGTATAAACACTTTTTAGCCAATTTGCATTTTCATAGGTTACACCTTTATGACCCGAAGGTCATGGATTTTATAGTCATGAATCGGTCTCGTCGCAAAATGCAAAAGAAAGACGACATTTAAAGATTTCTCTTGATGCATTTTCTTCTTGTTTGATTATTATCATACAGCCTTTTAATTTTTCTGTACAAAACAAAGTTGCAAGTTCTTTACAAGATTGCTGGATATAGTGAACTCAAAATGGGATTATAATTTTTTTTCTTTCTAACTCTCTTCAGCGGGTAATCCTGAAACTGTAGGTACACAACCATGGCCCTGAGGGAGGAGGAGCCAGAGTACTTTTTCAAGCAGGTCAACGTTTCGAGTGGTATAATGCTAGATATAATAGCTCTAAATACTGGAAAAATACAGGTGTGAAGCTTTTCATCTGCATTTTCTTCTATCATAGGGATATTTGCTTTTGTTATGTAGTATTAGTTTCTGTAAGTTTAGATCATTCTTTAAATGGGGGTTAATATTTGCATTCATCTTTTATATTAGAACTTGTGTTTTCATAATCTTTTCTTGGAAAATGGGAAAACACTTCTCAAAAGGAGTAAAGAAAAGCAAAAAACAACAGAAAGAAAGGATGCTGTTCTTACACAGTTGATTTCTGGAAGTATTTATGCATGATTTCTTATAAGTTAAAGGAATTATTGTTCTATTTATTCAGGATTCATCAAGTGGCATAGGAAAAGGTGAGTTAGAGGGGTTATCAAGAAAACTTGAGTTGAGCAACAGCAACTGGTACTAATCAAAACACACTGTTTCTTTGTTTGCTTATCTAATTTGAGTCATTAATTGGCTTCTGTTGAGACTGCAGGCATATTGCTTTGGGATTTCATCCTCTCTCCTGTAATCAAACACAAGCAGAAGGAAATGGAAATGGTGTTCTGCTTGAGATGTTACTGAATCATGGAGTGGTACTTTCTTCTTTCATGCTTTCACCTTATGCGTAGGCTTCTTCTTTTGCCATTTCAAAGAATAGTTGAATAAAATAGGCAAAAGTCCAGAAAACCCCAACGGACTTTCATATTTTGATTGATTTTTTTGAACAAATAAGTCATTGGACTTGATGAAACCGCTCAAATTGGCCCTTCCGACCTATAAAATCGCAGACAAAGTCTATGAAAAAGTTGGAACTTTTTCTGGGGTATCAAAAATACCCTTTGGAAAGTTGATATAAAAAATCTTGCGGCCTCAAGTTAAGATATTCAATTTATTTGTATGAATGATAATGAGCAAACGGGTACCTTAACACAAAATTTCCTGAAAAAGGAAACGCTGCAACATCTCATGAAAGAACATGAGGCTAAGTTCCTGAACTTCTGCAATACCAAACCTGGCAAAAATGTGAAGAATTCAAAAGATTAGTGGTCTTCTTTGTTTACATGCATATTTGCTTCCTTGTGATGATGAAAAATAGAGAATGAGCCAGTGAAACCGGATAGAAGTGGGAAAGAGGGTGTGATTCTTTTAGTCCGTTCTATAAGCGGGCAGCTTCCCACCTCTTTCATTCTACTGCCTACTTTGGTGAGAAGTTCCCTTCCTTTTTCGCTCAACAAGTGTACAATGTGGACCGCTGTTTTGGTGATCCAGAAGTACAGGAAGCAGATATCAAAACAACATGAAAAAAGATAAACTGAATTCAGTATATGGATCGAAAACAATCCCTTGATATACCTATACCATATGTTTTTCAGGATGCTTACCTAAGTGGACGGTCTTGTGCTAATGAAGCTCGTGTAGGAGGACCTCATTTGACGACCATAACTCAGGAATCACATCCTCCCAAGTGAGTAAATATGAAGTAACTTCTCTTATACTTTGAGATATAGAAACAAACATCAGCCTTCATCATGATGTTTACTTCTGTTTTGTGCAGGGAAATGGTAGTAAACATGTTCCTTCTTCACAGAGTCAGCCCCCTTGAAATTGTGAGTTGTCATCTGTTTTTCTGCAGCATTCTTTTAGCTTCTTTGAAATATGGAGGTTTTCTTGGGCTTTTTCTCTGAAATATGAAGCACTTTTAGCTTCTTCGTTTGAAATTGCAAAATGTAGTGTTTTCTTCGGATCTTTTTACAGTTTTACTGATTCATGTTGAACGGATTCGACAGGCGACTTATGGTGTTAGTTTCAAAGGGGATATGATTCATGAATCTACATTAAGACAAAGAGGCAGTGAGATGATGTAATTGGTAAAGAGTATAGTTATCACTCCATTGCAATTCATTGAAGATAAGCCATTCATGGATGTATTCATCTAATTCAATTATTGACTTCTTGTAGTAGTTTCAAGATTGTTGTTATATGTGATCTTGTAAAATTGGTAGGGATGTTGATGCTATGAAGTTTGCCAAGAAGAGACTATTGGTTTTTTTTAATTTATGAAATGATAAACGTAAGTTGATCAGATCCGAGTTTTTGGAATTTAGGAACATTGTTGAAATTGAAGAACAAAACTAAAGTCTACTCTTATAAAATAGTAGTTGATTTAATAATGATTATCATTTCTCTCTTTATACATCAGTTTTTCATATTGCAACTGTAGAAATGCAACCATGACGGTGTGATTCACTTTGTTCGAGTGTTTACAGATCTGAGTCTTCTACATCTTTTAGCATATATTAATATTTCTTATCGTTTCGATTTTTCTTCCCTTCTTTATTGTTGATCTACGGCTTTTATTTTGGTAGCCATAGATTATTCACTTTCAAGCTTTCGTTTTCTTCACAAATTTGAGCCTTATAGAATTTTTTTTCTTTGCGTAGTCTCTGTTTAACTTGTTCATTTTTGGTTTTTTGTGGTCACTGATCTAAGGTTTTTCTGGGTAGCATCCACGGATGATTGTTTTTGAGCTTGAAACTTCATGTTTTTTTCAAATTTTATCTTGTGTTTTGATCAAGTTCTACAAAAACCTTCCAAAATCTTACTCGTTCATTTTTTTTTTGGGTACAAATAACGTTCGTTATGTACAACGTGTGAGGAAAAAGTTTAGAAAGTAATTAACTCGATGTTTTTTAACAACTGAATTATTAGACTTTTTGAATCTTATTAAATAGATCCTTAGAGCAAATTTTCTAAGAATAAAAAATCAAAATCTTTACAAAAAAACAATTACAATCAAAATTAATCGCATCCTGGCATTGGCAAGATGGAGGACAAGATGCTGTGGTTGGTTTCGAACATTGTCGTTTTGAAACTCAAAGAAGGCATGAAGCCAGTCCATCCCATCTTACCGCTCTTGAATGACGAGGTCCCTGATCCCCTCCTTCTACAACCCAAACCTAGATATCGTAAATGTCGGTCAGATTCAAGGAACATTTTCAATCCTTGATATCATGACCCAACAAATCTTGCATCTGAACCTGTAACTTTGAACTTAAAGATAGGGACCGACGTGTAATTCACTTGTTTTAATAAAGAAAGAACGCATAATTATGTTGCTCAATTCAATATACAGACTAAAGGCATTGTTTGACAAATATAAGCTAGCTTATTTTTGGGTACATGTTTGGATGATCATGAGCTAGCTTATTGAAACGCTATTTGGAGTAGCGTTTTGGGAGTTTATTGTGACTTTTTCCAATTATAATCCTCATTAATATTAATTATTATTTATTACTATTGATAATAATTAATATTAACTACCAATAAATATTGAATAAAAATAATTATTACTATATTAGTAAATATTAAATAAAATATATTATTGTTATATTAATAAATATTAACTATTAATTAATTTTTATTATACAATATACATTAATATTAACTATTTACAATAATTGTAATAACATGCAATTCCATTTCCATATGACATATAACATAGAATTTGTACAAATAACCATGTTGGATATACACATTGGGTCCCAACTTATAAAGCTACAATAACCGTTTAAAGCTGCCAAATTTTTTTTTGCCATCAATAATTTCATACAGAAAGGTGTTACATCATAACCATAATGTTAAAAGCAGCCTTCACAACATTATTCAGCAAGCTTCACACATGAAACTCTAATTAACATCATTATACACTTCTTCGTTACCCTTTAAAGGCTGTTATCCTGAAATAAATAATTTTGAAAACAAAATGTTCAACAAATAATAAGGTCTAGTGAGGAAATCCTTGTCAGTGTACATTGTACAAAACATTTCAAATGAACCTTTCAAATTATTCAAGAAATAATAAGTTTCTCAAATAATAACATCTCACCACAGATAAGATTAATAATTGGTTCAACATTTCTGCCAAATACATATTGGCCTAACTGGCTCAACACCACCACCATATACACCTCTTCATTACACATACGTTGGCAAAAATAGTTCCAACACCACCACCACATATACCTCTTTGTTACATATACGTTGGCAAAAACTGTTAAATATAACGATACTGATACAATTTATATCATCTCCAATACCAAATAATACATCCTTTCATAAAATGAAATCATTTCATAACGTATGCATTTCAGCTCAAAAGTTCATAATAAAATTCAAATGTGTTAATTTCCAACATGTATTCAAATCGTATCACAGTTAACGATCATAATCCAACCATACCATACCGATATAATATCGACATAATAACCATTTCATAATATATGCATTTTCAGTTCGAAAAACTCACCTCGATGATGACAAACAAGCAATTCAAACTTTAACCGAAATGAACGAAGGAAACCGAATACTTGAATCTGAATCAGGTAAGTGTTGGTTCCAGCCGGATCTACAAGAGGTTATAGGTAACAGTTTGTAGAAAGGGGGGGAGATTAATACAAATACAGTAACTTTCACTTTTAAAAATTATATATTGATAAAGAATTTCAATACAAGTTTTACATATTATTTGCAGAAGAGATAGGATACCGAACCTATCTAAACAATCTAAGATACACACAAAATACATATAACAATAAGAAAAGATGTGCTACAAGAAATAAGGTAAGAAGAAATGTGCTCCTCACTTATTAAGATGGATCTTTCTCTTAGACATAGAGTAGAGAGAGAGGTAACTTTTCTTAGGTAAGTTTTTAGTGAGGAAGATGATAATTGAGAGGAGAACCACTCAGCTATTTATACTCATTGCATTAAATACAATTCAGAAGCTATAGCGCATGTGGCAAGTTGTTAGAGGAAAGCTTGTCATTTACTACATATACAGTCCTTTTGGCTATATATAAGCAGTCATCTTTCATAAAGTAGGTAAGCACGTTTAGACTCAAGGGAGTGGCTCCGTACTGTACTATACTTAGAAAAGTATGAGTTTGTCATTTGTGTGTAAAGGACAAGACGAAAACAATCTTGCTTGACAAGATTCATTTGATCGCTGAACAATGGAATGACATTGAAAGGTCTCATTAGTATTCGTTGAATCTTGCGCAAACTTCACACATTTGTAGATGAGCTTGTTATCACTGAACACCGCTTCAGATCACAAACTTGTTGGTCTCTGATCTTTAGTTTTTGTCTTCGACATCACTGAAGGATTTATGGTGTGAGTTTTGTCTTCCTGAAATATATTGGTCTCTGAATTAATTGCAATACATAATCAAATCATTGAAAGATTGCATCAACAGTAAGCATGGATCACAATTTACACAAATAAATTTTACCATAATTCTAAACAATCTCTAAGGTACTTAATGATACCCCAAAAGACCTAAAATGACACGAGGCAAAAGGCGGGAAAAATCACCAAATTTAATCATTCCAAGCACTAAATTCCATTGGGGTTTTTTAGACTTTTCCAAGAAAAAAATAATACAAGACAACTAGGAACCTCTATAAAAAATAAATATGAAGTTTAAAAGGGTTTTTGGAAATTCGCATTATCTTTTTAAAATTAACAGATCAAGTTTTGCAAACCTATTTATATATCTCAATTTAAAAAAAAAATAGATTATCTTAAATATAATTAACATTTTAATCAAATAAATTACATTAAAATAGGTGTTTATTTATTTATTTTATATCATATTGATTGTAAATCTTTTTTTTATTATTATTTTAACTTTGATTTTCAAAATTGTAAGCATGATTATATTCAAACAATATTTTTATTATTATAAAACGGATAATAAAAATACTCTGTCCACTCTCATAGACACATAAATTAATGAAATAAACTGAAAAACGAATTAAAAATTTATTGTGTTTTATTGTAGAAATACAATTATAATATATAATGAAATTTCCAAATAATATAT
>NC_037529.1:10914363-10915508 GCF_001531365.2 Cynara cardunculus var. scolymus | reverse complement strand
TAATTAGAATAATTATCAAGTTTTAACAAAATAAGTATCTTTATAAGAAAATTATATTATTAAACCAAATACAAATTACTTCGTTATTGAACCTAAATTAAATTATAATTGAAAATTTGATATAAAAAGTTACACAAAAAATGGGGAATTTTAAATAATTAATTTGATAATAATATCAATATATTTTTGTCAAATTTTTATTATATCTTCAAATTTATATTTTATTCAAAATTAAAAACATCATCACTTTTTCAAAATCATGTAAGACCATATTATAACATCGATCGAGATAAAGAATAAAATGAAATTATAATATAATAAATATTTTTAATAATAAAATATATTATTATAATGTTTTCATCAAAACAATTAAAATAACACAAAAATACAAAGTTTATGTCATTTTCAATTTTTATTTTACATATTTTATATATTATATCTTATCATTAGTATTTAATAAAGTGAAAATTTAAAAAACCTAAAATACAATAATAAAATTTACAGTATGGACTAAATAAAAAACGGAGGCTTATTTGATGTTTAGAAGATAATTAGGTTTACTTTAAGAGCATATTAGTAAAATACAGTTGCTCCATTTTATTCATGTTTGTTATATATAAAATCACATGTGAAACAACTTTTATATTCTATTTTATTTTGTCATGTCCAATATATCAAGCGCATTTAAAGTTATTGGAAGAGTACTTGTGCAATACATCAAGACACATCTCTATTTCAATGTTTTGTTTTATTTCTTTTTTATGTTGATATAATACGGTTTTATCTGATTTTGAGAAAACAATAATATTTTTATTTTTGAATAAAATATAAATTTAAAAATAACATAAA
Organism: Cynara cardunculus var. scolymus; assembly: GCF_001531365.2. Taxonomy (NCBI): domain Eukaryota; kingdom Viridiplantae; phylum Streptophyta; class Magnoliopsida; order Asterales; family Asteraceae; genus Cynara; species Cynara cardunculus. Next base: position 10,914,659 of record NC_037529.1, on the reverse strand, counting down.
AACTTGAAAAAAATATATATCAATATTACTATCAATTTAATTATTTAAAAGTTCTTGTTTTTTGTAATTTTTTTAATTCAAAATTTCTGCTGACAGTTATAGTTTCAATGGTGATCTATTGATAACTGACTTCTTAATAGCATGTCAAGTTAATGATATTGTCTTTTGAATATGTAAATATCACTGAATAATTCACTGATACAAATTGCTAGTAAATCCACTTTTCAATGTATTATCGATGGCACATTGTTTAGTATTTTCAACAGCAACATTTGTTTTCAAACATTATCATGCCC
>NC_037529.1:10896294-10912773 GCF_001531365.2 Cynara cardunculus var. scolymus | reverse complement strand
AATCTAAAATATAATTAGAATAATTATCGAGTTCCAACAAAATAAATAATTATTATCTTTATAAAAAATTATATTATTAAACCAAATATAAATTAATTCGTTATTGTACATAAATTAAATTATAAAAAAATTGGATTAAAAAATTACACAAAAAATAAGGAATTTCAAATAGTTAATTTGATACTAATATTGATATATTTTTGTCAAATTTTTATTATATCGTCAAACATATATTTTATTCAAAAATAAAAACATCATCGCTTTCTCAAAATCACATAAAGCCATATTATAACATCAACTGAGATAAAGAATAAAAATGAAATATTAAAAACACGATATATCTCGCTGCATTGCGCGAGTACGCTTCTAGTATCAATAAATAGTAATTCATGTATAAAAATGATTTTTAAAGTTTTTATCAAATATTTTATAATATGATATAAATAATTAATATCTTAATAATCAAATGAACAAATACAAATCACCCTTGCTTTCCACGAGAAGAGGGTGTTAGGTAGAAGGTCAAAACAGGAAATTCCATTAAACAGAACAAGGGCACTACAAAACATACCTTGGCTCAAGAATTAGGGTTTTTGGGGCAAACAAAAAGAACTCACACAACGAAGAAAAGAGGCGAACGGAGGGAAGGTTTCAGAAGGGCGGTTGACGCTCTCCGTCGCCGATGATTTTCGATTTGCCCCCAACAACTCAACAGCCCTTTCTGTGTTTCTATACTATATTATAAAGCATTTGGTAAAAACAGCCCCTTGTACAATATATATATATATATATATATATATTCGAAAAAAGCATTCAACAGTATTGATTGGCTGCGCTATGACTGTTTCTTCATCTTCAGCAAGATCAGCAATGCAAGCGTCTGCGCTCTACTCTGTATTTTCTACTTCTTTCGCTTCAAAACCATTCAGTTTCTAACAATAATGATAATAATAATAATAGTAGTAATTGGAGGCGGTGATGATGAAATTCTTGTTGTGTGAGTAAATCAGCGAAATATGAGATTATCCGTAGCTTGGCGGGGCAATTTTCGGCTGTTTCGGTGGAAATCTATTAGATTCTTCCATCGATGCAACCGCCATATTTGCAGCCATGGCGGCTGATCCTCTTCGCTTTGATTATTAATAGATCTGAGCCTCGTCTTGTAAATAACCTAAAATCATACTCATAAATGTATGTATTTTCGATAAGTTTACAGATCTGTTGTTGATGCGTACTATTGACTGCCAAAATCAATTCTTCTGATTATGGAGAAATATATTATAAATTGAAACAGCAGTAAAACTGAAGTGATGTAAGGAGATCATTATCCTCTGTTTCTTCAAATCGACATTGCGGATGAATCCTCTTAACAGATCTGAGAGCCAGAAAATCAAGCAATCGAGGATATCAAAATCATGAAACTAAACCTACCACTTTACACATTTTGAGTGTCTAGTAATTCATTATGAACACATTGTGAAATCTAAGGTGGGTTATAACTCTCAATTTTGAGAGTTGTTTATTGTTCAATACTCCTGGTTTTATGTCTTTTTGTACCCATTTTGCCGCTATATCATATTTTTAATCTAAAATGTTTTTAACAGGTGATGAAATGTCAAGGATTTGATTTTATTTTGTAAAACCGTGATACTGCCTTCCCACTTCATGCCCATTGTGTTAATTTTTCAAGGTAGATTTGAATAAGGTTAAACATCTTATTTTCCAGGTACTTAAAAGGATGTAAAACTAGAGTCCAATATGGAAATGTCATAAAATCTTGAGAAAGAGACCCCTTTGAGTAAAAAAATGACTTAAAATATTTTGTTCTTGCCTTTTGCATCCTTTCAAAAAGATCTTACTAAGAAAAGTGGAATAAAGCCTTTTAACCTTAAGTATGAAAGTTGTTACTTTGGGTAAAACAGATGTTCATCCCTTTCTTTTCCCCCCTTATAAACAAGAGCATCGTGGAAGCATTGAAGATGCCTTGTTCAAGCATTTACTCTCAACTTGAAGATCTGGAGCAATAGTTAGAATTCAATTTTCTGCATTTACTTGTCTTTATTTAATTTCAATTTTCTGCATTTATTTGATTCAATTTTCTGCATTTACTTGTCTTTATTTAATTTCAATTGCGTTTTTGTCCACATTTCTTATGCCATTCTCTACTTTTCCTATGTTCTATAGTTTTATTATGAGCTAATCGTCCCTTTTAGGTGTGGGTGTGAGTCAAGTTTATCATTAGTAGAACTAGATATTTTTTTATCACTTGGCTAATTTAACAAACTTAAAATCTATGGCAGTGGGAACTTTGTGGTCACTCGATGGGCATAGTATATGAAAATTTACTTTCGAGAGATTGAAATTTTTGTAAAAGTTTCATGAGTTTTTGATCATCTAGTTCCTACAATTGTCTTAAGGAAAACCTACACACATACTCATCTTTTAATTAAAAATGTTTATCTCGTCTTTAAGTATTTCTACCAACAAAAACTCGATTTTTACTCTCAATTGAAAGGTGCTCAAGAAGTTCGTGAAACTCTCTGATTCTCAGTAGTTCAATCTCAATGGTAACGACCTTGGTGTTACACCACTTTATTACTTGTAGCAATTATAGTGTTGACATGCATTTGCACTGCCACTATAGGGACTTTGTGTCCACTGTCTGAACACTTACGATTCATAGCTATCAGTGGGGAACACCTGGGTTCTTAAAGTGCACCATAAACGAAAATTTCCAATTACTCGACGAAACACCATGTGATTGCACATTGTGAACACTATATGGTTACACAAGAACACTTGTTCTAAAACGCACAATGTACACGTGTTTCAAGAACACATTGTTGTTCTAAACATATTGTGAACATCATATGATTACATACTGTAAGCACTTGTTCCAAAATACATTAAGTTATGAAACATCTTGTGAACCAATTTGAGCACATAGTGTATATGGTGTGTTTATCTTCTCGAATTCATATGGTGTGTTTATCTTCTCGAATTCATATAAAACACAAGGAACGTTTATAAAACTTAAAAAATTATATTCAAAATTAATCACAAAAATTTATAAAAGTTCACACAAATGGGTTTCAAAGACATGGGATAACACATTTGTGATCGCCATAAACCCATTCGTTCAACAAAAAAATACATAAACAAAAGACTCAGAAAAGTCACATTCATCATTCTGGTAAGACACCTATGAAACCCATTTGTATTTATATCTACACCAACCTCTTCTTGGCTTTTCTAGCAAACCCTCTTAGCTTTATTCTAAATCTGATGGTTTTCAGACGAGTATTCTCAGTTTAGTTCTAGATATTCACTGTTGCTCACCCGTTCACGAGATCATGTCTGAATGGTATGTAGATTTTTAGATCTGGAGCGAGGGGAGTGGGACGAGAAGGGTGGATGAATCTGAGTACGAGATCGAGAAGGGTGAAGCAAGTATGGTTCAGGAGATAAACTCATGACATGGCGATCATCATCCAGGATCTCCAGCCGTTTGGTGCTGGATCCGACTAGCAATCCTAACACCACGTGGGACTTCTCTCAGGGTTCCTATGTCATTGTCACAGAGAATCACATTACAACTCTTGAGAAAGTGTTTGTATGCCTGATAATTATCGAAGCAACGAACTACAGACCAGACAACATTCACGGTGGTCGAGATGGATTGGACAACAACGGAGGAGCACTGGTGAAGATCATGGTGGCGGAGATGGATTGTGTATATATGTTTTTATTTAAATTATACGGAGGATGTGAAGAGAGAGGGGGTTTGTTTTTTTAATAAGGTAAGATTGAGATGAGTTGTCATCCAACGCAAATTACACAAATACCCTTGTTGTATTAATCTGGAAATGCAGTAATTTATTTAGAATGATTGGTTAAAAGGAGAATAACAATACATTTTGAGAAAATGTGGCAATAAAAGGCGAAGACAAGTTAGAATGCCAACGTATATATGTTATTGAATTTATCCGATCCAACAATCCAAAGTCACAAAATGGTTATCCAAGATCCACCTAAAAACCCTCTTACCAACATCATGTGGGTTGGAATGGTTGGATATTTCCAAAATAAGAACAATCTAGTAAGAGTGCTTAACAACCATACTACAGGATTTTGAATATAAACTCAAATGTGCAACCAACAAATTAGGCTTTACTATGAACTAATGAAAACAAAAGCCGTTATTGTACATACACTAACAAAACAGACTTGATGTTCGTGCTAGATAATTATATACGAGGATTGCTCGTGTTTCTTTAAGTCCTTGTCAATGAGGTTTTTGATCCCTTTCTTCAAGTCATTAGTTTAATGAAATACTTGATTTCTTCTTAAAAGAACAAGGTTTCATTGTTTAAATGTCAATTGACATCGTATTAACCTAAAATTAAGTCTAAATCTATATATGTTAGGTGTGTGCATTAGGTTTACATTAGGGCTATGCTGTTATATCGGTCAGAATACGAAATATCGGTCAGGACCGATATTCGATATATCGGTTATATCGGTGATATATTGGTGATATATCGGTCCAAAATAGCGGTTAACATAATATTTCTTAGAATTATATATATAATATGCATTAATTAGAGTTTAGAAATATAGTTTCAAAATTAAAACATCACATCATCTAAAGTGTTCAAAAACGAGCTAATATAAAAGAAAGAAGAAGACTGTTGTGGAGGCAGATCAATTTCAGACCTAAATTAAGTTACCAAGCCCAAAAAACTAGGGCCATGAAGTAACAAAAGCCCAAATATTTAAACCCTAAAAAATCGATATATCGGTCCGATATTTGCATCAAAATATCACTAAAAATCGGGAAAAATCGGAAAATATCGCCGATAATATCGGGGACGATATTTTGACCGATATTTATGGAACGATATTTTCTCTAGGAGCGATATCCGATATATCGCCGATATATCGATGATATATCGCGATATTAACAGCATAGCATTAGGGTTGCACCTTTTTTTTTATTAACCTGGATATCCAACCCGCTATGCGAGCTGATTAATCACAGAGCGACCACCTGATTTGCAGATAGCCCGGAGTCACCGCATTTGAACATCCGTGGCCACAAGAGGATTTTTATTCCTCATTGGATTTGAACATGGGACCTCCAGGTACTTTTGACCTTTGGAGCCAAGCTTAAACCAATCAGACACCACCCTTGTGATTGGGGTTGCACTTTCTTAATGAAGAAAATGATTACCTATTGAAAGAGTTTGGTTATCAAAAGTATACGACTTAAGGTGATAGCCAACCATTCCAACACATGTTGCTGGCATGGCTTCTCTGAGTTAAAGCTTTATTTATCATCGTTTCCCCTTTGTAACTATGTTCTTACAATATGTAGTTTGGATCCAGAAATTTTGGTACTAGTCAGAAATTTTGAATCACCCAATTACATGTCCATCCCTCGAATACATAACTCAACCAACTACACGTCTTATAAAACGATTTGAAAAACGGCCAAATTTTGTGTAGTTTTTACGACATTATACTTCGCAATTTTTACAATGAAAGGTGTTTTAGTAAACATTTGGTCCTACACTTTTGTTTTCATTCCTTTTTGGCTTGGCTTCTCTATACGAAAACTTCTAGCACTTGCCACTTAAAAAGAAATCATCCGAGTTTCTTCTCCGAACCTTTAACGTGTAAATCGCCATTCATATACACATTAGCCTTTTTAATCCAAGATCATAAAACGTAACATCGACCTTAACATACAAGGATATACTAGCACGAGCCACCGCTTGATGGTTCCATCATTAAGGGGGAAAAATACGTTTATGAAGAGTGTGACCGTATTGTTTTGTTGGATGCCACCACAGAGTTTTTGAAACTAAAATGTTAAGGCCAGACTGTAAGGACAAAGATCATACCTTTGTACAAAAGGCTCGGGTTTTGAGTACTACTACTATTGTCAAATTTTGATACCTTTTTGTATACCTTGTGTTTTCAAAAATATATCTAGACAAAACTCAAATACGAGTCTCTTCTATATTCTATACAGGGATAAAGAACCAACGAACAAATCTATAGTAATTCTGTGAAATTTGTATCTCTGGGATTGTTTCATAGGAAATTCAAATGAGCTCATCATCATCATAACCATTCTGGCAATTGCTAGATGCCAACCTGCATTTGCATCAATGAAGTTTTTGATAATACTTGAGAAGTGAAAGGTGATATCCCCAAACACGAATGGCATTTCTTTTCTAAAAGAATGAGGCTCAGATCTTAAAGGAAATGGAACGGGGAGGATTTAAACCGCCATGGCTGCATTCATCACGGCTGGATCAACCCCAGAAACCGGAAAAATGCCCCGCCAAGATGCGGTAAATCTCAACTTTTCCCGATTCACTCAGACAATTAGAAATTCATCATCATCGCCTCTATGAATTTGGATAAATCATGTTTCAAACAACCCCTATATAGAATCAATAATGCTGTATTTAAACTGATGGATGTTGCGATGGTTTAGGGGAGGATTTGGAGATGATAAACAGTACAAGAACAATAATAGATCCATTCATCCATCCATATATTCTTCACAATTTGATGCTACAAATAAAGTATCGGAACTGAAATTTCCTTGCGGTTTAACAAGAACAAGAACAAGAACAAGAAAGGATATATTCATCCATCTATCTATCTATCTATAGATCATCGCTTTATCCGCTGTGTTCGTAAAGGGCTGTTGAATTTTGGGGCAAAATCTGAAATCATCGACGGCGGAGGGGGGCCAACCGCCCTTCAGAACCATCCCTTTCCGTCCGCCGTCTCCTTTCCATTGTCTTGAGTTTTTTTCCTTTTGTTTTGCCCCAAACCCTAACACAAAAATGAAGCTATCATCTTATGGTGGGTTTACTCCTCTTAATTCAATTTCCTGTTTTACCCTTTAAGCCTCCTTTGGTATTTAGGAGGTTTTTGGTAGTTGCTGAATGATTTGGTGTAAAATGATTAAGGCCTTGTTTATTTTTCCAATTTTACCTCTTAATGGTCACTTATCACTTATTCGTTCAGACGCTTTTAAATTCAGACCGTTTGTTTTTTTTTATATTCAGACCCTCTTAACTCTTAAAATCATCTGGAAAAAAAAGTGACAGCCTCACTCCTTAATTCCTCTTATTCCCATTCACCCACATCCAAATTCATACGCCTCCGGTTTTCTCAAGACATCTCCATCCTCTAAATCTATCTCGACCCACAAGATAAAAACCAGTCAATCTCTGAATCGACCTTGACCCAAATAAAAATGAAAACCAGGCGATCTCTGAATCGATCTCGACCCAAATCAAGATGAAACCAATCGACCTCCATGTATATCAATCTCCCCTCCAGTTTTTGTTTTGATTTCGTGGATCTCCCCTTTTGTTTCCGTGTTGATTTCGTCTCTGTGGTTCGACCATTCTGATTCAGATTTCAGACTTCAGACGTAAAAATAAATAGTCTGACTGATTCAGATTTCAGACTTCAGCACCACCTCTTAAAAATCAGAAGTGAAATCAAACTTCAGCACCTCTTAAAAAACAAACGTCACCTAAGAGTCTCTCGTGATATAGTGCAACATAACATATAATTGTTTCCAACAAAATTAGGGTGCTGAATGGTTGAGGGAGGTCCATGATACAAAATCATTCAGAGGGTTTTAGAACCGTTAAAAGGTAGACTTTTTTTCTCTCAAACAAGATTTATCTCTTAATAATTCAGAGATTGCTTCTTAATATAACTATTAAAAAGTAAACAAACAACCATAATTATTTGATTTGAATGTAAATAGTCCATTTCCTATGAAAATAAATAGTATAACATACAATACTGTGCAATAATTTTATTTTACCATAAATAACATAAAAATAGTAATGACCCACCGAAAAATTTATTAATGAAATGACCAAAATAACCTTTCTTTATTTCCCCTTAGCTGAGCTGAAAAGAATGGTGCTTGAAGGTAATGGGTTCATGTTATTTTTAGGGTTTGGGGCAAATCAAAGAAACTCAGACAATGAAGAAATGAGGCGGCGGAAGGAAGGGATGTTTCGGAAGGGTGGTTGCCCCCATCCGCTGCTCATGATTTCGATTTTGCCCCCAAACTTCAACAGCCCTTATGCATAGCGTACATGCATGTAGATATACATATACATATACATATATATAGACGAAGGATCGTTTGAAAATAGAAGTTAAGATGAGAAGGGATCTGGAGTCTTGATCACTTTTAATCTTACAAAATATCGTTCCTGTGGTTTGTTGTTCTATTGGTTTTCGTCTCTGAACTTCATTTATTACTAACGATTCGTAGAGGCGGTGATGATGAATTTGAATTGTCTGAGTAAATCTGGCAAAGTTGAGATTTACCGCATCTTGGCGGGGCATTTTTCCGGTGGAAATTGGTTTTCTTTTGCCGGTTTCTGGAGTTGTTCCAGCCGTGATGTATGCAGCCATGGCGGTTTAATCCTCTTTGTTCTGATTCCTTTAAAGATCTGAGCCTCGTTCTTTGTCAAAACTATTGTTCATTGCTTGTGGGTCTGATCTTACCCTTTTCTTCTACTCCTATGAAATTATAAAATCAAGTGATTTGTGGATTTTTTGCTGCATTTTCTTCTACTCGTCTAAAAGTTACCTTAAACATGATTGGACGAGGCCTACCTAAATAACCTATTTTCAAAGGCATGTGCATTTAGCCATTTATAAAAATAGGTGAAATGTAGATCTTAGTTCAAATTAAAATGATTTTAAAGTTTAATTCATTTGTTTGAGATTTTGAAGTTACTAGAATTGAACCCCTAAAACACAACCTCAATTGCGAACAAATCAAACATATCTCTATTACACTGCGATTAATCCTTAATAAGAAAAAATTTTGAACGGGAAAAACCTTCATAATATGATTTTGTTTCCTAAGGGTCGTTCTTAGGCATGAAAAGAAGTTTTACGTTCTAAAGAACCACCTCCAAACACTCTTGGTAGGATAACTTCAGTTGAAGTCAAGGTTACTTATGATAAGTACCTCCATGACTCACTGGGTGTCAGTTGCCCGATGCTTGCCTTCATGACTCCCGACTTATTGCGGGATCATTAGATAGGTTTGCTTAGGATATGATATGTTCACTGAAATTTATACCCAAATCATATGATTAGTTCTCTACCCAAATCATATGACTAGTTCGTTATGAGCTACAATATGAATGGTTTAGATAAAACTTTCACAGAGCCACACAGCATACTTAAAACTACGGAAAGAAATAAAAATGCCAAGTTGGTTTTAACCAAACCAAAACAGGTTTTAATGCTCAAACTTAAGGGTTGGACAGTCAAGAAAAAGAGGTTGGTTACCAATTGAAAGGATAAATGTGGAAGTTCCAATAAAGACAAGGGTAAGGGAAAGATTATGAATGTTCAGATTTTAAATCTAATCCAATGGTTGAGAATTGGTATTACGGGTTTCACGAAAAAAACCTTTGATCTCACATGATCCCAAGTCTATACAGAGTTTTTCGTGAGACCAAGGGTTTTTCGTGAGACCTGTAAGACCAATTCTTAACCCTTGGATTAGATCTACAATCTGAACATTAATAAATGCCACAAGATTTCTCAATAATCACAAAATTGTCACCATGCAATTTTAGACCATTAGATCATTAGCTTATAAAGTTGATCAATGAACATAAATTGGTCTTACGGGTCTCACGAAAAACTTTTGTTCTCACGTGAACCCAACCCTATATGTATGTATATATATATACTAGGTTCGATCCCTTGTATTACACGGGGTAATTTAAAAAAACAAATTATGTTAGGAAACTTATCTTACAGATATAAATGATCATCGAAAGTACAATACTACTTCAGACTTGTACTCTTGAAATAACTTTGAAAAACAACAAAGAATAACTTTGAAGAATGACTCTTAATAATTGAATTTATAAATTAAACTATATCAATAATTAGTTAAAATGAAGTTAACCCTAGAATAAAATTAAATTTAGAATTAAAACTATATCAGTAAATTGAATTTAAACTTAGAAGTAAATTTAAAATGACTTTTCAGACTTGTACTCATAAAATAACTCTAAAGTATAAAAACAATCCCACTAAATCAGAGTTCAGATTTATAAGTCTGAAAAAAAAGACTTCAGAGTTCAGACTTCAAAGTTCAGGTGAGTTAAGTCTGAAAAAAAAGACTTTAGAACTCGGATGAGCTAACTCTAAAAAATTACTATTCAGATTTGTAGAAGACTTCAGAGTTCTAAGTCTGAAAAACAAGACTTAAGAATTCGGGTGTCTAAGGGGCTGTTTGTTTGGCTCTTAATGGTGACATTAAGAGCCAACCTCTTAATCGCTAAGAGGTGAGGAGTGTTTGGCAAAAAAAAATGGCTCTGAATAGTTACATTTTCCCTCTTAACCATTTTGCATCTAAGGGGTCTCTCAACCATTCAGACTTCTCTTTTTCCATATTTCCCCTCTCTCCCATCATCCTCACACATCGCTCACAGCCCCTCCTCCAGACTTACGATCGCTGCCGCCTCGTCGCCGTCGCCTCGTCGCCGCCGCCTCTTGTCGCTGCCTCACGTCGCCGTCTTCGGTCGCCTTCCACAACCTCCTTACTGTTGCGTCCTCTCTTGTCTAGGGTTTGCATCGTCGTCGCCGCTCGTCGCCGCCTCCGGTCGCCTTCCACAGCCTCCTTACGGCTGCGTCGTCTCCTGTCTAGGGTTTGATTTAGGGAATTTAGCATTTTTCTTTGGAAATTGATGGTGTTTATTGCTAATTTTATGTTTGTAACAATGTTAATGATGATTGGATTACCGACATTTTGCAATTTCTTGAGGATTTGATATTGATATGAAGAACAACATCTTTTCGATATATCCGTTTAGAATTGATTGTATTTCTTGAGGGTTAAAATGGTAATTTGTTGTCATTCAGAGAACAATTACCAAACAACCTTGTTTCATTCAGCACTTAACCATTCTGATCCTCTTAGCCATTCTAACCTCTTAACTATTCTGAACTAAATCATTCAGCAACTGCCAAACAGCCCCTAAGTCTAAAGAAAAATACTTCAGAGTTCAGACTCTAAAGTTCGGGTGAGCTAAGTCTAAAAAAGCAGATTTCAGAGTTCGGGTGAGCTAACTCTGAAGTAAAACTTTTCAGTAAATTGAATTTAGAATAAAATGAAGTTAACCTTAGAATAAAATTAAATTTAAAAATGAAACTATATCAGTAAATTGAATTTAAACTTAAAAATAAACATAATTTTTTCATAAATCAGTTACCACACTATTAATTAACCCAAGAATAAAATCAATTGCATTCTAAATTAGTGGGATTGATTGATAAGAGGACACAGTTGGGATTGATTGATAAGAGGACACAGTTCAATCAAATGAGTCTAATTGAACTGCTAATATAAATTGTATCTAGATACGTATTTAAATAAAAAAAACACTAAAAACGGTTCACCAGAAGATGACACGTATCATCATATTTACTTATTTATTATAAGTATAAGAGATATATAAAATCACAAAATGGAGTCGAAAAATGTCGATTAAACCAAGCGACGGCGCACTTAAACTTTATGAGAAAATGACCAAAACAACCTTTCTTTATTCTCCCTTAGCTGAGGTGAAAAAGAACGGTGCTTGAAGGTCAAAATAGGAAATTCCGTTAAAAATAAGAACCCACTATAAGATAAGGGCTTCATGTTAATTTTAGGGTTTGGGGCAAATAAAAAAAACTCAGACAATGAAGAAATGAGGCGGCTGAAGGAAGGGATGTTTCGGAAGGGTGGTTGCGCCCCTCCGCCGCTCATGATTTCGATTTTGCCCCCAAACTCAACAGCCCTTATGCTTCGAATACGTACATATACATACATACATACATACATATATATATATAGACAGAGTAAATTACAAATATGGTCCCTGTGGTTTGTTGTTTTATTGGTTTTCATATCTGAATTTCATTCATTACAAACAATTCATAGAGGCGGTGATGATGAATTTTAAATTGTCTGAGTAAATCTGGCAAAGCTGAGATTTACCGCATCTTGGCGGGGCATTTTTCATTGCTTGGATTTTTTTCGCCCCTCTTCGGTTTCTAGATCTGATTCAGCCGTGATGTATGCAGCCATGGCGGTTTAATCCTCTTTGTTCTGATTTCTGTAAAGATCTGAGCCTATTCTTTGCCAAAAAGAAGAAGAAAAAAATATTATTGCTTGTGATGCTGATCTTCTTCCCATTTTCTTCTGCTCTTGTGAAGTCTTCAATTCAAAATTGTTTGGCAATTGGATTTATGTCTTGTTTAGTTGCAGTTGAATTAATTTCTGGATTTAAAGTTCTGCAGCTATAATTTCAACTTAGGGCAGTGTTTGGGTTTGCTTATGAAAACAACTACTTATTCCGGTGTGACACCGGTAATAAGTACTTTTGAGTATTTTGATAAACAACTTGTACCGGTGTCAATCCGGTAATAAGGAGTTTTTGAAGAAGTTAAATCTTTTTGACTTAGGGCAAATTGCATGAAAAAGTAACGTACTTTAACTTGATTCTTATTTTGGGTAACGTACTTTCAAAACTTCCATTTTGATACCTAAGATGTAAAGTTTTAAACATTTAATTTAATGGGTAACTAGTTGAAGTATTAACCGATTATCATACTGATCTGGCGAGTGATGTGATATCCAACTCGGTATTATTTGTTGATCTAGTCAGTGACGTGGATTTTTTTTTAATCTAAAATTTGTCTTTTTTTTAGTCTAAAATTAGTCTTCACTGGGTTACCCGGGTACTTAAATATTTAAAACTTTACATCTTAGGTACCAAAATTGAAGTTTTGAAAGTATGTTACCTAAAATAGGAATCAAGTTAAAGTACGTTACTTTTTCATGCAATTTACCCTTTGACTTATAATAAGTTGATAAGTGTTTTTGTCAAAAAACATAAGTTGTTTCAAATAAGCAATCTTAAACACTTTCTTAATATTATTTAAACATAAAAACAAGTAATATATTGGTTCTAAAAAATATATATGTTTTTGTGATATCGATAAATTTTTATTAAATATGATTATTTGCCATATTATAATTTGCTTTAGAACAACTCTAACGGTACGTTATAGTGTTTTTATCGGTCTATAAACTAAAATCAGCAACGGTAAAAGAACTCAATTCTGATTGATTGTTTTTTCGTAAATTGAATTCATGGAACAGAAGAAGGATTTAATCAACAATATTCTCAAATGTTGTATTCTATGTATTTGTTTATATCTCTTGTTTAAACGTCAACAAGTGTTGTGGGATGACTTGAAAGCAAATTTTTTGTTAGAAAATATTTGATAATTAAGAAACAAAATGCAATGTAAAACAATGTCTTAGAAGCGTTTTAGATGCATCAACCTAACTTAGAAGGGTAAAAAGAAAAGATGTTTGAGGGTTTGATGTAGAATAATTAAATGGTCAGAATGATGAAGATGTTTTATATGATATAGTGTAAAATGAAATATAGTTATTTGGTAGTTGTTCAGAAAGACAACAAATTATTATTTTACTTTTTGTATGATTTAGTTCTAAACGAAATATTATTGTTTGGTATATATCTAGAAGAAAAATAATTAGGCCTTATTTGTTTTTTTCATTTTCAGCTCTTAATTATCATTTATGTCTGATTCGTTTTGACGTTTTGCAATTTAGAATTTCATAATGTTAGTTTTTTTTCATGGGCTCTTATCATTTAATAGGGTCTGAATAAAGAAGAGGTAAACTAATATCTTAATTCCTTTTATTTCATCTTCTTTGATTTTCTTTGGCTATTGGTTCTTGTCCTTTCATCATACATGAGAAATGGACCCCTACCTTCTCTCTCTATAGTTTAGTTTAGAAGATTAATGTGAAACAAGAACTTCTACCGACAATTTTTCATCAATTAAAAGTGTCAATCTTTTTGTAAGCAAATCGGCGACATTCCAGATAGCATCGAAAGTCTGAAAGGTAACAAAAGGTTTTTATTATGTTCTATTTGTTAAGCGATTGTTGAGATAAATTTCGGCAATGAAAAATTTTATGAAAATCAAGAGAATTTTGCAAAATGTTTACACCTGATTCTACAGAAACAAACTATTGATTAAAATTTCATACTTCAGACATTTGTCAGTTTACAAAAACAAACAGTTTTATTAATTCAAATTTCAGACTTCAGCATACACCTCTAATTAATCATAAGTGAAATAAGACTTCAGACTTCAGTACTTCCTAAAAAACAAACGACACCTTACTTTGCATTATAAACGACATGCTCAATATTAAAATGTTCAAAACAATATTTTATATTAATTCAGATAAGCATAACATTACTTATTCAAGTTCTATGTTAAACAAAAACATTAATCAAATTCAACATAAAATCATTAATCAATAAACAAATAAATAAAACGCATCACACAAGAAGACAAAAAAAGATGGATAATATTATAGTCCGGAAGTTGAATACATTTAGCTGTGGACTTATTAGAACAAGAGTGTAGGATCCAACCTTCTATAATTGCCTACCAAGAGGTGCAACACATATAGGTTTGAACAAAGGCTGTCATAATCAATCGGCGACCGTGCTTGATTTGATCCAATACACTAATGCTGCTAGAGCTCCTATATAGTGTCTTACACTATAAATCTAGTTTGATTACTTGAAGGTACTTTTTCTGGAGTATTGAGTATTTACAAATACCTGCTTATACAATCCCATATTTTCTTCTCGAATTTGGTTTATCTTATTATGTAATTCCATATTTTGTTGTGAATGATGTTCCCTTGCAAAAGAGCCAAACAAGTTTGATTACTTGAGGTACTTTCTCTAAAGCATAAGATATGATTAGTTTCCAAGGTTTAAGGTTGACCTTCTGCTAAAGTTCTTCTATGTCATCAACGAGAAGTTGGTCCTGCAATCAAGTAACCGACATAATGCAACTGTTTTTGGATATCTAATACATCATTTGGAGGTAGTAGCTTCAAACCTTTTTTTCACATGGATACTTAGAAGACTCGTTTCAAGTTGGTTCTCCAAACCCTTCTAACACTTAAACCAGAAATCTCTTCACCCATCATACAATAGTGTCAATCAAAATACAAACAGATCTACACTGCGAGAAATCAAAATACATAGAGAAAGGAATAAGGACTCTCAAACAGATCTGCACAAGGAGCAATTGAAATACAATGTGACATAAGGAAACTAGGCATCACCTAATAAAAAATTTTGTTTGAGACAAATACTCAAAACACATCATGAGTGTAAAATCCTAGTGAATAAATCTTCTATATGTTAGACTAGAAACCATGAATCACAATTACATATTGGAACATGGTGGGTTAATCAGGCTAGACTGCAAACATCGTTTAATAACCTCATCACAAAATCCACCACACTATGTTGTAGAAGCAACATAGAAGAAACATTAAAATTGTGCAGTGGAGATGCAAAACCGCAAAAAGCATTATAGTAGATGCAACATGAAATTGATGATAAGAAGTCCGAAAGAAGAATAACCAAGATACCAAATAGGAGGCGAGAAGCAAGGCAACGATGAATGGTTGAGAGCAGTGAGGCAGAGGCGTCCAAAGAAGACGATGCCATGAGCAATACCATTGGATGTAGAAGATGAGTTACAACGACGTGATGAAGAGAGGCGTGGCATCGTGAGACAATCCGTGGATTGAAGGGCAGTCCGTCTTTTTCCTTGACTGGCATCGTTCAAAGGTATTGTCATTCAGAGTTTTTTTTTTTTTTTTTTGCCAAACTAGATTATTCTTTACCTCATCATTAAAACACAAACAAATTGACCTAACTAAGTGTGAGTGACACTGCTTAGGCTCTAATTGATAACATAGCTGATTAATAAATCATATTTGTTAAAAATAGCTGATATGTTAGATAAAAAAATATAAAATAATAAAAATGATATCTTGAAATATTAATCAATTATAATATTTGTAAAATAATTAAAACAAACTCCTAATAATATAACTAGAAGCGTACTCGCGCAATGCAACGAGATACATCGTGATTTTAATATTTCATTTTATTCTTTATCTTAGTCGATGTTATAATATGGCTTTATGTGATTTTGAGAAAATGATGATGTTTTTATTTTTGAACAAAATATATGTTTGAAGATATCATAAAAATTTGACAAAATTATATCGATATTAGTATCAAATTAACTATTTGAAATTCCTTATTTTTTTGTGTAATATTGTATTTATGCATAATTTACTTGTAATCTTAAATTTTAAGTAATATGCATCAATAAACAATACTTCATGCATAAAAAAATGTTTTTAAGAGTTTTTGTCAAATGTTTTATAATATAGTATAGATAGTATAGATTATGTGTTTTTAAAAAAAGTTATAATGATTTTATTTTTGAATAAAATATATATTTGAAGATGTCATAAAA
>NC_037529.1:10893164-10894409 GCF_001531365.2 Cynara cardunculus var. scolymus | reverse complement strand
TTCAGATATGGAGCTTTAATAAGTTGTACCTACGCACAATTTACTTGTAATCTTGAGTTTTAAGTAATATGCATTAATAAACAGTACTTTACGTATAAAAAATGGTTTTTAAGAGTTTTTGTCAAATGATTTATAATATAGCTAGTTATATATATATATATATATATATATTTATTTATTTATTTATTTATTTATTTATATTCATTAGTATTAGAATTGTATCCTAGTTATTTAAATATTTTTAAAAATGTCAATTTGAAAGTGATATACGTGTTTTTACTTTTATCTATACTACCTTATTAAACAAATTTGATAAATTTTTAAAGTCTTAACTTTTGAAATACCGAAAATACCCTTAAACCTATTTTACACGCCTCCCTTCCCTTTCCCCAATATGCCTCTTCAATTTACCCGGCTCCCCTCCCCCAAGAACACTCCTCCCATATCGGCTCCCGAGACGACGATTCACTCCCCAAAATGTTCCCTTTAAGAGTCGTCCATCGCCGAATCGTTCCTCAATCGCTTCACAATCGCCTTCAATCGCCTTCGTCGTTTCCAATCGGCTTCACATCTATACCGCCGAATCGTTCCTCAATCGCTTCACAATCGCCTTCAATCGCCTTCGTCGTTTCCAATCGGCTTCACATCTATACTACCTTCAATTGTCGCTTTCAGGTATGAACTGTTTAAGTTTTGTTTTTAGGTTTTGCTTTTGGGTTTTGGGTTTTCGCTTTCCATTTTCATCTGTTTCAGTTTTTCTTTTGCGTTTTGGGTTTAGGGCTTCATTCGACCGCCGAATCGTTCCTCAATCGCCTTCGTCGTTTCCAATTGCCTTCACATCTATACTACCTTCAATCGTCGCTTTCAGGTATGAACTACTTGAGTTTTGTTTTTAGGTTTTGTTTTTGGGTTTTGGTTTTATACCCATAAAACTCAAAACAGATGAAACCATTTTTGGCCACTGTTTTTTTAAATTTCAGGTTAGTTTTTTTAAGGTTCCATACCCAGGTAGCCTTTTAGATTACCTAATTAGATTACCCCATACCCAGGTAGCCTTTTAAGTAAAATATATAAGGCATAAAACTCAAAACAGATGAAACCATTTTTGGCCACTGTTTTTTTTAAATTTCAGGTTAGTTTTTTTAAGGTTCCATACCCAGGTAGCCTTTTAAGTAAAACATATAAGGTTCCATAACCATTTTAGATTACCTAATTAGATTACCCCATACCCAGGTAGCCTTTTAA
>NC_037529.1:10887917-10891869 GCF_001531365.2 Cynara cardunculus var. scolymus | reverse complement strand
TAGCCTTTTAAGTAAAACATATAAGGTTCCATAACCATTTTAGATTACCTAATTAGATTACCACATACCCAGGTAGCCTTTTAAGTAAAACATATCATCATAGTTTGATCCTAACCACATGTCATCATTCCTCAAAGCTCACAAAAATGCGTGGCATCAGTGATTATGTGTATGCAGAGTTTGGGTTTATACCCGTTTATGATTATTTTAATCTGTTTGGGTTCATTAACTTTCTGTTTTATGTTTTGACATTTAATATTATGATTATCACTTGCATGCAAGCAGAGACGTTATACTGCAGGGCTTCCCCATATCTCCAACTAACAATTTGCACCAGCCATGGTACTTAATAAACAATATATATTCTGCAAAAATAGAAAGTTGATGACAATGCTTGTTTAGTCCTAATGCAATCGAAAATCACCAACCTTAATGATATGTTATATATACAATTACTACTATGTACATGTGTAACAAGTAGATTTTAGCCTGAGTGGTTCATCTATCCAGCAGACTATTGGTTGTCTAAAAAATCAACTTTTAGTTTAAATAAACTCAATATAGTACTCCTAAATGCTATGGTATGTCTTTGATATTATGTTTTCTGCTCTTGGTTGCTTGTACTGACTACTATCAGAACTCCAACAGGGCATGTTGCTTCTCCCTTTGGCAGTGTGGCACGTTCGCCAGTCCCAGTAAGGGTTGGCTCGGTTAGATCATCAAGTTCAAGAGCTGGTGGAAGGTCTCAGCAACCATTCTGTGAAAAATCCACTATCCTCTGAGGTAAAATCACACTTTCTTTTCTTTCTTGTTTTCCATTCCTGAATGGAGTAAGCATATGGCATTTGTAAAATCACACTTTCTTTTGTAGTGGCTTTTTGGGAGTCAGAATTGCGTCTTTTCTTGGAATAACATCAGCTGATTACTCAAACCTTCCTTTGGGAATCATGATATAGTTGTTAGCAACATTGGTGCCAATATTTTGGATTTAGAATGTACCCACTTCACAACCTGTAGATGATAAGGAAAAGAAGACGGGTTCGAGTAAAAGGAGGAGAAAGACCAGAAAGGTTAGAAGAGTAGTGTTTAGTATGGTTTTTGTTTATCGAAGAGAACGAGAATCCTAGGCGCAGAGGCAAAGCTATATGAATCTAAAAAATCTTTAAAAGAATTTGTTGAAGAATGTTCGGTGTTGTGTTGAATTAATACATGTCACTAATGTTGAATTAAGTCTCATTTTGTGTTGGGTTCTGAAAGATATATTAGGATGTCGAGTTAAGTCTCATTCAAAACATATTCCTCATTTTGTTTAATGACGATGTTGACACATTCTTTTTGTAAAATTTGGTACTGTATGACCTTGTAATTGTTAATCATTTTGAATAAAAATTCACTTAGGGTGCATTTGGTTTGCGGGATTGGAATGGATTTGGGCGGATTTGGATTTGAAATCCATTCCAATCCTATGTTTGGTTTGCTAAATTGGAGGGATTTGAAATGCTGGGATTTCATTAAAATCCATTAGACACGGGTTTTGGAAATCCATTGCAAACCAGCGGGATTTGAAATCCATTCCGGGCTTCTCCCCATCGATTCCTGTCGAATCCTTCACCCATCGCTTACCCACCATTCGATTCCTGCTTCTCCCATCGCTTTCCCTCCCATCGCTTCCTCCYKCCCTAATCAATCCYCCTCGYCGGTGCTCCCTTCCCGTCTCGTCCCTTRCGAAGCTGTGCCCTAATCGGTTTGCCTCCTCGCCGGTGCTGTCTTCCTTTCCCCTCGCGAAGCTGCTCCCCGCCYTTCCTGTTTGCCGGCGTCTCCCATCACTYAGCARGTAAATCATATAACCCYTTTTGTATARCATTAGACATGCTCGATTMAGTTATTTAGAGGACCCAAAKTATSTCAAAGTTGTGTTTGCACTTTCCCCTTCTTGAAGACAAAACAGTAACTGGTTATTTGCTGTCATAAATTAGGGTTCTGCCCTAATTTGCTGTCATGCATTATAGTATAAACAGGGGCGTGTTTAACTGGTTATTTAYAAACAATTTCCTACTGTTCTGCCCTATTCYTTTTATTTTAGTTGTTCAGTAAATCTGGTTCATCACATTTGCCCAACTCCCCCTTTTCCCTCTAGCCTCTATCCATTTGTTATCTTGTGTGTTTTACCATAGCAGTTAACCAAATTCTGATAGCATAGCAATAACATACTTCTTTTGGTTTAACCAGAATCATTTATAAATACCTCCAACCCTCAAGTAGTGTTTAACTGGTTCCATGTCTTTGATACTAGAGTTTTTGTTCAAAATGCCTTTTTACATCAGTGATGGCTGTTTGATCCAAATGCTTACTGCTTAATTGTTTTCACATTGTTAAATTTTTGGTTAAATAGATAGATTTAAGAAAATGAAAGAGATTTGGTGATTAAAATAATTTAAAAAAATCTAATCCAAATCCTACAAACCAAACAGAGGAATGGATTTCAAGTCAAATACAAATCCTGCAAACCAAACACAGGAATGGATTTTAAATCCAATCCAATCCAAATCCCATGGAATCCAAATCCCTCCGGGAATCCAAATCCCTCAGAAACATTCCTGCAAACCAAACGCACCCTTAGGATTATGAATGACCCAAAAAGTTTATTTAAAATACCATATCTTTAATCCTTGTAACTTATTTTGGATATATTGCCTTTAGAAAGGATTGTCGATAAGATTTATTGTTCAATGGGATTGGATGGTCATTTAATCTTATTCCTTACACATATAATTACAATTATAAAGGGGTTTAATATTATACACATTTCACATAAAAGATTTTTTTTACAGATAATTGCAGAAGCTACTAATAATTTGATGGTTATTTGAATCTATTTTTGCTACAAATATTGTAGGCTTATGACTTCTTAAAATAGTTTGGTGTTTCGAAATTGAATAAATTTTAGTAAACCTTTTAAATCCCGCCGCATTGCACGGGTACACAACTAGTTGTTAATTAATTACCTTTAAATATAAAAATACATTACTTAAACAATCTATTATTAAGGATAAAAATTTCATTTAATTATTTAAAAAAACGTAATAATTGTACATTCTCAAGATTGTGTACCGTCTATCATGGACATTTATTTTTAAACAAAAAATATATATTTGTTACGTCAACAAATTAAATCAAAGTTTTCGACAAACTTTTCTTTATTTTGGAGTAATAAGTGTGATTATCAACCATTCTTTATAATCTAATCTCTATTAATAAATTGCGAATAATATTTCTATGTATTAACACACACACACACACACACACACACATATATATATATATAATTGTACTACAGATAATGTTATTTTATAATAAGTGAAAATATGATATTTATTATGTTACGTCTTATTTATATATCAAATCTCAACTTTTTATGTTTTATTTTTATTTTTATAATTATTGATTTTTTATCTTGTTATTTATTGTAATTGACATTATAACCATTATTCTTGACATGTCAAATTAAAAAAACCTTAAATTCTATTTTTTAAATGAAGAATATATATATATATAGAGAGAGAAAAAGAGATGAGGTTTACTTTACAAATCACGTTATTTGTACAAACTTTATTCAACCAATCATAATTTTTTATTTTTTTTATAATTATGAGAGGTTGATTAATCATTTTTATTGTGGAAGATGTTAATCATGGATATTATCATCTTCATTATATTAATTTTAGAGAAATACATGAAACGGTTTCATTAAAATTTCATAAGTATTATATGAAACAATTTCATAACCATATATGAAACAACTTCATCAAAAAAGTATTATATGAAAAAATTTCATAAGATTACACAATTTCATGAAAAAATTTCATAAGATTAAACAATAAAATCAATGGATGATGGTGGTTTGCACGGTTTGTACAAATAAGGGTGGTTTGCATTTGATCGCTCATATATA
>NC_037529.1:10876002-10883012 GCF_001531365.2 Cynara cardunculus var. scolymus | reverse complement strand
ATTTATTATAATTTAAATAAGGAAAAAAGGAATTAATTAATAAACTAAAAAATTAATTAATAAATAAATAGAAAAAAAAAACAAAAAGTAAAAACAATAAAAAGACAAAAAATTATTTAGGTTTAGAGGTGTCAATGGTACACCTTAGGATGCCATTAGCCTTCTCCTTTTAATATTATCAAATGACCAAGTCACCCTTGCATTGCATGAACAGAGGATGCAGGTAGAAGGTCAAAATAGGAAATTCAATAAAATAGAGTAAAGGCCACAACAGTCTACAAAACATCTCTCTGGCTCGAGAAATAGGGTTTGGGGCAGAGAAGAAAACTCAGACAACCAAGAAAAGAGGCGGCGGAGTGGAGGTTTCAGAAGGGCGGTTGACGCTCTCCGTCGCCGATGACTTTCGATTTGCCCCCCAAGAATTCAACAGCCCCTTTTTGTGTGTATGTATATATGTATATATAGTACTCGTTGTGCATCTGCGAATATAGCAGTATGTAGAACATACACCACAAGGACCAAAATTGTAATTTACTCTTTTGATAGACTGCAAAAAACAACATCGATCAGTATCCATCGCTCTGCTTTCACTGTTTCTTCGTTCTCAACAAGATCAGCAATGCCTGCGTTTTCTGTATTTTCTTTCATTTTCTTTGCTTCAATAACATCGGGTTCCGCAACTGCAATTATTCTAAGCAATCGCTTGTGTATTGTTGTAGTAGATTAGAGGCGGTGATGATGAAATTCTTGTTGTCTGAGTTAATCGGCGAAGCATGAGATTATCCGTAGCTTGGCTTGGCAATTTTCCGGTTGTTTCGTGGTAGAAATCCATTTGATTCTTAGGTTTTTATCATTGATGCAACCGAGATATTTGCAGCCATGGCGGTTTATCCTCTTCGCTTCGATCGTTTATAGATCTGAGCCTCATCTAAAGAGTTGTTTGTAAATAATCTTAAATTAATCTCGTGTAAATGTTTTATGTATTTTCGATTGTTACCAATGCTTCTGATTATAGATTACAACAGGCAAAGCTGAGAGAGTTCGTCTTCTTCTTGTTCATCTTCTTCATCATCATCATTATTGTTGGAATGACATTCAAAGAGGCGATGATGGTAGATGCTTTGATCGAAATTTGAGATAATCTGTATCTTGGTGGAGCAGAAAGCGGAGGAGGTGATTAGCCTCTGTTTTTTGGTATCCACTTTGCATTGCAACCTCTGGATTGCAGCCATGGCAGATCAATCTTTTATTATTGGTGTCACATCGGAATATATCAATAAATTGTTTTTATAAGCAATCCTAAACACCCCTTAATAAAAATAAAAATAAACATTTTAAAGACTACAAAATAGACATTTTTGAAACGTATAAAGTTTCATCGAGCAACTTGGACTCACTTTACAAAACTAGGTTAAACCTAGTTTATTACCTATCTCTAGCTTCCAGAAGGTATAGACTTTAACCCATAAGTAAATATTTTCAGGAACATCTCCAGGTCAATTTCCAATGGCTAGAAATGAACCAAATACAAACACAAACTTTAGATCTAGAAAAATCCCCAAAATAAAGCTCAAAATCTTAACCTCCCATCAAAGATCTTCAATCTCTAAGATTATCTTCTCCATTTGTTCCAAAAACCGTCCCCAAGGCGTCCAAAATCACCCAAAACTAAGAGGATATGAAGAGAGCGGAAGAAAACCCCTAAACCAATCGGCCTTAAAATATGTTTCGAAGGTTTCCAATGACTTTTCCCTTGACGAAGGTCACGTGGTATGTCGCCAGTATCCCTACAACTTAATTGCTGAAAGAGTGAGTTGTGCGGCTTATTCTGCGACCTAAGTAGATGGAAAGGTAATGAGATCTTTTGTTTCTCTTTAGGTGTAATTTTCTCTACCAAAACGCTCCCGTCCCAAAAAAAAAGAAATATGAGACAATGCATCCATTCAAGGTATGATCTCCAAAGGCTCACAAAAATATATCGATCCCATAAATATGTCCACAAAAAATCGTTGTTACACACAAGACGAGAAGTAGTGATTAGATTAATTTTTGCATAACCATATTATTTAAGACTTTTGACGAACCAAGTAATTAAAGTAACACATACAATGTATCTAATATGAGATTCGAGTTTTGTGAGAGGGCAAACACATGTGTCAATTTGTTGGAGACATGTTTATTGTTTGGAAAAATTCAATCAAAATAAGATAAAGTTTACATTGATATTTAAATAATCACATAATTTATTAAAGTTTTATGTCATTATTTGCAAGGAAAATAAATTACAATCAAAGATTTAGGTGGCATTTGTTTTTTAAGAGGTTCTGAAGTCTGAAATCCGATTTCACTTCTGAATTTTAAGAGGTGGTACTGAAGTCTGAAATCTGAATCAGTCAGACTGTTTGTTTTATGTCTGAAGTCTGAAATCTGAATCAGTCAAGTTTTGGATCTGATAGATTTGGATCGATCTGGGTCATGATTTTACGAGAATATGTGGATCGATCTGGGTCATGATTTTACGAGAATATGTGGATCGATATGGGTCGTGATTGATTTGGAGATCGAATGTCTTGCGAGATAGATTTGGAGGACTAAATCTGGAGGTGAGGATGGACGGGAGAGTTTGGAGGGAGTGATTAAGAGGATTTAAGTAATTATGTTATCACTTTTTTTCAGAGCAAATTAAGAGCTTTTTAGCTCTTATTTATATAAAAAAACAAACGGTCTGAAAATAAAAACGTCTGATTGGTTCAGACTTAAGAGGCATTAAGTGATTTTTTTCAAAAAAACAAACAAGCCCAAATTAGGGGTCGTTACTTTATGGTAACCAAGAGGATCTCCGATCTTAATCTTAAAGTCGTGAATGAAATACCTAGAAATTAGTACATTGTTACATTAATAAATATACAATATTTTTTAATAACATTTTTTTTTATCTTTTGACTAAAAGAAAATAAACAGATCTACATATGTATATAACAAAATAAGATATACTATTTATACAGACCTCATTATATATTATATATAAGAAGTGAGATAATAAAAATTAATATATAAAACGAATGAAGTGATATGTTTTCATATCCAACAACCTACAACAGTGGCAATCAATGGCGGATCTAGAAAATTAATGGTTTGGAAGCATATTGGAGGAGGCAAGTATATGACCATATGAGACTGGAGGGAACCATGTAAGACGAGAGTAAAAATAGAAAATTTATGTTAGTCAACAAATGTTTTTGGTTTTTGATTGGGGACCTTTCCTCTGGTCTTTAAGAGCTAGATCCGCCCCTGGTGGCAATACAAAAACTCATTGTAGATTACGTTATCAAAATAGTATGATACCTAATTAATAATTGAAAGTTTCTTTTCTAAAATAAGAGAAATTGCATGAAAAAATAACGTAATTTAACTTGATTCATATTCTAGATTATGTACTTTGAAAACTTTCATTTTAACACCTAAGATGTAAAGTTTTAAACATTTAAGTATCCGGGTAACCGGTTGAGGACTAATTTTAGATTAAAAAAAACTAATTTTAGATTAAAAAAAATTCATGTCACTAACCACGTCAGCAAATAATAATAAATTTGATACCATATCACTCGTCATATCAGTATGATAATCGGTTAATGTTTCAACTGGTCATCCGGGTACTTAAATGTTTAAAATTTTACATTTCAGATGCCAAAAAAAGTTTTAAAATTATGTTACCTAAAATACGAATTAAGTTAAAATACGTTATTTTTCCACACAATTTACCCTTTAAAATAAATATCAATTCTAATTTATTTTTATCATTATTATTTTGTTTCTTTAGGTTGTATAGAAAAATAAGGGCTGTTTGGCAGTTGCTGAATGGTTTTGTGCAGAATAATTAAGTGGTCAGAATGGTTAAGAGGGTCAGAATGGTTAAGTGCTGAATGAAACAAGGTTGTTTAGTAGCTGTTCTCTGAATGATAACAAATTACCATTTTAACCCTCTGTATGATTTAGTAACGAATGAAATATAGTTGTTTGACATATATCTGAATAAACTAATTACTTTACAATATAACTACGTATTTCATATTAATCCAAACAAACATAGCGATACTAGTTCAAAACAAGATTTTTCAGATTAATCCAAACCAACATAATATTATTTTTTTCATAAGCAATTACCAACCATATTTGTCCTGTATGTCTTTCAATTGTTAAGCAATTACCAACCATATTTGTCCTGTATGTCTTTCAATTGTTTTTGTGGGTCAAAATCCCTTGGGATAGCCAGTTCTTCCCCCTTTCAGCCTCCCATCTCCGTCTTTATCCCTCTCTCATCGTCGACGACTGGCAAATGTTGTGTGATCATTTCCTACTGAACCTTGAAATCAATCCATGGCGGAACTGCTGATCAATCTCTGATTCCTTCTTCTCACTCCGATCCGTCTCCAGTTTCGTAGATTTGAAAAGCTTTTCGTTTACTATTTATGGAAATGGCTGCAATATCTTCAAGCCCGCGCACGGTCGAAGAGATCTTCAAGGATTATAGCGCTCGTCGCAGCAGTAAGGAGGCGAGATCGAAAAACTTACCAGCAATAAGGAGAGGACACAGCAGCAAGGGGGCTGTGGAAGGCGGCCGAACGACACAACAGCAAGTCGTGGGAGGCGAGATCGAGTGGAAGGAGGAACGAGTCATGGGAGGCGCGATCGATGGAAGGAGGAAGGATCGTGGCTGGAAAAGGTTGAGAGGGTTGAGAGGGCAAAAAAGGAAGAAGATACATCTGAACCATTTAGGAGCCCCCTAACCCCTAAATCGTTAAGAGGATTTTGTCATCATTAAGAGGTTCTTATTTTTTTGCCAAATAGCTTATATCTCTTACCGATTAAGAGGCAACCAAACACCCCTAAGAGTATATAATACAAGATAATGAAAAGACCAAAACGACCGTGCTCATTTGCCTTGACCTCACGTGGCAAAGGATGCAGGCTGAAGGTCAAAACGGGAAATCCAGTAAAGATAAATCCATTATAAATGGAGAGCACCGTCTTAAAGTTAGGGTTAGGAGCAAAGCAGAAAAACTCAGACGATGAAGAAATGAGGCAGCACAGGGAGACGAGATGTTTCTCCCTCGCCGATGATTTTCAACAGCCCTTTTGTTCTATATCTATATCTATATCTATATCTATATCCATACACACACACATATACATGCATTTCTTAAAAACACATAGAATGCATACTTACTGGCAAAGATGTTATTGGAAATATTTTGGCCATCCACTACAAGAATTTTCAATGAAATGGTACTTCCAGATCGAACAACAATATGCTGTTCTCCAGGGATGAAAATCGTAATTTACAACTTTTTTTTTTTTCGGAATTACTAGAGGCGGTGATGATGAATTTCTTCTAATCGTCTGAGTGGAAAGGGCAAACTTTGAGATTTACCGTATCTTGGCGGGGCATTTTCCGGTGGTTTCGTGGCGGAAATTGATTGGATGTATCGTCTATGTCGGTAGACGCCTCACCGATTTTTGCAGCCATGGCGGTTTATCCTGTTTGTACCGATTGGTTGTACAGATCTGAGCCTCCTTCTCCCCCTCAGCAAAATAGTTTCAAAATTTCTCCATCTTTTGCTTGATTTTCCCCAGATCTGATCCTCTTTTGTGATTTAATGTTTGTATGATCTATTGAGTACAGAGATTGCTCTCGCTCATAGATGAGTTTCAGATGAATTTTCGATCAAATTCCATATCTTGAAACCAAGATCTTGATTTCTTGGGTTCAAACCCTTTTCCGGAGTCCAGAGAACAATTTGGAGGATTTTAATAAATTATTTCAATTTCAATACAAAAACACATCGGACTCCGACTACCATTTTCGTTTGGTATTAATTCTGTGAAATGTTGTCTGGTTATGAGACCTTCTCCGATCTGGTGGAACTATCAAGACAAAAAACTCCCAACTCAAATACTCTATAAAATATTAAATCTATGGATCCTATTAAAATTACATATTTTATTATTGTTAAATTGGTTTTAATAACAATAATTATATTTATAAATACATATTATAACAACAATATTTAGTAATTAATTTATTTAACTAAGACTTCTTAAAATAAAAAGGATAAATTTTTAATTAAAAAATATACAGAAATTCAAGTAACACAGATTAAAAACACACATAAATATTAGTTTACATGATAAATATAAAAAACAAAAAATAAATACATAAATATTAATTTGCATGATAAATATAAAAAACAAATAATATATAAATTGGTTAATAATTATGGTTTTAAATGGTTAAAATTTATAGATTTGATTGATCATGTGAAAAATATGGTGGTACTTTCATAACTTCTATAAACAGACGGTAAACAAATGTACATGTGAATTCATAGTTCATAGGGTTCGCATATGAATTACACGGCTTCATATGTGAATCACTTGAACTTCATTGTCGATGAAAGGAATTGTATATACTTCTTTTTTCATGATTTTGCTTCAAAAAAGTTTTGGATTGTTTTGTTCGAATAAGTTCATGATCTTGTTTCTTCAAAAAAAAAAAAAGTTTAGAATTTATTTGTTCAAAAAAGTTCAAATATTTATTTGGTAAAAAAATCTAGGAATAAGTTTAGGAATTTATTTATTAAAAAACAGGGATTTAATTATTCAAAATCAGATAGTTTGTTGGGGTTTTTTTATAATTCATATTGTTTCACATTAACCTGTTTTTACATGTTATAAGAACGTATTTAATCGGTTTTAAAAAGTTTAAGGGTTTTATCATTCAAAAAACTAGTTTAAGGACTTAATCATTTAAAATCAGATATTTTGTTGGGTTTTTTTAAACTTTCCTTATTAATGTAATGATTGATAAAAATCATTTTCTTAAAAACCTCACTATATCGCGTGCATATGTACGTAATATATATATATATATATATATATATATATATATATATAGAGGAGTGATCATATGAAAACCGCCCTCATTTGTGTAAACCGTGCAAACCATCTTC
>NC_037529.1:10874695-10875667 GCF_001531365.2 Cynara cardunculus var. scolymus | reverse complement strand
TATACTACATATATAAGCATTTAAGTCATTGTCTTAAAAACAAGTTACAAAGCATAAGTTACAATGGTTTTATGCAACAAATTCAAAAAACTCTTAATTACAACTTATTAAACATATGGTRCAAGATATCAATGCATTGACTTTATGGAGGAAATGCAGCAAATGTTAGGGCTTTTTCTTCAGGTAAGGTCAAAAAGGCTTTATCTGATTTCTTCATTTCCAGCTTCTTTCTTCATGATTYTTACTGCGCAATCCCTTCCCCACCAAAAGCTTTCTCTGTTTTCTTCTTTTCCAGCTTCTTATTCGGGAAATTTCTAGCGCCAAAACCAAAATAGTATGGTCAGCATATGATTTATTCAAATGGCTGCAAAACTTGCACAAATGGGTTGTTCCCAAGAAGTTCTCATCGCTGCATATACCCAGACTTTGGACGTTATGATTTCTCCACAGCTTCCAATTTTTCTGAGGTATTCACTTGGTTCTTATTGTTCATAATTTTGATTTATGAATTCTCTTCTCTTCTTGTTGTTTGCATTCTCTGTTTCCACCAGTAAATAATCAAGTTTTTGGTGGTGATGTGGTTCGATTTGTGATTTTCTTCTCTTCTTCCTACTGTTTCCAAAAGTCTGCCATGAAGTAAATAATGAATACTTGTTGATAATTTTTATTTTTTTTGGCCATGGAAATGAATCAGATTTTGATCATGTATATATACGGAGGTCTTTATTTTGGTAATCGGGCTTGTTTGTTCTTTAAATTTTTTGATTTTCTACCCAACCATATCCGTCTTTGTTCCTACTATTTTATTTCACATGATKGAGAGCCAAGATGGTGATAGTTGAGGTGGTTGTATCAGGCCCCATGACTGGCTGCTAAGTGTTCTTTGACCCTCCTGTCAAGAATTCTATGTAAAATGATCACATATGGACCAGACACACACTTGCTGATAGTTGGTTGCCACTGAGCATAAAC
>NC_037529.1:10871927-10872750 GCF_001531365.2 Cynara cardunculus var. scolymus | reverse complement strand
CTTTTTCCATTTCATCGTATACACACACATACCATAATTCTGCCATAATGTGTACATTGTGTTACAATATCAAATTGGCAGCTGTAATGCACACAAAACCTCATTGACTGTTTGCCAAAGCAACAACCTGTTTACATTAAATAATATATGAACAAAGACACCATAAGATCCTTTTGAGGTGTATTACTTTTGTTCAACTTGTACGGTGATACCCGCACCAATCCAAACATACAAATATCTCAACTTTCTTCCCTTTTTCTCAATTTAATCACTACCATACCAAACTAAGTAGAATACACATGCCTGCTGTAATGCACACAACACACATATAGAACATACTTATAAGTGTATATACAGAGCTCTGCATTGCACATGCAGAGTCTCTGATCTTTCCTTCGATACAGAGCCTTCCTCTGTATCTCTACCTCTTGATAGCTCATGCAGAGCTAATAAGACTCGAATCCTTGTTAACCTAATATTCCCGACCAGAGCTCGGGGTACAGAGCTCTCTACGTATTTCAAGTACTTGCACACAAATCCTTATATAGGGCCACTGCATACCCATGCAGAGCCTTTGTATGGCCTATGCAGAGCCTCTGCATAGTACATGCAGAGCTTCTGCATAGAGCATACAGAGTTCAACTTGATACAATTCTAAGTATTTACATGGCTGCTACTGCTGTTGTCATATTAGAAACCACTGTAAATGTGAGAATGCAAAAACAACAAATGCAATGCTGCAGGTTTAAGAAACAGAAACTGCAGCAAAACACATTAGCTGAAACATGTGTCTGTGTGTGTGTGTGTATATATATATATATAT
>NC_037529.1:10861428-10871827 GCF_001531365.2 Cynara cardunculus var. scolymus | reverse complement strand
TTATTTCAAATCACAAAAACTGAATTTTATATTATATATTAAAAAACTATGTACATATCCTTTTTTTTATTTCGTAGATTTCTACTTAATTTTTTATTATCTTTAATTTTACATTTACAAAAGTTGTAATTCATTTGTAGAAATTTAATATTTAAAAATGTAGAAAATTAATATATAATATTTAAAAATGTAGAAAATTAATATATAAATATATAATATATAAAAAGGTAGAAATTTAACCAACCTTAAACCACTAGCCTCCAATTAACTAACCTACATTTCTTATTTACTGCAGGTACGAGTCTACGCAGGTTGAGTTGGGCGGTTTACAACAATTTTACAACCCAACCTAATTATGGCAGTTTAAAAAAATCTCAACCCAACTCAACTCATTCAAAAGTATAACCGAACCCAACTTTGCAGATTGAGGCGGGTTGGGTTGGGTTGGCGGGTTAGTAGTTACATAATTTAACGAATGAAATAATTCATAAAATCTAAGTTTATGGGTCATACTATAAAACGTTATATCTAAAAAGGTTGCAATAGGTTTATAGGACATTTTTGAACATTTCAACAAGTGTTTTAGAATGATTTTTAAATAAAATGTTGTATTAGTTATTTTATAGAAACGTTTTGAGAAGTGTCCCATAAACTCATCTATTTATAGGACACTTATGTTTATATGACACTTTTTTAAGTCGTGTTGTATAAAATAACTAATACGACACTTTATTTTAAAAACAAATTATAGAATTTGTTAAGACGTCCAAAATCATCCTATAAACATATTATAACTCTTTTAGATAAGACATTTTTATAATGTAACTCTTTAAAAGCGTCATATATTAATGGATTCGTCCATCAAATATCTATCAATATCATTCATATTCTCCAACATATCAATTTGTTGTTGCTACAAAAAATATTAATAATTTTCCTTATTAATTAGATTATTTGTCATTATTTTTTGATCGTAAATCTCTTTTAGTAAYCTATACGTTTAGCTAAAATGAAACAAAATATAATATCAATAAAAATTATATAAAATTTATACATTAATAATATATATATACACACACACACATAGGGGCTGGTTTAAATGTTAACCAAGATTATTGTGTTAACTTTGTTAACTAATCTTGGCCATTGATTTCTTACGATAAACGGTTGTGATTAATCATGATAAAAATTAATTTTTTAAATTTATAATTTCAAAAAACATATGTGAACAAAGGGGAAAGAGGTATTTAGGTAATTTTTTTTTGTGTAACTCCCATATCATTAATTGGGAGTTACAAAATCAAAAAAATCTCATTCTTTTTGTTAATGTAAGAACTATACGAACACACACACACACACACACACATATATATATATATATATATATATATATATATAGACATGTGAACCGTATGAGCATCTTCTGTATATTCAGGAGCTAACTCTGTTGTATGTACATGAACACGTATGAACCAAGACATCTAGAGTTGTGTGTTTTCATACGTGCTCACATGTCTTCACATGTTCTCTGTGTGTGTATGGATTCGTATGAACATCTAGTGACTTGAATAGACATAAACACTTATGAATCACGACATCTAAGGCTGTGTGGTTTCTGATGTGTTCATATGTCTGTATGTGTCCCTATGTCTTCATATGAACATCTAATGCACTACGTATTAACTTCAAATGTCTTCACCTGTAAACTGATTGAATCTCTCAACAGAGCCAGCTCCTGAATATACAGAAGCTGTTCAACAAGTCAGCTGCAGTCACCTTTTTTGCAAGATAAGTGAGAACTATCAATGGTGAGAACTGTCGTTTAGAACGAATGCAATATCATATTATTTCATTACTAATACAAACACTTTGATCATTGTCTTCGCTTCCGGAACTCGATGTCCGATTGTCATCGTAAACCATCTTAATCTTCTTATTCACATTGTTGTCGATCTGTTTTCCAATGGGTTTATCCATATTAGCTTGGACAATTTCGAAAACTTTACTATCGGAAATCCTTTAACAATCACAAATTCAATAACATTATAGATTAGATAAATMAAATTWCAAAAATAATCACAAATTGAAAAACAAGATCARTATTAAAACATCATCAATTATGRGATTTTTATATTTTGTAACTCTCAATTAATGATATGGAAGTTACACACAATAGTAAAATTACTTACTTACCATTGTCATTAACATATGAGATGTATGTGAACCTAAAGAAAATATTGATTTTCATTGGTTGAGTTTGGTTAACAAAGTTAACACAATAATCTTGGTTAACATTTGAACTAAGTTCTATACACATAATAAATATATATATATATATATATATATATATAAAATTATATATTAGCGGCAATTTGGGCGGGTTAAGTTAGACTCAACCCAATTTCAACCCTCCTAATTGGCGGGTTAGGGGTTTGGTGAGTGGGCGGTTAGGCAGGTTGGGTTCAATTGGGTTGTTAACGAGTTGGGTTGGGCGGGTTTTGCGGGTTGACGGTTTTATGTACACCCCTAACTGCAGGTCTTACTCATAGCCGGTGYTCAAAAAAGCTCACCAAAACAGCTATCATGATTAAAGATTTGTGTCTCACGACACGTAATGTTTGTGGCACGCCATGATCTGATATGCRGTTTTGAGGGATGATATTGATCCAAGATTTTGGGGAGAGTTTATGATCATAGAGGGCGTTAGATAATTGGATTGGATATTTACGYATTAAGTATTGGGTTAAATAATTAAAACTCCATAAGATCAGTCATGATTGTAGAAYTTAGAATATTTTGGCCCAATTGATTATATTTTAATATTTACAAAGCTAAACAATTTTTAATAATCTTTATAAAAATTATATTATTAAACCTAAATTAAGTTACTTTGTTACGTTATATTAAATTATAATAAAAAAAATATGAATTAAAGAAAATACACAAAATAAGAACTTTTAAATAGTTAATTTGATACTAATATCGATACACTTTTTTCAAAATTTTATAATATTTTCAAATTTATATTTTATTCAAAAATAAAAACATTATCGCTTTCTTAAAACCACATAAAACCATATTGTAACGAAATATTGAAACCGAAATGTCTCGATGCATTACACGAGTACCCTTCTAGTTAATAAAAATACATAGGTACGAACACTTTAAATTAGAATTACTAAATTCTTGAGCTTTTTACAAATTACAATATATATTATTCTTATTATTTTAAAATTTAATACAACACTTAAAAGTGTCATATTATCTTTTACACTCTAATACATTATTTAAAAATGTCTTATTAGCTTTAAAAATAATATAATATTTTAAGTCATATTTGCTTTTAAAATAATAGTACATTTTAATATGTCATACTAGTCTTTAAGATATTACAACACTTAAAAGTGTCCTATTAAACTTTAAAATAATATGATATTGAAATGTGGTGTATTAGACGTACGTAATAGGACGCTAGTGCATGTATATTAATAAGACATAAAAATTAAGAGTTGTATTAGAYTAAGTCAAATAGAACACATAAACTAATGTGTCGTATTTGTGCTTTTAGAGGACGGTTCTAGAAAAACGTCCCAAAAAAGTGTTCCATAAACTCGTTTTTGTCGTAGTGCAACCACCAAACACAATTATAAGTACTGAGATGTAAGTCCTATAAAAACAAATATGGTTGATTCTGTGGCAATACACAAATGGGATTAAAGTTATAYCGGAAGATATACAAGCAATTGTAAAATTGTGGAGATGGGTGCCTTTTGATATTTTGCCAACCTAAGTGAAGCCCATAATATTTTTTGTAATTAGCTTAAGCCCTATTTCCTCTCGATCTCTTGACTTAACTCATAATAATAATTCTAATTCTACCCAAAAAAAAAAGATGCAATAAATTAACTATTTCACTTAGAGGTGAAAGTTGATCTACAATCAGATATAACAATTCCAAGTTCTAAGTCATCAAAATAGGGAAACCACGTTATTATTGGGATTTTCAAAAGCCTTATTATCATACTCCAGTACATACCTTCTAGCCAGTACATTATTGTCGTCGTACAAGATCCTTGTTACCGTAGGGGGAAGTGAATCTGAGAAACTTGACAATGCATCAAACTTACATGTAAACACGTCAAACAGGACCGACCCTAGGCCCGTGCAGCCCGTGCGACCGCACAGCGCATCAAAGCTCAAAGGGGCATCAAATTTTTATATAAACTATAGTATTACACTACCAAACAGGAACTCTTTTCCGGTGGACAAATCCGCCAGAAGTAGGCTTTTCCGGCGGACTTGTCCGCAGGAAAAGAGGGCGCCGGTGATTCTTTTTCCGTCGAGTTTTCCGGCGGATTTCTGCCGCCGGAAACCTTTCGCCGGCTTAATTAGGAAAATTTGTTTTACTTTATAAAAAAATTAAGAAAATTTTAAATTCAATTAACCGACGGATATTTCCGCTAGAAATCCGCCGGATTTATTTTCTCACCGAAAATTTATTTTAATAAAATCAAATTTTCAAATAACTTTTTTTAATATTACTATATCCGCCGGGAATACGCCGGTGATATTATTTATTTTTTTAAATATTTATTTATTTTTTAATATTATTATAAATTTTCAAAATTTCCGGTAGATATATCCGCCGGAATAAAAAATTTATTTTTTATTTATTGTTTCAATAAATATTTAAAACCTGCAAATCTGTAAAAATATGGATAAAACTAAAAAAATAAAATGTAACCAAATATCATACATTAAACTAAACAATTGTTACAAACAAACAATTTAAAATATCACACAATGTTACAAACAAACTAAATTGTTCCAAATAAACAAACGATATTCAATTATTAGGTGGCGGTGGGAATTTTTGTGATTGATGGAGTTCGTTAAACATAACAGCCATATCATTAATTTGTGACTGAAGTTGCTGCTCCACCATCCGTCAACGTTGATTTTCTTCTTGTAAATCTATAATTTGGGAAGTTAAGGCTTCAATTTTCTATAAAATAAATAAAACGTTATAATATTTAATATGAATTATAAATTAGGTCGATAAACATCATCCATTAAATCCCAATACGTTCCACTAAAGCCCAATCGATCCATTAAAGCCCAATACGTTCCATTAAAATCCAATACGGTTCATGAAAACCCAATACGGTTCATGAAAGCCCAATACGGTTCATTAAAGACCAATACGATCCATTAAAGCCCAATACGTTCTACGAAAGCCCAATACGTTTCATTAAACCCCAATCGTTCCATTAAAGCTCAATAAAACCGTTAAAACTCAACTAACATATGTTAAAGTCCAATACGATCCATTATTTAAAGAAAAGTTTGAAAATGGGAAGTCCGCCGGAAATCCGCTGAAAAAGGTTAAAAGATTTATTTTTATAAAAAAATTATTATTTTTCCGCCGGAAATCCGCCGGAAAAGGTTAAAAATTAATTTTTAATTTTAAAAAATGATTTTTCTAAAAAATATTTCCGGTGGATTTCCGGCGGATTTATTTTTTAAAAAAATTATTATTTTTCCGCTGGAAATCCGCCAGAAAAATTTAGAAGATTTAATTTTTTAATTTGTAAAAAGGCTAATTTCAATGATATTCCCGGCAGATTTTTTTTTAAAAAAATTATTTTTTTTTGCCGGAAATCCGCCGGAAAAGGTTAAAAGATTTAATTTTTATTTTTTAAAAATGTTAATTTCAAAAGAACTCCGGCGGATTTTTTTTTAAAGTTTTATTACTTTTCCGCCGGCAATCCGCCGGAAAATGTCAAAATCGGTTTTTAATTTCAAAGATTAATTAATTTTAAAAAGATTAATTAAGAACTCCCCCGGAAATCCGCAGGAAATACAATGAGCCTAATATTTCCGGCGGAAGTCAATAAAAGTTTACTTTTTTGAAGTCCCATGGAAATGCGCCGGAATATTATCAGCGGAAATTGTCCGCCGAAAAATGCGTCCGAAAAGCCCAATTTTAAAGTAGTGTTATTTTTTGGTTTTGGCCTTTTGGGGTTTAATAATTTAAGACTTGTGCTTTAAATATTTAATTATAAACAAAGGCCTTGGCCCAATGGACCAGACCAATTAATAACAAACCCAAGGAGGCAAGGTCGCAATCGCAAGCCGCAAGGACTTGAAGATTTGAATCGAACGCATCACAAACTCATAGTTCACAAGCTTGGCGACTGAAATTAACAATTTCTTTGTTCGACTTTTTCGATTTTTTAGGATAACGTTCCAGTTCCAGAGGAAGATGATTAATGATAACGAGTCAAACGGGCAACGACTGTCCATGGGACGACGGACTGTCCACGCCTCCACGGTAACGGTAAGTCGGTAACTATATATATTCGAATTCTCGAATATAGTCATACACCACTACAACAAAATCGGGTTTATAGGACACTCCCAATTTTTAAGCGTTCTAATAGACCTCTTTATAAGACTTAGTTTATATGACCAAAAAAAATAAAGCGTCCTATCTAAAGGTGTTTAATAAGTTTATATGACGTTTTTTGACGTCATAAAAAGTTTTTTTAGAACACTTTTAACATAAAACGTCTCATTAACAACTTTATGGGACACAATTTGAAAAACTGTCCTGTAAAAACAAATCCTATAAAAAATTGAGTTTATAAGACATTTTCTCAAAAGTGTCCTATAAAGTTGCTAATGCGATATTTTGTATTAAAAATGTCCTAAAAATTTGTTAAGACTCCCAAAAGAATCATATAAACTTATTACAACACCTTTAGATATGACGCTTTATATTTTGATCCAATAAATTAAGTCTTATAAAGCGGTCTATTGAAACGCTTAAAGATTGAGGGTGTCCTATAAACCCAATTTTGTTGTAGTGCATGAATACACGATTGTCAATTAAACTCTCAAATCTCAATCCTTCATTGTTTGATTTAATTTGTTTCTCAAATCTCAATCCTTCAAATCTAGTTACAGTCAATTGGCGATTGCATTTGTATTTCTTCAATTCTTCAAATATGGATTCTACCATTCTGGAACTGAAAGAGCGAGCGTGGAGTGTGGATTTGCATTGTTTCTCAAAAGTCAAACCAAAGTATGATTTTGTTTCAAATATAGTCGATTGAATTTGCATTGTTTAACAAACCAAGGTATGATTTTGTAATGGTCGAAACTTGGGAAAAACCCTACTTTTAAGAAGACGAAGTTAAAGTTTACTTGTCAATGGATTCTAGTGATACTAGTATAATAAAGCCTACATGGGTAGTCAAAATTGCAATATATAAACTTCTGAATTAGAAAAGCAGAGAAAAAGTTTATTGCTCGGGAGTGAACAATATTCAGGAACAACCTTAATAATATGATGCTCTCAACATAGAATTTGGAAAACGAAATGATTTAGGAGTAGCCTCTTACAAAGGTACATAATAGTATTGTCTGACAAACTACATCCAGCGACAGCCACTCTGGTAAATTCACCTTCACAAGTCTCCCTAAAGATGGTGAACTTTGATGTTTACTATTGTACTTCTCTTTTAACCGAGGCCCTCTGAGGGTCTCTATAGTCTCGATTAGATATCATTTCAAGACTTTCCACCCTTTCCATTGCCAAGGCCCTCTTATTGCGCAAGTCATTTTCAGCTTTGAATTCCATTTCATTGTGGTTCCTACTTGGCAACCTGAAAAATATTGAAATTCACTTTCACACTTTGGACTTCTGAATTTTGTTTACTATTTTGGTCAAAATAAAATAACTAATTATATTTTTCTTGCCTTTTAAGTTACAGATATTGAAATAAGGTTCTAGCATACTAATTTGAGTAATTTCAACTTGGAAAAGGGAAAACCAGAAAGAAAGGAAGCACGAGCTTAATCCAGGTTTTATCCTTCTATGTTTGACTAATATTGCTTGGGTATTTTTTGCTTGATTTTCATAAGATATTGAACATGTTTCCTAGATCACAACCATCAGGTGCACAAAATAGAAAAAGAAAGAAAAGACAACAAGAAATTGCTCAATCTTTACAGGGATCGTTAAATCGATATTTTGTTAGACATGAAAATGTGTTTGAAAATCCCATTGAAAATGTGCCTGAAAATCCCATTGGAAATGTTTATGAAAATCCCACCGAAAATGCTTCTGAAAATCCCAATGATTTTGTTGAAAATATTGAAAATCTGTGTAATGATGAAGTTGGGGACAATGAAAATCCGTGTAATGATGAAATGAAACCCTTTTAGGCATCAAGTAAGAATTTTGACAGAAAAGACATTTGAATTCGCCTAAGTATGTATGGAGTATGCCTCCTCAATATTTCGAACATAGGGTTTCAAACTTAAAAAAACCCTTAGATCTCGTTTGATTTGCATGAATAAAATGGATTTTGGGAGATTTGGATTTCAAATACATTCCAATCCCATGTTTGTGGTTTGTTGGATTGTCCGGATTTGAAATCTTATGATTTAAATTAAATCCTTGTATTTAATTGAATCCTACGAACATAGGATTTTGAAATCTTTAGGGAGAGCTTGGAATTTCACATAATTTCATATGATTGTATTTAATAAGGTTCCAAAAAATGTTAAAAACATTTGTTTTGTAATTATTGATTAATAAAAATGTAACTTAATTATTTTTACAATTCTTTTATAAAGTATTTATAAATAATGTAATCCAAGTCCAAATCTTACAAACCAAACATACTAATAATTTCAAATCTCCAGTCCAAATCCCTCCATGAAATCCAAATCCCTCAAAAACAATCTTGCAAACCAAACGGATCCATGTTCTATTTGATTTATATGAATGAAATAGATTTGGGGGGATTTGGATTTCAAATCCACTCCAATCCCTTGTTTGGTTTGTTGGATTGTCCGGATTTGATATCCTAATATTTAATTGAAATTCTACAATATAAAACAAATGACTTTCTATCGGTGATTATTGACGGATCACCCAGAGATAATGGTTCGGTAAAATCCTATGTTTTTGGAGAAAATAACAATGGATCACCCAGAGAATCCCTAAGTAATCAGTCACTGATTTGAATTATCCACCAACTTTTGTGACGATTTTGTGATAAATCACCTTCTAGCGACAGATTTTCCAAGAAAAAGCCTGTAGGAAAAAGTATTTCATTTAGTATTGCTTCGAATATATAATTTTTAAATCCTTAGAGGTTGCTCAGGATTTCATGGGATTTCGTAGGATTGTTGAAATAAGGTTTTAAAAAGTGTTAA
This sequence comes from Cynara cardunculus var. scolymus, assembly GCF_001531365.2. Classification (NCBI taxonomy): domain Eukaryota; kingdom Viridiplantae; phylum Streptophyta; class Magnoliopsida; order Asterales; family Asteraceae; genus Cynara; species Cynara cardunculus. The sequence continues at coordinate 10,862,596 of NC_037529.1, read as the reverse complement.
AAATATTTATTTTGTAATAATCGATTAATAAAGATGCAATTAATTATTTTTTAATAATTATTTAGAATGTTTTGTGAATCATTTATAAATAATGGAATCCAATTCTATAACAAAACCTACAAACCAAGCACAAAAATGATTTGAAATCCCTCCAAATCCAAATTTCTCCATAAAATCTTAATCTCTAAAAAAACAATCTTGCAAACCAAACGAACCCTTAAAGGATGTAAATCATTTGTATTAAGAGAAGAAGCAAGATTTTCAGTAGCGAAGAAAGAGAAGCATTCCCCATCTCTTCTTAATTCCAGGGGAGGGGGAAGGTGGAGGTTTGCGATTTTGGAGGAACGTGGATGGACGGGCCATGAGGGTTTGACGACCTAGGGTGCTTAAAAATCATTGCAGGGTGTGAGAATTGGATGGGAACGTGGTTGGACATGAGGTGGCACAAGGAGGGAGATGATTAGGTGTGTGGAAGAGAGTTTAAGGTGTCGTTTGCCAAATAATTATCCGTAAGTGCTTACCAGTAATATTTAACATTATTATTTACTTACATGGTAAAATTTTAGTCTAACAAAACAATATCGTACGCAACAATTGCCCGTAAGCACTTACTGTGGTAAGAGTGCCGCCCTCACTTACCGGGTAAGACTCTTGGTCCTTCTCTCGCTTTTACTGGGTAAGATTCTTGATCCTTACTATATTCATTCAGTAAGATAACGTAACTTGGTAAATGCTTACCCGGATAAGCATTTGGTAAACGGCCCCTAAGTTAAATGATGCGCTCGAGCTTGTGCACAAATCAAAATAATTGGTACCTCTTAGGGTAATTCCATGTTAGGGAGATCGAACACCATCGATTTAGAGAATTAAAATACAAGCGATCAAGTTAATAGACATGGAATACCATCTTTTTAGAGAATTTAAAACACAAACGATCAAATTAACTGAGATCAAATACCATGGATTTAGGGTTTTCGCTGCACCGAGGGACTAGAAATTAAAGCCCTTACGTCGATTTTTAAGTAAACGAAATATAGTAATTTAGATGTTTATTCTGTTTTTATTACATCAAATAAAATGGATCACTTTACATTATATAAAATGCTAACAACGGATCACTTTACATTATATAAAATGCTAACAACGGATCTCATTGCTTTGTCTGCAT
>NC_037529.1:10857898-10860348 GCF_001531365.2 Cynara cardunculus var. scolymus | reverse complement strand
AGAGAGGGTGTTGGATAATTGGATTGGATATTTACGAATTCAGTATTGGGTTAAATAATTAGAACTCTATGAGATCAGTCATGGTTGTAGAATTTAGAATATTTTRGGCCAATTGTTTATATTYAATATTTACAAAATTAAACAATTTTTAATAATTTRTAAAAATAGATAGAAAAAGATTAAAATTACTAAATTCTTGATCTTTTTACAAATTACAATATATATTATTCTTATTATTTTAAAATTTAATGCAACACTTAAAAGTGTCGTATCATCTTTTGACGCTCAAATAAAATATTCAAAGGCGGCCTATTAGTTTTAAGTCATATTTGTTTTTAAAATAATGTGACACTTTAATCTATTATACTAGTCTTTAGATATGACGCTTCATTTTTTTGATCCTATAAAGTAAGTCCTATAAAGAGGTCTATTAGGATGTTTAGAATTTGGGAGAATCTTATAAACCCGATTTTGTTGTAGTGAAGCGTCCTATCTAAATATGTTGTAATAAGTTTATATGACGTTTTTGGGCGTCTTAACAAGTTTTTTAAGGCCTTTGTAATACAAAGTGTCGCATTAACAACTTTATATGACACTTTGAGAAAATGTCTTATAAACTCAATTTTTTATAGGACATTTGTTTTTATATGACAGTTTTCAAATAGTGTCCTATAAAGTTGCTAATGGGACGTTTTATATCAAAAGTGTTCTAAAAAACTTATTACGACGTAAAAAAAACGTCATATAAACTTATTATAACGCCTTTAGATATGACACTTTATTTTTTTGGTCCTATAAACTAAGTCTTATAAATATATCTATTAGGACGCTTAGAAATTGGGAGTGTCCTGTAAACCCGATTCTGTTATAGTGAAAATAGAGAAACCACGTCATTATTGATTTATTGGGGTTTTCAAAAGCCTTATTATCATAGTTTAGTACATACCTTCTAGCCCGTACATTATTGTCGTTGTACAAGATCCTTGTTACCGAAGGGGGAGGTGAGTCCGAGAAACTTGACAATGCATCAAACTCACATTACAACAAAATTGGGTTTATAGGACACTCCCAATCTTTAAGTGTCCCAATAGATCACTTTAATTATGACTTAATTTATAAGACCAAAATATAAAACGTCCTATCTAAAGGCGTTGTWGTAAGTTTATATGACGCTTTTGAGCGTCTTAACAAGTTTTTAAGGACATTTTTAATACTAAGTGTCACATTTAGCAATTTTATAGGACACTTTTGGGAAATTGTCATCTAAACTCAATTTTTTATAGGACACTTGTTTTTATAGGACATTTTTTCAAATAGTGTCCTATAAAGTTGATAATGGGATGCTTTATATTAAAAGTGTCCTAAAAAACTTATTAGGACATCAAAAAACGTCATATAAACTTATTACAACACCATTAGATCGGACACTTAATTTTTTTGGTTCTATAAACGAAGTCTTATAAAGAGATCTATTAGGACACTTAGAATTTGTGAGTGTTCTATAAACCCGAATTTGTTGTAGTGTCATATGTAAAAACATCAAATGGTCAAATCGATCAGCTTATGATAATATGCAAAACACATGCAACAACTTCAATATATTCACACTTGTTGATAAAAGAATAAATAAATATAAAAKTACACTTCAAATTTGAAACTTCAATATAGTGGTAGTACCCTATAAAATCAAAAAAGTTCCCCAGCCTGAAAGAAACTAACGACATCGTTGTTCTGTATCAAGTCTATGTAAGCCTAAAATTGCATAAAACTGATAAAATGAAACCCTTTTAGGCAAGTAAGAATTTTGACAGAGAAAACATTTGAATTCGCCTAAGTATGTAAAGAGTATGCCTCCTCAATATTTCGARCATAGGGTTTCAAACTTAAAAAACCCTTAGGGGACGTTTAGTTCGCGGAATTCAAAGGAATTTGATGGAATTGGAATGATAAATTCATTTGACCAAATTCCATTCATTTGTTTGGTTAATATCTTGAAATTGATGGAATCCTTCAAATTCCAATTAATTCCACAAGTTAAGGAATTCATCATTCCTTAACATAATGGAAGGAATTGAATTCCATCAACACCCACAACGACCATGCTACTACTGTTTGTGATGCCCCACCTCTAACCCCCCACTACCTCCACTACACCACTACTGTCACCGCCACCCACCCTACCCCCACTACTAACCACCATGGCATTACTGTTGTCATCACACCCACCCACCCTCGGTCAATCACTGCACATCCTTGCTACGACCATGCTACTACCATTATTGTCACGCCCCTAACCTAACCCCCACCACCACACCATTATTGTCGCTATCACAGCTGCCACTCACCCCCATCCCACCATTAACCATCATGCCATTATTGTTGTCATTATACCCACGCACTCCCAGGCCCCAGCCACCCAACCACTATCTCACCATTATCATCGTCACATC
>NC_037529.1:10848364-10857870 GCF_001531365.2 Cynara cardunculus var. scolymus | reverse complement strand
CTATAGTATTCACCTGCCACCCACTGACCCCGTCCCCAATGCCTCGCCCCCCCCCCCTGCCTACCCCCAACAACCCCACCTATTGTAGGGTGGGGGCGGTTGGGTGGGGTTGGGGCGGGGTGATAGCTGTGATGACGATAGTATTGACATAATGGTTGGTAGGGTGTGGGTGGGGCGATATGTGGGATGGTCCAAACAAAGACGATTGTTCCAATTCTATTGAGAGATTTCATTCCAATTCCTACCAATCAAATGCATGGTCAAATTCCATCAAATTCCATTCCAATCCCTTCAAAGTCAAATTCCTTTGATGGATTCCAATTCCATCAAATTTCATTATGTGAACCGAACACCCCCTTAGGTCTCGTTTGGTTTGCGAGAATGGAATGGATTTTGGGAGTTTTGGATTTCAAATACATTCCAATCTCATGTTTGTTTTATTGGATTGTCTGGATTTGAAATCTTATGATTTAAATTAAATCATAGTATTTAGTTGAATCCTATAAACATAGGATTTTGAAATCCTTAGGGAGAGCTTGTAATTTCTCAGAATTTCGTATGATTGTATCTAATAAGGTTCCAAAAAATGTTAAAAACATTTGTTTTGTAATGATCGATTGTTAAAAATGTAACTTACTTATTTTTATAATTTTTTATAAAGTATTTATAAATAATGGAATCAAATTCCAAATCATACAAACCAAACATACCAATGATTTCAAATCTATTTCAATCCAAATCCCTTCACGAAATCCAAATCCCTCAAAGACAATTTTGCAAACCAAACAGACCCATATCCTATTTGATTTGTAGGAATGAAATGAATTTGGGGGGATTTGGATTTCAAATTCACTCCAATCTTGTGTTTGGTTTGTTGGATTGTTCGGATTTGATATCCTAGGATTTCAGTTATAAAACAAATGACTTTTACCTACAAAAATCATCCAGGGAAATTTTCGTTGATACATACTGATGGATCACCCAGAGAATACAAGTGGTTCGGTAAAATCCGATGTTTTTGGAGAAAATAACAACGGATCACCCAGAGAATCTATGGATAATCAGTCATTGATTTGAATTACCCACCAACTTTTGTGACGATTTTATGACAAATCACCATTTAGCGACATATTTCCCAAGAAAAAGTTTGTAGGTAAAAGTCTTTCATTTAGTAGTGCTACAAACATAGAATTTTGAAATCCTCAGGGGTTGCTCGAGATTTCATGGGATTTCGTACGATTGTTGAAATAAGGTTTTAGGAAATGTTAAAAACATTTATTTTGTAATAATCGATTAATAAAGATGTAATTTAATTATTTTTGTAATTATTCAAAATGTTTTTATGAATTATTTATAAATACTGAAATCCAATTCCATAACAAATCCTACAAACCAAACACAAAAATGATTTCAAATCCCTCCGAATCCAAATCTCTCTATAAAATCTAAATCCCTAAAAAAACTATCTTGCAAACCAAACGGACCATAAAGGTTGTAAATCATTTGTATTAAGAGAAGAAGCAAGATTTTCAGTAGCGGAGAAAGAGAAGCACTCCCCATCTCTTCTTCAAGGGTAGGGGGATGGTGGAGGTTTGCGATTTTGGAGGAAGGTGGATGGACGGGCCATGAGGGTTTGACGACCTAGGGTGCTTGAAAATCATCGTAGGGTGTGGGAATTGGATGGGAAGGTGGTTGGACATGAAGTGGCACGAGGAGGGAGATCGATGATTAGGGGGTGTGGAAGAGTGTTTAAATTAAATGATGCTCTCGAGCTCGTACACAAATCAAAATAATTTGTACCTCTTAAAATTTTCAATATAAGCGTTTTAGGGTAATTCCACGTTAGGGAGATCGAATACCATCGATTTAAAGAATTTAAAATACAAACGATCAAGTTAATAGAGATGGAATACCATCCCTTTAGAGAATTAATGAAAACGCAAACGATCAAATTAATTGAGATAAAATACCAAAGATTTCGTTAGAAATTAATGACAAATCAGATAAATTAAGATATATTTATTTGTGCATTTTAATGTTTTTAGTTGGGTCGTTAACTTGGGGCGCAGGCCATCAAGTTGTGTCAAATAGAAGTCCATAAAATAGCAGTTATGAGTCAGTTATTATGCATTGGTTTCAAGAGTCATGTATGTTTGCTTGACACCGATTCTGCTTGTATATATGCATATCGTGTATCTTCTGGTTTAAGACACAATCAATAGAATTTTTCAGTTTACATAAAGTGTTGTTTGTTGTGATTGTGTTCCAATGGAGATGAAGAATGATTCATCTCCAACAAAGTGGTATCAGAGCATTAGGCTCGATCAAGGGAAGAAGAGATTGAATCATAAAATTGATTCAATGCGTATCAGAAAAGAAAGTATCGCAAGAAGGATTTTAATCAACAGTTTCAAAAAGTTGTGTTTGAAGAGAAGAAAACGATCAAGATGCTATGCGTGCAAGATTAGAGGGCATGCATATTGGAATTGTCCATTGATGAAAAGCAAAGAAATGGATTATACAAAAGGCAAAAAATCCCTGATATTGATCAAATCAATGAAGGGGACCGATATGTGGAAAGGTACAGCAAAGAAGTGTAGTGTTATGGTGATTATTTGGTATAGGAAACTGATGGAAGCAACTGAAATGAAATCTGGTATGTTTCTAAGTTTTATTCGAAATGCATGACACCAACCCGTGATCTGTTTCTTAGATTCAAAGCCTGTTTTGATTTGGAGACACAAGAACACAACACCAACTTCCTACTATCGAATGGTGTTGGGGAAATTGCGTTAAAAACACCAGAATCGAACATGTGATACCATGTGTAGCATACGCACCAGAAATTGGTATAAATGTGCTTAGCATGAAACAATTAATCAAACAAGGTTTTGAAATAGAGTTGAATGGAACAACGTGTATGATGAAATACATGTTTTCTGATGAAGAAATCACCACAAAAAATGTTAAAAATCAAAAGACAAAAGATGTGTTAAATGGAGAAACGCTCCAAAAGGAAAAAGTCGAATTTATCACAAAATGGAACCAACTTTCACTCGATTCCTATTTTGGGGAACCAACTTTTAAAATTATCATTTAGGGGTCTCTGTCAAACATTTTGTTTATTTAAGAGTCTGGTTGACCTGTTGAGCAGGTAACAGGTAATTTATTATGAGGTGGCAACTAATAATTTAAAAATATATTAGGTGGATATTAATTTGCCAAATCATGATTATTATTAAAAGAAAGATTAACAAATAAATTTATGTGTAAGCAAAGAGTCTCCCTGTCTCCTCCCTACTATCTCCTCCAGTTGCCTCCCGACTATCTCCTCCGGACGGTCTCCTCCAAGACGTCGACACCAGCCATCGTTGCCCTAGTCTATCGTCTCGTCTATCTCCTCCGATTGTTTCTCCTGTCGATGTCGGCACCAGCCATCGCTGCCCAAGACGTCGTTGTTCACATCTTCCTTCCGGCTGCCTCTCCGGTCRACGCCTGCCCCAACGGCGTTCACAAGGTATTATGATAGAATCTGATTGCACCGATRAAATACTTTATTTGCAATGGTTTTGTCTGCTTTCCCTATTCAGAGTTCTGTTTTCCCATTTCAATCCAGGTTAGGTTTTTATGATTTGAATTGTATGGTTGTTAATKGTGATATTAGTTCTAATAATTGAATGGATACATACCATGCTTTTGTATTTCTCYGATACTCTGTCAATAAACTAGTAACAAGTGATGATAACAAAAGGAAAACAAGAACATACCTATATATGTGTTATAGATATAATAGTTTAAATGAGAATGACAAAGACTGAGCCGGTAAGAAAGACGAAATAACAGATGAAAAAGTACAACAATATAGATGTCAAAATAAATAAAATAAAATAAAAACTTTTTTTTGGTATAATTTGTTTGGCTTCAAATTCAGTTATGTACCACCCATTTGTTGATCAAAACATAAAAGGGGGGTCGTTTTTTGTTTTACAAAAGAAATTTTTGTAACAACATTTTTAATCACATCCGGTCAATCATATTTTGTTGTGGGGATTCCAAGACATTTTTCTTTTATACAGGTGTGCATCTCCACACCAAACAGCAAAGACACTAGGAAAAACATCAAGTGAAATAGAGCCTAAACGAAACCTYGGCTCAATTTAGGTGGCTGATTGTTATTCCCACTACTACTCCATACCTATCTTTGACATATTATGCAACTTTGTATTGGAAGAGTTGTTTCTGGCTCACATCGAACCAACATCAAAAGGGAGTTCTTGAAGAACAGCATGCTATGCACTGTGGATCTAAATGTGTGTAAAATGGGACGGCATCAAGAGTAGTAAGGGTAGACCACAACAATTAAACATCATACAGGTTGGACATGAGGTGGCACGAGGAGGGAGATGATTAGGGGGTGTGGAAGAGAGTTTACGTTCAATGATGCTCTCGAGCTTGTACACAAATCAAAACCTCTTAAAATTTTCAATATAAGCGTTTTAGGGTAATTTTATATTASGGAGATCGAATACCATCGATTTAGAGAATTTAAACACAAAGGATAAAGTTAATAGAGATGCATGGAATTACCATCCGTTTAGAGAATTTAAAACGCAAACGATCAAATTAATTGAGATCAAAGACCATGGATTTAGGGTTTTCGCTGCACCGAGGGGATAGAAATTAAAACCCTTACGTCSATTTTTACGAAATATAGTAATTTTTTGAAGCGTTTGGAACCTAATCAATTTGGATGCTTATTCTGTTAAAATGGATCACTTTACATTATAAAAAATGCTAACAACGGATCACTTTACATTATATAAAATGCTAACAACGGATCTCATTGCTTTGTCTGCATGCTTCCATCTTCAACTTCCATGGCGGYRGGAGAAGGCTCTTCATTCAGATCAAAATCATGAACCACCATGTAAGCACCCTTGAAATCTGCATCTGCAGCCTGGATCAATCTCTGTGGTTCGGCCATAGACGTATGACCATGATCCACCATGCATCCACCGGTCGTCAAATCTTCTATCTCCGTCTGGGCGTCGACCTCCTTAGACGGTGCCGGAGGACCCCTAGCCAGGAGCAGCAGAGACTCCACCAGTTCTTTTATCTCATAATCAATCTTACCATTCACTTTTTTTWACCCCAGACGACCTCTCCTGCCCTTMACCAGCCWGCACCCAAGTAAATCTTTCCTTGGGATATCAACCACCTTAGGCTCAAGATTCTGCCCGTTTCCACCGACGTTGATGGTGGTCGTGTTCTGCACACCAAGAAACGCCTTCCATTCACTATCGGAGTGATCAKCCSTAATGTGASTATAAACGTGTTTTATGGATCCGAAACTTGTTTCACACAAAAAACACACCGCTGCACCTTCAACCATTACCAAAACCTCTCTTCCATGATTCTGATGATTGCTACCTCCGGCAGACTCCATGGATCAGTTAGAACCCTAAAGAAATTGATTAAATATCCAGAAACTCAGAAGATATGTTGATGTTTGTAGTTGAATGATTATGAGAGTATGATGGATACATCCATATATATATATATATGATGAATGTAAGACGTGGCAGCTTGGAATTGAAAGTGAAGTAATTAAGAAAAGGAAAGTCTGGAAAATGGAAATGTTTAGAGATGATTAGTGAATATCATGAAGAATCCTAATTCAAATCTAACATCTGGAAAATGGAAATGATTACAGATGATATGATAATTTCAAATCACAAAAAAATGAATTTTATATTATAAATTAAATAACTTATATGTATGCAATAATACATATCCTTTTATTATTTCGTAGATTTGTACTTAATTTTTTATTATCTTATTTTACATTTACAAAAGTTGTAATTTATATGTAGAATTTAATATTTAAAAATGTAGAAAATTTATAAATAATAAATAATATTTAAAAATGTAGAAATTTAACCAACCTTGAACCAAAGCCTCCAAATAGTTGGATTACAAGGATGCTTATATAATCTTAGGATGTGGGGCTTTGCATATGATTGGGGGATGGGGCAAGCAAAAAATAATCTTAGGATGTGGGGCTTTGCATATGATAGGGGGATGGGGCAAGCAAAAAATAGTCTCGATCCCAAATGTGTCCTAAAAAAACCGGTTCCGTCGGTCCCAGCCAAAATTCCTATGAACAATCTGTGGTTCGGTTACCAGTTTCGACTCGATAGGTTTTAAAGAAAAACATTATATAAAAGTGTTATACATGTTCCTATATTTACGATTTTTTAAATTTAGTATTGAACTACATTTTAAATAAATAGTATGTTTAAGTAAATAAAATTTTGAAAAACTTGTAGGGGTGCACGCGGGTTGAGTTGGACGGTTTACAACATTTTTACAACTCAGCCCAATTATGGCGGTTTGGAAAAATCTCAACTCAACCCAACCAATTCAAAAATATAACCCAACCCTTGCGGGTTGAGGCGAGTTGGGTTGGGTTGGTGGGTTAGTAGTTACATAAGTTTGACGAATGAAATAATTCATAAAACTTAAATTTATAGATCATACTATAAAGCATTCTATCTAAAAAAGTTACAATAGGTTTACATGACGTTTTTGGACGTTTCAACAAGTGTTTTAAAATGATCTTTAATTGAAAATGTCATATTAGTTATTTTATATAAACATTTTGAGAAATGTCCCTAAAACTCATCTATTTATAGGACACTTATGTTCATATACATTTTTCAAGTCGTGTCATATAAAATATCTAATATGATACTTTATTTTAAAAGAATCATAGAATTTGTTAGGACGCCAAAAATCCGATTAACTTTTTTAGATAAGACATTTTTCTTGTTTCGTCCTATAAAGAATCATATTAGAACGGTTAGACATTTTAGGTATCCTATAAGATCTAATGTTGTAGCGAAATGCTATAACTAAACATTTTATTTCCACTAAAGTACAACATCAAATGACAGGGTATTTAGATTGATGGATTCGTCAACAAAATATCTATTAGTATCATTCATATTCTCCGATATATCAATTTGTTCTGCAAAAAAGATTTCAATAATTTTCTCTTATTAATTAGATTATTTGTCATCATTCTTTGATCGTGAATCCTTTTTGGTAACCTATACGTTTAGCTATATATATATATATATATATATATATAATTATATATTAGCGGCCGTTTGGCGGGTTGGACGGGTTGAGCTAGGCTCAACCCAATTTCAACCCTCCTAATTGGCGGGTTAACGGTTTGACGGGTGGGTGGTTTGGCGGTTGGGCGGGTTGGGTTTAATTGGGTTAGCGGGTTGGGTTGAGTTGGGTGGGTTTTGCGGGTTGACGATCTTTTGTGCACCCCAAAAAACTTGTATTATCTATACTATATTATAAAACATTTGACAAAAAAATATTAAAAACCATTTCTTATATATGAAGTACCGTTTATTGATGCGTATTACTTAAAATTCAAGATTACACGTAAATTATGCATATGTACAACTTATTAAAGCTCTATGTTTGAATTCGTATAACTAACTGCAGATAAACATAATCAATTATTGAGAAGGTATTTCATCTTAAATATAAAAATTTAAAATTTATTTAGGACAATTATTGAATTATAGCAAAATACTAATTATATCTTTATAAAAAAACTATATCATTAAACGAAGATTAAATGACTTCATTGTTAAATCTAAATTATAATAAAAAATGGAATTAAAGAAATTACACACAAAAAAAACAAAACTTTTAAAAATTTAATTTGATATTAAAATCGATATAATCTAAAAAAATTATTATATCTTCAAATTTATATTTTATTCAAAAAATAAAAACATTATCGTTTTTTCATTACCACATAAAATAGTATTATAACATTGACGAAGACAAAATAAAACGAAACATTAAAATCGAGATGTATTTCGTTGCATTGCACGAGTACCATTCTAGAGTAGTTTATAAAAGGGAAAGTCCACCACAAATGGTGGTGCCTGATTGGTTTGAACTTGGCTCCAAAGGTCAAAAGTATCAGGTGGTCTCAGGTTCAAATCCAAGGAGGAATAAAAATCCCCTTGTGGCCACGGAGGTTCAACTGCGGTGACTCCGGGCTATCTGCAAAGCAGGTGGTCGCTCTATGATTAGTCGGCTTGCATAGCGGGTTGAATATCCAGGTTAATAAAAAAAAGGAAAGTCTAAATAAAAAAAAAAACCATTAAACTTTCTCATCTTATATGAAATAACTATTAAAACTTTTTATTTTGAATGATTGATTAACTCCTTGACATTTTTTAATAAATAAATCATATGACTTTTAAAAACTACTAGTTACCTAAATCTTTTTAACAAAAAAAAAACTATCTATAACTTGCTAGGAATATTTTAAAATAAAAACAAAAACTTAAATCAATTTTACCGTGCACAGCCGTAAACCTTTTAAACTCCTTGCACCAAACGGCATCGCTCCCTCTCGCCACCTCATCGTTTTCCACTTTCCATACCACCATCGTCATTGTTGGTTTTTACCATCGATCTCCCTCTTTATGATTTGCTATTCTTTTCCTCTCGATTCTCCCTATTTTACAACAATTTAATAATGTGTGTACATAGAGGAAGAATCGTAATACAAAAGAAAAAAAATCAAAAGGAGGGAGATCGATGGTGGTGCCAACGATAATGATAGGCAACGATAGGGAGCAAATGACGATAGGGCAGCAACGGATGGCGAGAGGTTTAAATGATTTGATATTTGGAAAAGTTAAAACTAGTTTTACATAAAACTTTTCTAACCATTTATATGCAGTTTTGGGGGTTAAAAAGATGTAGGTAATCAATTTCAAAAAAGTTGGATGGTTTGTTTATTCAAAAAAGTGTTTATGGAATTAATCATTCAAAATGAAGAGGTCCAGCGGGTTTTTTTAATTAAAGAAAGACTTAAAGACTTAATCATTCAAAATAGAAAAGTTCGTTGAGTTTTTCTAAACGTTTACCTTTATAAAAAGCTTTAAACTTTTTTTAAAAAATGACGCATTTAGGCCCATAAAAAATGGCCTAACTTGGTCATCTCTAGATGGGGAAATGATTTAATTGATGTTTGGTTTGAAATAATGTTTTTAGAGATTAAAGGGGTGTCTCGTGATGCAAAATATCCAGAACCGGAAAGGGGAGGGTCAGTGGTGGGCATTTGGTAAAGTCAGGCCGAATGAAATTTGGTGGAACTGAATCTATCAAAGTAATTTGACTTTAAAGTAATTTGAATGAATTTAATAGAATTTAGCCATACGTTTGGTTGGTATTAATTGGAATGGAATTTATCAAAATAATTTGAATCTCTATCTTAATTTGTTTAGGGAGGGTGGAGTGGTCGTACTCCCACAGACCACCATGCCACTACTATCGTCATCACAGCTACCACCCCATCCCCGACTACCCCACCTATCGCCCCCACCCTACCGACCACCATGCTACTATTGTTGCCGTCACAACTCCCACCCCCGTCCCAACACCCCTATACAACCCCC
>NC_037529.1:10837417-10847059 GCF_001531365.2 Cynara cardunculus var. scolymus | reverse complement strand
CATTTTGTAGATTTGTATTTATTTTTTTATTATCTTTAATTTTACATTTACAAAAGTTGTAATTTATATGTAGAAATTAATTAATATTTAAAAATTAAAAAATTAATATATAATATATAATATTTAAAAATGTAGAAATTTAACCAACCTTGAACCACAAAAGCCTGAAGCCTCCAAATAGTTGGATTACAAAGATGCTTAGGATTAGTGCTGCTCAATAACTCGATTAACCCGATTAATCCAACTCAATCCAACGTAAAATAACCTAACCTGAAGTAACTCGATGTCTAATCGAGTTGTAAAATTGTCAAACCGTAGGTATTGGGTTGATATTGGGTTATTATTATTTGAACTCAACACAACCCAATGAACCCGATATCCTTTTATTTCTTTGATTTAATATGATTGTTGAATTTCTATTAATATATACATTAGACAATTACATTATCATGTATGTTTTTCATATACACATATTTTCAATCTATTTGTATCTCTATATAACTCATTCAGTAACTGTGAACATATATATGTAAATTGAGAAAATTAACTGAATGTGATATACGTAAGAAATATAAATAAGTTGTATCAAATGGTTGATGATGAAAAATAAATTATGAGTAGAGAAATAGCATATTCAAGGTTAGAAGAATATTTTAATATAGCACCGTATCAACCCGACTAACCCGACCAACCTGTACAGGTTGGGTTGGGTTGGGTTGCACTTTGGTTTGGGTTGGATTGAGTTAAGATTTTTCCAAACCGTAAGCATTGGGTTGGGTTATTCAAATATCCTCAACCCGATCAACCTAACCCATGAACACCCCTACTTAGGATGTGGGGATTTGCATATTATAGGGATGGGGCAAGCAAAAAATAAGTCTCGATCCCAAATGGGTCTTTCTAAAATGAAATTTGTTCCGGTCGGTCCCAGCCAAAAATTCTATGAACAATCTGTGGTTCGGTTATCAGTTTCGACTCGATAGGTTAAGAAAAACGTTACATAAACGTGTTATACATATTTCTATATTTACGATTTTTTAAATTTAGTATTGAACTACACTTTAAATAAATAATACGTTTAAGTAAATAAAATTTTGAAAAACTTAAAATAATACTTGAAAAACTGTATTATAGTTTATAAAAAGGAAAGTTTAAAAAAATTCAACAAACTTTCTAATTTTGAATGATTAAATGCTTACAAAAATTGTGAATGAAAAAAATCATTGAACTTTCTCATTTTAAATTAAATATCTATTAAACTTTTAATTTTGAATGATTAATTAAGTTCTTGAATATTTTTTTGATAAATAAATCACATGACTTTTAAAAGCCGCTAGTTACCTAAATCTTTTTAACCAAAAAAACTATCTATAACTTGCTAGGAATATTCTAAAATAAAAACAAAAACTTAAATCAGTTTTACGGTGCACGGCCGTACACCTTTCAAACCTCTTGCACCAAACGGCATCACTCCCTCTCGCCACCTCATCGTTTTCCACTCTCCATACCACCATCGTTATTGTTGGCTTTTACCACCGATCTCCCTCTTTATGATTTGCTATTCTTTTCCTCTCGATTCTCCCTATTTTACAACAATTTAATAATGTGTGTACATATATATCAAAAAAAGAAAGAATCGTAATACAAAAGAAAATTTTATCAAAAAGAGGGAGATCGATGGTGGGGCCAACAACAGTGATGAGCAGCGATAGGGAGCAAATGACGATAGGGCAGCAACGGATGGCGAGAGGTTTAAATGATTTAATATTTGGAAAAGTTAAAATTGGTTTTACATTAAACTTTTCTAACGAGTTACATGGAGTTTTGGGGGTTAAAAAGATGTAGGTAATCAATTTCAAAAAAGTTGGATGGTTTGTTTATTCAAAAAAGTGTTTATGGAATTAATCATTCAAAATGAAGAGGTCCTCTGGGTTTTTTTTTATTAAAAAAATGTTCGGAGACTTAATCATTCAAAATAGAAAAGTTCATTAAGTTTTTCTAAACGTTTACCTTTATAAAAAGCTTTAAACTTTTTAAAAAAAAATGACGCATTAAGGCCCATAAAAAGATGGTCTAACTTGGTCATCTCTAGATGGGGAAATGATTTAATTGATGTTTGGTTTGACATAATGTTTTTAGAGATTAAAGGGGTGTTTGTTGACGCAAAATATCCAGAACCGGAAAGGGGAGGGTCACTGGTGGGCATTTGGTAAAGTCGAGCCGAATGAAATTTGGTGGAATTTGAATCTATCAAAGTAATTTGATTTTAAAGTAATTTGAATGAATTTAATGGAATTTGACCATACGTTTGGTTGGTATGAATTGGAATGGAATTTATCAAAAGAATTGAGATATCTATCTTTGTTTAGGGAGGGTGAGGTGGTCGCACTCCCACCGACCACCATGCCACTACTGTCGTCATCATAGCTATTACCCCATTCCCAACTAACCCACCTATCGCCCCCATCCTACCGACCACCATGCTACTATTGTTGTCGTCACAACTCCCACCCCAACACCCCTATACAACCCCCAATCCCCGCCCCAACACCCTCAGCCACACCCCAACCGTCCCGGTCCCCCCCCCCACGCACCACCACTTTGCCCCCACTCCTATTCATGCATGCCACTCAGCACGCCCCCTTTGTACCCATGTGATGGTAGGAGGCCATAGGTGTAACAACGATAATAGTGGCATGGTGATCGTTGGTTGGTTGGGTGGGTGGGGGTAGGGTGGTAATTGTGACGACGACAATAGTGGTATGGTGGTTGGTGGGGTGGGGTAGTAGTTATGATGAGGACAATATGGGTATGATTGTCGATGGGGTGAGCCGGGGTGGGTGGTATATGTGACGATGACAGCGGTGGGATGGTGGTCGGCTATGGGGGTGGGTGGGGGCGTGAGAGTAACAGTAGTAGCATGATCGTGGTGAAGGGTGGCAGGCGGTAGGGTAGGGTAGGGTAGGGTGGGGTGGGTAGGTGTGACTACAACAGTAGCAACAGGGCAGGAGTTCTGAAGGTGACAGTAGTAGGAAGGTTAGGGGTTATCATGTAATAATAGTAGCATGGTTATGGTGGGGGTGTAGGGTGAGTGACCAAGGTGGGTGGGTGGGTGGATGTGACGACAACAATAATGGCATGGTGGTTAGTGGTGGGTTGGGGGTTGGGGTGGGTGGCAGTTGTGACGGCGACGCTAAAGGTGTTGTAGTGGAGGTAGGAGAGGGGGTGTGACACTTGACAATAGTAGCATAGTTGTGGTAGGGTGGGCGGTGTTGATTAAACTTGATCTAAATGGATTGAATTCATCCTTCACTTATGTCAATAAATGATTTATTCCTATATTTTCATTTTGGTTTAAAGAAAATTTTGGAATTGAAATCCTATGGAGCATAGGATTAAGAAGTTCCATATGGTGGTTAGTATTCTAGTACGAAATGTTTGTAAGAATGTTTTAAAAAATTTGTTTTACAATAATCAATTGTTTTCAAAATAATTTGTAATTTATTTTCTTTATAAATTATTTATAGATAATGAAATTCAAATCCATTTATAATCTTCCGAACTAAACATACCATATATCTTAAAAAAAAAATTCACCAAATCTAAGGGAGCGTTTGTTCATCGATTTCAAATAAATCCAAAAGAATTGAAATGAAAGATTCATTTGACCAAATTCCAAATCTTATGTTTGTTTACCAAATAAAGGAGGTGTTTGGGATTGCTTATAAAAATAACTTATTGACTTATTCTGATGTGACACCGGTAATAAGCATTTTTGAGTGTTCGGATAAACAACTTATACTGATGTCAAACGATAATAATAAGCTTTTGAAGAAGTTAAACAATTCTAACTTATAATAAGTTGATGAGGACTATCGTAAAAAATGATAAATTGTTTCAAATAAGCAATCCCAAACACCCAAAATAGAAAATCTGGTCTTGTTGTCAATGATTAAAAAAAATTCATGAACATATTAAAACTCCACTCTCATGATAGCATCTATTTAGTTTAACGCACATACAGGTTTGTAAAGTCAATTAACACATGTATGCAAGTAAGAATGGGAACAAGATTTCAACCACAATTTCACCTCCAACATCAAAACAAAGGACTCATGGAGTATGCATCACAAAAATGTTTAACACAGCCAAACAGAAGCAAACCCGAAGAGTATGATGACAGATACAGATCCAGAAAATAAACCGAAACATGTGCACAGTACTCATTTAAGCAGTGTCTTCACAATCGACTTGACATTCAGCTTCTTCAAGTCCGTGTAAGACTGACCACACCCCACAAACATCACAGGTGATCCCGATATGTAAACCATAGAAAGTGCAGCTCCAACCTAAATATCACCGTTCTACAAATTAACCAACTTTTCACAACATCAAAATAACCATATCTTGAAGATGCTTTACCTTATCATCTATGGTGTCAAACTTGGTTAGTAAGATCCCATCAATCAACCTGGGGCTCGCTGAGGGTGACAGGTCTGCTAATTTCTGTGAATCAAATGGTTAAATTAAGCCAAATCATGTATAGGATATATATATATATATATATATATATGTGATGATGTATGTAGTATGTCTTAAGAAGAAATGCAGCCTCCAAACCTGATTGAACTTTGATAGTTGATCCACTGCATCGTTCCCAACCAGTGCCTCCCCGACAAAAAGTACAAGGTCTGGACTGTTGACGTATATAAGCTTGGAGAGTGCACGCATCAAAGGTTCATTGTCCTGTGAGTGCAAAAACAAACCCATAAACATGCTGCTGGTTTCAAGAAAGATTTCTCCATATGTAGTTTTGAAACGAATTACAAGTCGAGCCAATGCTCAAGTTAGAACATAAATAATACCTGCATTCGACCAGCTGTATCAACAAGAACAACGTCTGATCCATTTCGGGCAGCCTCCTGAATTGCTTCCTTAGCAACAATTGCAGGATCTTTCTCGTAACCCTTTTCAAATATAGGGATCTGAAACCACAACATATTTTAGCATCACAATTTAGAGGTATCACTACAGCAAAATCAGTTTTATAGGATGTTTTTTATATCTTAAGTGTCCTAATAGACTGTTTGATTGGACTGAAGATATAGGATCAAACAATTGTGTCTTTTTTTAGTGTGTTACAATAAGTTGAAAGAACGTTTTCGGGCGTCCTATAAGTATTTTAGAACAATTTTGAAACAGAGCATCCTATTAATCATTTTACATGACATTAACACTTGTTAGGATGCCAAATACTTCCTAACACCCAATTATAACTAGATTATAATGATGCACAATTGTTTGTTCCTATAAACTCTCAAGTCCTGTACACATGCCTATTGAGACATTTTGACATCTTTGGCATGCCACAAAAACTGTTATGTTGTAGTGTATGCGTACATCAGGATACAGAGGTCAATCATCATACCTGGAGCCTCCGAGCATGAGTACGCAGCTGCTCCACTGCTCCTGAACGGAATGTATCACATGCAGCCATCATGACATTAATATCATGCTGCTGAAGCCAGTAAGCCACCTACAAAATTGCATTCAGGATTATTTCATAACCAATCTTTATGAACATATAATTTTATGCCAAAAGTAGTTGGTTGACCTTTACCTTGGCAAGATTAGTAGACTTTCCAACTCCATTAACTCCCACAAAAACCACAACATATGGTTTGTGCTGTTCTTTGGCAACATGAACATCCCTCAAAATGTCAATAGAGCGCCTCGGAGTCAAAATACGAACAAGAGCTTCTTCCATTGCAGCCTGCGTGATTAGTTCAATCAAGTACAAATTACTTTACACCAGGCAGCCATGGAATAGTCAAAATGACCAAATAATGACACTCCCTCTGTCCCAAAACAAGCGTCGACATTTCTATTTTAGCTTGTGCAAAATAAGTGTCCACTTAAGTAAGCGCCTACTTTCTACTTTAAGATGGAGAAATTCATTACTCCCTCTATTACTAAGTGCAAAATTGTCCGTTAGTCAATTAAAAGGTGTAATAATCACATTTCTAAAATTGTCTATCCTTGTCATTGTGGACATTTATTTTGGGATGGGGAAGTAATAATAATATTCTCCAGAGAGATTGATCAAGTCAGCTCACCTGCACCGTCGATGATATCCTAGTAAAGGAACCGAGCTTTTTGCCCTCAAGGCTAACTGCTACAGACTCGCAAAGTTTCTCTGCAATCTCTTCAGCCTGTGGCAAACAGCAAAACCATCTTCACACTCCATCCAAGAAACTGAAATAACTTGATATTGAGAACAAGAACACAACATACCACATTCTTAGTCATAAGCCTGTCTTTTAGAGCCTTCAAAGCTGGTTCAAGATCTGCCTTCTCCAAATTTGCCTTCCCAGCAATACTAAATGAAAAAGATTGTAAAACAATTAGTTTATGACAATGGTGCCTGAATTTCATGGATGATTATAAATTCAACTGCATTAGAGGTCAAGAATCATCATATTGATCCATGATAATACGACTGAAGACCATCTAATATCTTCTTCTCCTTCCCTTTCTAAAGGATGTGGAGTGATTATAACCATTCTAACCCAGAAAAGATAGTTTCTGTGAACACTCATCTCAAAGAAACTACTAAAAACAAATCTGATGACCACTTCCAATCACTAAAAGTTTCCCAGGAAAAAAAGTCGAAGTTTACATCATCTGAAGAGTGAAATTTCTATCTTTCAGATGCTAAAAATTAACTTGACTGAAACTAAAAGATGGGAATGAATTTACCTTTGGAACATGGATGTAAACCATCCTTTCTTCTTTGAATCTACCTTCGTATCCATCTCTGTTTCATCATCCTCTTCAGATTCACTGTCACTGCTGAAAATCTCATCTTTGTCCATCATACTCTCCCCTTCAACAACTTGTGCAACAGCCATGTTACCATCGCCATTCTCACTCACAGGATCCGTGAAATCCAATTTGGCTTCTGGGGGTTTCTCATCCCAAACTCTATTCTTTTTTACCGGTTTTTTCTTAGGTTCCTCTTTGGAAACCTTGCTAACAGGATTGGCTTTCTTTGCACCTTTAGAGCGGAGCTTCTGTAGCTTATTTACATCAAAAGCACCGCCATTAGTATTGGCATTACCGTTTTCTTTGCCATTAACCCTACCCTTACTAGCTACCTCCCCATTGGAATTCCCATTATCTAATATACCAGTTTTTACATTATCACCATCTGCATCACCATCCTTACCTGATTCTCCGCCACCACCACCGCTCTTTTTTTTATTGCCGCCTTCAAACCCAGATTGTTGCATTTGGCCTTGCTTCTTCCCCAAACTGGTAACCGGCTTACACATCACCTGCTTTGATTTCTTGATAACCTCAGCCCGAGCCTCGGCCTCCTTTCTGAGCTGCCTAAATGTCTCATCAAAATCATCATACACCATCCGTTTAGGATCATAGATTTCAGAAAACTCGCGCTTCACCATAGCAAGAAGATCATCCACGTATAAAAGATGGAGAATCTTTTGATACACGGCAACAAACACGAGGCCAAGCTCATTGTGGAACGTCCATTTGAGAGTATATGATGCACCAGGAACATCATAGTTGTAGGAAGCAGCAGCAGATCGTTCCTCCAAAAGGCAGGACCGGATCAAGGTATCAATGGGTGATCCTCTAAGAGCATTTCCGAGCTCTTTACATGTCCAGAGGATCAATCCCCCTCGGGTAAATATCAGTAACTGCTCTAACATTTCTTACCCTACTTATATCCTGCATTCCACAACAAAATTATATAAAATCCCAAATAAATTAATCAAGCATAATAAACAAATTGTTTCCAATCTAATCAAAGTGCCAAGTAACCCTAACTTGGAAGTTGGAATAATCATATGAGAAGGAATGAATCTAAAAATCAAATTCACTGACAGGTTGAATTCGAAAATTAATTTGAACTTAAAAAACCATTCAAACCCTAAAAGTTCGTAAAGATAGATTTAAAACCCTAGAAATTTAATTTGAACACGATACCCAATTGCTCGCGATCAGAACAGAGAAACAAAATTCCGATTCCAGTTAACATATGAATCGAGCTCATAAACAACATCTTCAACACCCTAATTTTGCTCGAATTGATATGATATCAATTAGATCGATTCAAAATCCAAGAAACAAAGATCCAATAGAAATTTCGAATCTAAAACGTCAGATCGGTTCATAATATGTCTCGGAATGCAATCGGAAAGGCAAAAATCGAACATAACCAGAATTCAAACCTCTTACGAACTCCAAGATTCAGAATAAAGAAGAACAGATCATCAATTTTTGCACCCGATTCATAATTGTGAACTGAAGACCATAGAATGTAAAATTCCAAGACTTTTCAATCGAAACTAAAAAGATCTACACATGAATAGAAAGATCGTACCTTTAAACTGAGTATTTAACTGGGGAAATAAGTTACGAAACCGAAGAGAAGATCGAAAGGGGGAAACGGAAAAAAGAGAAAATAGAGACGAGAGATAAGCGTGTGTTTGGTATATATAGTGGGTCAGTCTCTTACGGTGAAAAGTTGACTCGAATTTCGTTCTTGTACGACTTCTTCCGGTCAATTTGAGCCTGCCCAACAAGAACACGCATATGGTAAAGTTTTGTGGTAAACCAAACCGATTCAAAAATAAGGTTAAGGGATTGTATACCAAATTTTTATTAAATCTTTTATTTGTTTCGATAAATTTGTCTATCTGGTTAAATGGGTGTTGTTTATTTTTTTTATCTGAACCAACAGTCTGAATAACATAAATGATTGATTTACCCCCAATATTAATTATTTGAACATCAAAACAAAAAATCATAAAGAGGCCGATGATGAGGTGTCTCATATGGGAAGGAGATGGTGTTTTAAATAAGGGGTAAGGGTGTTATTTTTGTGGCTGAATGGGGACAACAAACTATTTTTATCTGTGCGATTAAGCCATATTATGTGCGAATAAGCCGTAAGTAAACAACTCAAATGAGATGTGTGAATAAGTCAGATAAACCAATAAACTTAATTAAGTCGTAAGTAAACAGTCCATAAGTTTGGTTTGCGGGCATCAAATGGATTTGAAGGGATTTGGATTTTTTAAATCCATTTTAATTTATGTTTTTGGTTTGTACGATTTTTTGGATTTGAAATTCTATGATCTATTTTAAAACCTTCAAATATAGGATTGTGAATTTCTATGGGGTGGTTGGGATTTCGTAGGATTTTTATATAATGATGTTTTGGAATATGTTTAAAACACTTGTTTTCTAATAATTCATCTATTCTATATTATAAAACATTTGACAAAAACTGTTAAAAACCATTTTTTTTATGCATAAAGTACTGTATATTGATGCATATTACTTAAAATTTAAAATTACAAGTAAAATATGTACAAATACAACTTATTAAAGCTCAGTGTTTGAATTTGTATAACTAACTGCAGATAAACATAATCAAATAAAGGATAAATATCTCATCTTAAAATATAATTAGGATAATTATCGAGTTGTAACAAAATAATTAATTATTATCTTTATAAAAAATTATATTATTAAACAAAATATAAATTACTTCGTTATTGTACCTAAATTAAATTATAATAAAATAATTGAATTAAAAATTACACAAAAAAT
>NC_037529.1:10823520-10836464 GCF_001531365.2 Cynara cardunculus var. scolymus | reverse complement strand
CAAATATAAATTATTTCGTTATTGTACCTAAATTAAATTATAATAAAATAATTGAATTAAAAAATTACACAAAAAATGTGGAATTTTAAATAGTTAATTTGATACTAATATCGATATATTATTGTCAAATTTTTACGATATCTTCATATTTATATTTTATTCAAAAATAAAACATCATCGCTTTCTTAAAATCACATAAGACCTTACTATAACATCAACTTAGATAAAGAATAAATGAAATATTAAAATCAAAATGTATCTCGTTACATTGCACGAGTACCTTTCTAGTTAATAAAAAGATATTTTTATTATTTTCATAATTTTTTTATAAATTATTTACAAAAATGGAATTTCATTCTATTCCAAATCCATCACCACCAAACACAGCAAAGTTTCCAAATCCTTTCAAATCCAAATCCCTCCAATTTCAAATCCTTTCATAAAATTGAAATCCCTCGTAATAGAAATCTTGTTTCAAATGGCAACCATTATGAGGAGTTTTTGGTATGTATTGGCTTAATAATAAGTCTCAAGCAAATAATGTATGTATATCTGAGTTTGAATCTGTACAGATTCTTTCAATTTATATCTCTTGAGATAAGTTTATCGATATTGAAGACCAGTATTAACCTTTTGAGATAAGATGTTTCTTTTCGACCACATTATATGCTTTTAACAAAAACATTTTGGTACAGACCATATGGAAGTTTACAACCATCGTCATAAAGTGGTCTTAATTTGGAATTAACCTTTTTATATAATTAACTGATAGGTTAATACAAGTTATCACTTGATAAAGTTTACAGCTATGTCATATGTTTATTTCTCAATGTATTGTGAAGAAAATTGATTTCACGGGTTTATGAAAATAAAGGCCAACGTTACGTATATGACTTCAAAAAGTGGGGTTGTTTTGCTATCGGGTCCGTTTTATTGATAATTCAAGGACGTAGTTCTTTGAGAGAGGGGCAGAGATTTATCCCTAATTTGTTTGACCAATAACAATGTGAATGATAAGAAACGAATATGTTTTTTTTATCTAAGTTGTGATTTGTTGAGCTTCTGCTAATTCTCGCAAGATATTTGAGTTGAACTATTTAAGTCTCTCGACGGCGAGAATGAGAGATTACTGATATTGATGAGAAGGGGCTGGGGAAAGCTTGAACCCAATTCCTACAGTGATGAATATGAGCGCAATTGAATGCCCTTTTCCTTTAGTTGCCCTTTCAAATGGAGTATGAAGGCCTCCAGCAAGATAGGGCGACGCAAAAAAGGAATCATTTTATTTTCTTTTAGGAAGTGTATTGTGTAAGCGGAGAGAGCGTTTCTAATTCTCGCAAGATGTTTGAGTTGAACATTTTGAAAAAAAATTGAGTGTTTTAGAGAGGATGGTAGGTTAGGAGAAAAGTGCAAAGGGGATTCTCTCGTAACGTCAGATTTTTAATGACAAAACTATGGTTTTCAGTAATATTTCTTTTGTTATCAGTTATATTACGGTTTCTTATGATCATCTTGTGTTTACTCTTTAGTTCCTTTAGTTTATTTTCAATTATGTTGTGTTTATCTTTAGAGATGCTACTGACAACTCTTATTTTGAGTGTTATTTATTCTTTGTTAATGTGTCTTTTTATTTCCTTTTAGTGTGTGTTTCCATTTATGTGTCTGTGTTTCCCCTTTTTATTTATTTATTCTGATTTGAAGTTGTTGAGAATAAAAGTGTGTATTTTGATGATTGTATGCGACATTTGGATATGAATGTTGGATCGTGGGTTGTGGTGGCCACGTTGTCACCACTGTAGCGAACAACAACCTTAAAAATTTTTGCAACGATTTTATTTCCAATTCAGTGAAATGAGGAGCAGGCATGGGCAGTGGTCAACTCTGAATATTCATGAATAAGGAGGAGAAAGATCAAGACAAAAGAGAGGAAGGTGACACCGTTGAGAGGTCCCTTCCTCTCAAGT
The DNA here is from genome assembly GCF_001531365.2 of Cynara cardunculus var. scolymus. Classification (NCBI taxonomy): domain Eukaryota; kingdom Viridiplantae; phylum Streptophyta; class Magnoliopsida; order Asterales; family Asteraceae; genus Cynara; species Cynara cardunculus. The sequence goes on along the minus strand of NC_037529.1, from coordinate 10,834,500 downwards.
TGAAGCTTTAACTCAATGCAGACAAGTCGATCACTTGTGTTTAATATTAGATCTTTGACACATAGATGAGCGGATCCGAAATATAGCTTGAGTAATGCAATGAGGTTTGAGAAAATCTTCAATAATCATTTAGAGATATGAGTTGTTGCATAACTTTCACTAAGGCTCGGGATGTCGGTCGAGTTGGTGTCTCATAGAGATATGTGCATCTCTCCATACCGGCGGAACTCAGATTTTCGAGATCTACTTTTTGTGGTCAGCAAACCGAAAGTTAGAAGTTGTGGCACTTTGTGACGGGACCTTGACCACATTCCAACACGACGTAGTTTCGAGAGAAAGAAATCGTGAAGGGTTCTTTTGTGACCAGTTATGTCAACCATTTTGTTAATATCATACTCTTGGGAAAAGCTAGCATTCGTATCCGCTTTTTATTACTTGTTATTAATAAATATAGAAAATCTCTCAACTCGCTCAAAATCTAATAATACGACCAAATGTTTTATAACATCCTGAAGTTCTAACAGCACAATATATGAAAATACATCCCTAAATTATATTTTAACTCACAATGAAATAAATCTTAAAGTTTATAATACAATAATAACCCACTCTTAGTAGTCGTTTACTGAACATGTCAATGTGTCTAATCTTACAGTGTAAATGTCAGATAAGACTCAGCCTTGCTCTTACAACTTTTAACTTCCGTCAAGACCCATTCTTGTTCTTACATCAAACTCTCGTACAGATCATCACAATCTCATGACGACCCATTGAACTGAGTGAGTCAATAATACACCACGTATAAACATAATGTACAATAAAACCATGTTTACGGTTTCAAAGTAAATCACATACTTGCATGTATCATATTCTCATAACGTCATTTAACATAACATAAACAACTCATGGTTTCAAGTGAACTTTTTATTACATTCAATCCATAAAACAATATCGCATGAAACTCACCTCGATGTGCAGGCCTCTTTGAATCGTTTCTCATAACATCTACCGACTTTCCTCAATCGTTGCATGAAAGTTGAAGAAATCCGAACGTGCTCGTTTATGATATTTTATAGGCCCTCAGCGTATGTAACAATAATGGCCCCCGATAAGTACGGAAAAATATTCAACAAATGTTATCTATTACTTAAAAATTTGAATACAAGAAATGCTAAAGAAATTCATTTTTGTAAGTTATAGATAAGAGATTACTTAAGATTCATGTACTATTTGTTAGGTAATTAGCTGTCAACAATGTATGAAAAAAATAAGGGTAATTTTGAAATTTTAAAACATAGATGTGAGTTTTTTTTTATTAACCTGGATATACAACCCACTATGCGAGCCAACTAATCTCAGAACGACCACCTGTTTTACAGATAGCCCGGAGTCCCCGCATTTGAACCTCTGTAGCCACAAGGGGATTTTTATTTCTTCTTAGATTTGAACCTGAGACCTCCTGGTACTTTTGACCTTTGAAGCCAAACTCAAACAAATTAGGCACCACCCTTGTGGTTGATGTGAGTTTTACCATCTATTATGGTTGGTAATTTTTTAAAATGAGGATTTTTCTTAGTTTAAAAAAAGAAATATGTGTTATTCTAATAAAAAAACAGAACAAATAACAAATATGTGTTAAGAATTAATAAGAACAAATAATGAATGAGTATGATTAGGAGGCTCAAGGAATGGTTGATTGGGCACTTAAATTGGGTTTTGTGGTGTGTAGTGGATTCCCAAAAAAAATGAAAAAGTCAAGCAGTGCATGAAATTCACCTCTTAGTCATTTATCTCCTAAAATAACGAAAATAGCCTTAGGCCGACAAATTATAGAGGTGTCAAAGTGTAAAAAAAAATCTGAACCAGGTAAACAATTGCAGAGACTAAATATGTAAAATTTGGAATAGGTGGCAAAAATGTTTTTTCCAAATTTATATATTTGGTCCCTTGCAATGGCGGACCTGGTTCAAAAACTTTCATTTTTCTTACATTTTGACCCCTCTGCAAATTACGTATCTGCTAATTGTAGATCTACTGTTATTTTAGAAGAAAAATGGCTAAGAGTTGAAACCATGCGGTCAAAATGACTACTTTAATTAATTTCATTGAAAATATTTGAATTTCTTTTCTTTCTTTTCATGCTCACAAAAACAAGATGTTAGAATTGAACTTTTTATGGAACATGACAGGTATAAGGGAAATCATTAAATGCGTTAATAGAAAAAAAATTATTGATTAATTGCAAAACTATGAAATACATCATAACTCACAAGAACGATATGTATCGTCAAACAAAAGTTCAATATTAACTATAGAAGCAAAAATAGATGATAATATCCAACAACATAAGCAAATAACAACAACCAATAAAGCATAATTGTATAAGTAGATACAAATAGTCAACAAAAACAGATAGTAACAACAAATACAGAAAGTTAAAGTTGTTATCTGGTTGAATTGTTAAATCACAAAAACCGTCAAACAGTAGATAACAATAACCAATAACATTGACCCTTGGTACCAAATAAAAAAATAAATAGACAATAAGAATAAATTATAATGAACAACCATTTAATTTTATTATCCAGTGTAATTAGTTGATATATTTTTGAATCTGTATTATCTGTAAAATTCAATTTTTGCTCTTATTATAAATACTAGAAAAAATTTGGGTCTCTTTTATATCCTAAATTTTTTTGAACCAATACTATATATTAAAAAACCTAACCACTAATATTTTTGAACCCTAACACATGTATGTCCAGCCCTCCTCAAGAACAACCCTGATCTTAGACATGGGAATGGGGCGGGGACCTCAATCCCTGTCCCCGTCCCCGATTACTTATCTACGTCTTCGTCCCCATCCTCACCGGGGAATATAATCACATCCCCATCCGCAACGGGGAAACGGAGATTTTTTTTCCGTTTATGTAAGTTATTTTAAATTAAATATGTAAGAGAGACCATACATGTTTAAATCTCAAACATTTTCAATAAACCTAAAACCAAAATAAATTTAATTTAATACAAAAAAAAACACAACATAATAAATGAACTAATAACCTAAAACCAAAAAATAATTAATTTAATAAAAAAAAACTTAAATTCACATGTACCAAAAGATATCGAGTAATATAAAACCATATCGAGTAATATACAAAATTTATCGAGTAATTGTATTTTGACTTGATATCCAAAAAATAACAGTTTTAGATTATAAACCTAGTTAGGAAATAGAAAATTATGAATTAACGTTTTATTTGAAATAAATAAATAATATATATATATATATATATATATAAAATTTATTTAATATATATAATGAGTACGGGGCGGGGCGGGACGGGACGAGGCGGGGCGGGGAGTACCATACCCGTCCCCGTCCCTGTCCCCATCCTCGGTTTGAGACAAACGAGGATCCCCGTCCCCGTCTCCATTCCCGATTTAACGGGAAATCTCCGTCCCTGACCGGGGCGGGTGGATCGGGTTCCTCAACGGGTCGGGACCCATTCCCATGCCTACCTGATCTCGAACCCTGCGACCCTCAATCTTGATATGTTGCTCTCTTCAACATCTTTTTTTTTAAGGTTTTCGTATTTAATGGTTTGCAAACCAAATGAGATATGTATCAAGAAGTGCAAATGGGTCGTCGGGCATTGTCATGGATGCTTGATTGATGTCATTCTCAACTTTGGCCATATTGCAAAACATGTCCTCCTAGTTTTAGTTTTTGTCATTTTTCATCCCTACAGTTATTATTCTAGTATTACTACCTTCTTTTTGGTCCTTGGATGCTCATATTAGTATCAACACTAGTATCCATGATAAACCATCTCTTTAAGCTATAAATATTGATTTTAAATAGATTTTCATTAGTTATAAAGTTAAATGTAAATTAAACACAAGTTAAATAAATATGAATATCAGATAAACAATTAATATTTGAGGACCAGTCTATTCCTAACATGATGCAACATATGAAGATTGAACCGAAGGTCAATCTTGTTGAATACTGAGGAATTACCTCTTCTAAAATTTGTTAATTCAATGAATGTCAAAACTTTAGACTCAAACGCGAATTCAAAGAGAACTCAGAATTTGGATGGAAAATGAATTTTATGTTATTAGTCAAGTGGCAATCCAATTTAGACATCCAACACACACACACACACATATATATATATATGTATATATATATATATATGTATATATATATATATGTATATATATATATATATAAAGAGTTCAAAAGAAACGGGTCTGAAAAGAAATGATGGGTCAAATATAAAAGACCAAAAGGAAAATGGAAAATAACAAAAAAAAAACACGAAGGTGTCTCAACACAAGTTTAAACGTGTTTTTTGGCCTTGAAACTATAGGGCCTACTCAGGGCGTGCTCCTCATTCTAAGTTTTGAATCGGCGTATTATGAGCCTGAAATGGAGACTCGTTGCAAAATTATGCGCATTTAAAATGTGATACACCCTGTTAGCCGGTCATAGGTTCCCAGAAACACTAAGGTACATATAATGAAATATGTCAAATGAATTGGAATGAAATTTAATCATGTTTGACCATGCGTTTGGTTGGCAAGAATTGGAAAGGAATCTCTCAAAAGAATTTTTTAATTTGTCTGTTAATTGGTTCGTTGAATAGAATAGTAGTGGTTGTAGTAGTAGTAGTAGTAGTAGTAGTAATGGTAGCAGTGGCGGCGGTGGCGGTGGTGGTGGTGAAGGGAACAATTGTAATGATGGTGATGGCATATTGGAGGTAGTGGCGACAACGGTACTGGTGATGGAAGTGGCGGTAGTGGTAGTGGATGTAGTGTGATGACTTTTATGAATGAATTGAAATTCCTTATTAGAACCCAAGGAATTTGCATTTCATCTTATGTGGAATTTGAATTCTTTCCAAAACTCAAAGAATGAACCTAACGTGAGAATGAACATTTCATTTCCTTCAGATTTCATTGGCTTCCAACGAACCAAAACTATCGGTCCACTTCACTCTCAATTTTTTCATTAACATGTTGTTTATAATTTTCTTGCAAGTTTAATTTACTTTGAAAAAAGGTTCGTTCTTTTAATCCACTTCTATCTTCTTTTCCACCTTCCCTCCACTATGAATTCAGCCATTATTACTTGCTTGAGCAGGTGGGTGTGATAATGGTGGCCATAGTGACACCCACAAATGCAAATGTCTGGGTGAAATTACCTTCTTATCCTTTGGAGACTTATCAATCTTGGCCTTTTTTTTGGACAACCCCACATCCAAAGGTCTTCCAATCAAATACCCAGATGGCTTCTTTCTTTTACAGATAATTTTTGACCATGGAAATAAACGGTTAGAAGGTTAAAAATGTAATTTCAAATGGGGTTGGCATCCCAGAAGAAACAGCCAGCCAGCAAGGAAACCCAGGCCTGAAAACAAGGTAGCACCAGCAAGGAGACAGCATCCATGTTTTCCTTTTCTCTCTCTCTCTCTAAAAAGTATTCTTCTATTCCTTCTCTCTACATATATGTATAGCTATATATATATATATATATATATATATATACATACATACATATAGAGTGTATACCCACAAAAGTTGCCAATAAATTCATGTTTATCCAAAGAAAAACATCCACAAGAGGTTGGTAAAGGAGATGAAGAAAAAAATGGAAACTTTGATGCCCACCTAATGGCCCAGGTCCAGGTGGACCAAGATTTGTGGAGAAGAAATACAAAAAGAAAATCTTGAAAGAAAGAAAGATGGGATTTCTTCAAAAACTCTAACCAAACTCAACTCAGGACCAATAATTATGGTGTACCAGAAATACCCTTCTGCAACCCCCCAAAAACTCCCATCTTCATCACTACATTCTCTGCCTAATGAACCAATTCATATGGGCATTTTGGGGGTTTCTCTTTGCTCAGTGTCTCCATCACAAACCCACAGAAAAAAAAAAGTAACAACCATCTCTCTGTTTCTTTAATAAATTCTGTGTTTTCTTTCTTCTTCCCCACATTCATCCTCTGTTTTCTTTCTTGATATTTTCCCAGAAGAAAATTGAGATCCAATGAGGAAGAAGGATGGGTTTGATTCATATCCTCATGAGGATGCAAGATTCAGGCATCAAACCCTTGTCCAAGATTACCTTCAGTTGCAAAAGGTATTAATCACTTTGATTTCTGGGTGCCCTTCACTCTGATCTAATTGTTAGATATATGTTTTGTAAGTAATTGTATTTGATTTTGATGTTTATTGTTGTGATCTATCTTCCAACATTTGGTCGTCGGGTCAGCTTATACCCACCGACTGATCCACAAAGTCATCACATGATTGTAAGAGTTCTGATAGCGTCTGGATTTAAACAAGAGAAATATAGATTTCCACCAAACGGTTTTATTTACGTTACCTGTTTTTATTAGATCCATTTGTTTACTAGTTCAAGAAGACATATGGTTGAAAATACCGTGAAATGGTATTGTATTTACAAGTTATCTTTTTAACCGGGCCCATTTTGGGTTATTTATTTAATTATGAAAGACATTTTGGGCTGTTTGGCAGTTGTTGAATGATTTGGTGCAGAATGGTTAAGTGGTCAGAATGATTAAGAAACTCTCATGATATAGTGCAAAATGAAATATAATTGTTTGGTAATTGTGTACAATGAAATTAGAGCTTTTAATGATTAAGGAAGATTCAGTATACAAAATCATTCAGAGAGTTTTAGAACCGTTAAGAATCAGACTTTTTTTTTTGCCAAACAAAATTCATCTCTTAACGATTTAGAGGTTGCCTCTTAATGGAACTATTAAGAGGTTGCCTCTTAATGGAACTATTAAAAGGTAAACAAACAACTGCTTGAAATTATTGGTTTCAAATAATGAAGAACGGATGTTACACAAATTATAGGAAACGGAGACCGCAAGAACCAAATTAGAGGCCATGAAGCTCAAGAAACTCACTTTACAAGCTCAAGTTCGGTACGATATCCAACTTGTCGCTTTTTACATTCTCTCGATTCCGTTAAGATTTAGATCGTTTTCATTTCAATTTATTTGTTGATTCGGTGGTTTTTAGGTAAACAGGTTCAACTTTAATAGAATTTATCGATCTATTTGTCAATAATTGCCAAATTTATATGTGTGTGTGTATATATATATATATATATATATATATATATATGTGTGTGTGTGTACTTTGGGTGATTCAAGCCCGGTCGGGTGTCTTTACGTACATGACGCGGTCCACATGAATGCACACGACATCTCAAAGTATTTTGAATATATCTTGGTATTCATAGAAACAATTACTTTACTTTTTTGGGTAAATGATAAGGGCCTGTTTGTTTGCATCTTAATGAGGGGTCGAACCCATAACCATTACCATGTAAATGCAAGCAATCAACCAATAAATCTAATATGATTTGATAAAAGGAAAGTTCTCTGGTTTTCATTGTTACGGCCAAACAACGTTACTATTTGAAAAAAAATTCTAGTTCCACCTCTATCTTATTTGATTTAGCTTATTGCTTCATTATACTCGTAGGTTTTTGAGACGAAGGCACAAATTCCTCTTGAAGAACAAGTCATCCACTCGACAAGAGCACACCATCGTAAAACCACGGTTTGTAGAAACTAGCCGATACAGAAAAAGTATGAATGAGAAGGTCTACTCGAAAAATGAGGCAGCTTTGCAAAACATGAACCACAATGCCCAGAAGAAAAATGTTCTTCTGGGCATACCGTCTCACATGTTGCATGGTGCGATGGAGGATGCATACTATTCAAACCAAGCGGTTAGGACCAACCCGTCCGATTTGTTTGATTCGAGTAAAGAAACTCCGGTTAAAAGCCGACCTCCTACATTTGATCTGAACCAAATATCGGTAAGATTTCAATGATTTTGTTAAACTCAAACAAGAACATTCAATAGTTTTGACATTTTTCCCTTCATGATAGAGAGAAGAAGAAGAAGAATTGCAAGAGGGCAATGGGACAAAAGATTTAGTTAGAAGCGTGATCGATGAAAAACTCAACGACTTGAACCTACTGACTTGTGGTAACGTCGGCCTGGATTCGTCAACGAGTCAAGCTAGGAAGAGGAAGATCTCGTGGCAAGACCCCGTTGCATTACATGTATGAAGGTTTAGATATTCGTGGTTATTATTTCAACAGTTCCATATACGTGATGTGGCCTACAAAATGAAGACGGAAACGAATGCAAAATATAGATCTACATGTGATGTTAGAAACTGTTTTAAAGATCCCAACTGGGAAATATATGTTGAGCCAACCATTTTCACCAACTCTGATTCATGTTCATGATCTGAATACATACAGAAAATATGTAAAAAAAAGGTATATCTTCACATATGAATATTACCTTTAGCGTTCTTCAAACCTGCATGATCGAGTTATAATGCTCGCCAAGTCCAAAAGCAAGCTTATGATACTCTCTACCTAAAAAACCCCATAACAGCAACAGAGAAGAGTAAAACTAATTTTACCATGGCAAAAGTAACCATATTTTGGGCATTAATAAAGGCCTTTTTAGCCATCCACAATCCATTACCAAAACGTTCACCAATTGGGAAACCCTCCTCTCATGAAAATTACATAATTGGAAGGCTTTTGGCTTAAAATTTTCCAAGCCAAAAGGGAAAATCCAACGGGATCATAAAACCACCAAACCACATAACAGTAGCAGTAAGTTAAAAGGTAGGCAGTAACTAAAACCTCACCATGCCCACATGGATGGATGGATGGTATTCTTCACAACATCAATCATCTTCTGTACAACACATTCCCACATGATCTACAAACCCATCAGATGAATACTTGCATCTTCCTTCACTTCACTTTTCTCTCTATCCTCCACCACCACCACAACCACACTACTACTATCATCATCTTGCTTTCCTTCATTCACCACCACACTACTACTACCATCATCTTGCTTTTCCTCCCTAGCATCATCACCAACCACTGCCTTACGGGTTTTACTTTCTTCCACTTTACCCTTCTGAAGAAGTTTCGCAAGCTGGGTCAAATGCTTCTTCCCTTTCTTATGATGGTTCATCACTTTCTCCGAAAACGCTCCTACCTCACACATTTCGCACCAAAACTTGTATTTCTCACTCTTCTTCCTCCTGTCTTCTTTCTTCACCTCCGAACTGCTTGATGTTTCCTTCCTTGATTCCTTTCTCTTTTTGGACTTCTTCTCAGAGGAACTCGGAGTCACGGTTGTTAAAGAAAGCTTGATCGGCTTCACAATGGGTTTCTTGGGTGAAACCCCGAGACCAAAGTTGGCACCACTTTTCTGAGCTATCAAGGCTGCCTCTTTGCTCTGGTGTTTCTTTCCTTGAAGATGTTCAGTTAAAGCACGCTCGCTTGTGGCACTCACCTGACAGATTGCGCAGCTCCATTCTTCCTTAACTTTCTTCTTTGACCCATCTGAATGAGGCTTGCTTGAATCTCCAGCAACTGAAGGTGCCGACTTCCGTTTTGTTCCAGACAGGCTCCCACCGGTCTACAATAAGAAAAATTCAATGACCTGGCACTTGTCAAAAGCTAACTTATCTCATGGGTTATGATAGTATTGACAACATGATCACCATACCAGATAAAGCAACACAATTTAACAGAAAGGAGAGAGCAAGGAAATCCCTGGTCAGCTTTCCTACTGTTGAATCGTGCAACTAAAGTTAAACACGGTGACTGCTGGTGCAACTATTATATGTGTAGCCTACTTGTACTTTAAACAAACTAGGGTACTCGCACAATGCAGCGAGATACATCTCGAAATATAAATTTGAAGATATCTTAAACTTTTGAAATATAAAATATAAATTTGAAGATATCTTAAACTTTTGAAAAAAATATACGATATTAGTATCAAATTTAACTATTTAAAAGTTCTCCACTTTTATAATTTTTTTATTATAGTTTAATTTAGACTATAATAACGAGGTAATTTTATTTTTGGTTTAATAATACAAGTAAAAACCAATAATTAAGTATTCTCTTATGACTCAATTATTATCCTAATTATATTTTAGTTTTTCGTATATTTAAAATGAGATGTTTATCCTTATTTGATTATGTTTATCTATTCTTAGTTACACAGATTCAAATATGAAGCTTTAATAAGTTGTACTTGTGCACAATTTAATTGTAATCTTGAATTTTAAGTAATATGCATTAGTAAACAATACTTTATGCATAAAAAATGATTTTCAAGAGTTTTTGTCAAATGTTTTATAATATAATATAGATAACATGCTTATCAACATCCTACAACAGTTTAGCTGAGCAAAAGAATCAAAACTAACGCTCACCTAGTGATATAGGAAGTCAAAATCTTGAACACTAGCACAACATATGGTATACACCAAGGAATAACAGTTATTGGCGACGAAGAAGTCAGAAGGTAAATATTTGAGACCTTTGAATGTCCCTTAAGGTTTTATTATAATCTTGATGTCTGCCCATTAACATCCCCTACATTCTGTTCACAATGAAGTTAACACTGGGGACAGGCAGTACTAAACAACCCAAAAAATCTCTATTTCTCATGATCTTATCCACATTAATAAACAATAGAAAGACCAGACCAGACCAGACCAGACCAAACCAAATGTACCCAACACACAATGGAACCTGTTTTGAACCTATTTCTCATGTTTACCGTACTTGTTGTGAAGCCCCCCAGGCTTGCGAAAAATGTTTTACGAAGAAGTTTTAGGGGAATCTTGAGCAACTCCGAAAGCTTGTCAAGAATGGAAGGAATTAAGGTTTTGAAAACTTACCGAAGAGCCTGGGATAATTTTGGAAAAGGAAGAAAAGGCTCGGAAAATCACAAGTACAGTAAAACAAGAAAAAAGATTAAAACAAATACGACGACTAAAAGCATAAGAGAGAGTACGAACAACTAAATGGCCAAAAGACGAAGTATGGTAAAACAATAGCACAAACAAGCCAGCCAAAAGAC
>NC_037529.1:10810649-10822990 GCF_001531365.2 Cynara cardunculus var. scolymus | reverse complement strand
ATGAAAACTTGACTATTCTATTCATAAAGCTCATAATAACTATGATATGGTAAAACAACTAAATGGCCAAAAGACAAAGTATGGTAAAACAATAGGACAAGTAAGCAAGCCAAAAGACCCGCCCCTGATTCAATTTCTGACTACCCCCAAMGAGACCCCTCTACCTATCCTAGGACTATGATAACTCATTGTTGTCGGCCCTCTAACCCTCCCCTAACCCGCCCTCTACCTCTCTAACCCCCATCCACAGTAACTACACGATTTAGACTAAATGATGGTGGCATGTATTATGAAATTAGGATTAGAACCTACACTTATTTAGAACAAGATTTAGATGAAAACTTGACTATTCTATTCATAAAGCTCGTAATAACTATGATATCCAGAAACACACTTGACAATCTTAGATCCCAACATGACCAGATCTAAATATAACAAGGCATCGTTTTTGCATACCATCCCTCAATCACTTTCCATGAAATCCTCTACATTCTCACTTAAATCTTATTGATAACTGAAAGTACAAAGTGTAAAGGTAGTTCTTAATGTCTGGGTACAAGTAGCTACATAGTGAAGCTCGATTATAAACATAACCTATGAATAGCATTATCTACATAAGGAACTGGATGAATATGAGGTCAGGCCTAACAATAGGCATTTGATAGCAGTTCCAGAATGACAAATCATCATCCACAAGTTACATCCCAAAGTTTTGAGGGATAAAATTATCAAAATCACCGGCAAATGATAAGTGGTAGTATGCAATTATCGTGACAAATCATCAAGAATACATACTCCACCTAAGTGCACTTGCAGGTGGTTGTCCACACCTCCAAGCAGCAGATCAAAAACCATCATATGAGGGTGAACAAACCCTGATAAATGAAAATTGGTAGAACCCTGGACACAGTGCTGCCACAAGTCATTGTGGTCTCGCTGTTCTTGACAAATGATCTCCACAAACATGGGCTACTTAGGATCTTCAAGTCTGACTTTGAACTTGCCAATGACAACGTTTGGCAACATTTACTAGTAGTAAATGCACCAAAATGATGAAACAATAACTAAAAACTAATGAATTTACGATCCCTCCCCCCCAAAAAAAACCACCCAAAAAACAAAAAATTATGAAAGAAACACACTTTTCCATACACACACACACACGTGTTCTACTCATCCGGTTTTAGTCTTCTATAGATCTGCAAGCATTTTTCTTCAGTCCAAAGAGATGTCTCCAATAAATATTTGCTGTTTTTATGGCAGCCCACATCAGACTATTGCCAAGCTTGATAGGTCTTAACCTCTTAGCCCGATCTGTTACAGATGTCCTTGACCACCTCATTGATTTCCTTCATGCACAGGATGTGGATAAAAAAAAGCAAATCAGAAAACCACTTTTCAACATCCATGGCATTCACACGTAATTGACATGTGCAGCAGAAGGCTGAACCCTAAGGAGGCGTTTGGTTCACAGAATGGAATTTGGTGGAATTGGAATCCGTCAAAGGAATTTGACCACACGTTTGGTTGGTAGGAATTGGAATGAAAGAGAATTAGAATCTCCATCTCCTTTATTGTCTATCCGTCAAAGGAATTTGACCACACATTTGGTGGAATTAGATGCTTATAATTGCATAATTTCTGGGAGTATACATGTCGTTGGGTGTGTTTAATCCGCCATGCTATAATTTGCCAAATTTGTGGTTTTGATGATTTAACCCTTATGCATGGGTTAATTGTTTTGTGTCATCAAGTAGGAAGTTTGAGGTTCCCATCTTAAATGATAGTAAGTAGACACTAAAATTCGAATGGGAACCTGGAGGTGGAACTCAACTAGAGAATGAATGGGCACTAAGAATCGGTATTCTTAAGGTGAACTCGAAGAAGTGTGCACTAAAGATATGGTGGCCTTGAGGTGAAACTAACGGATAGACGATAAAGGTATTGAGGATTCGAGGTGACACTTGATATAGTGAGTACTAAAGTCATGAAATCTTAGGTGTAGTTCAATAACTTTGATACGTGGCCTACTTTTGTGTTCCGTCACATTCATGGAAAAAGGTCTCCCCTGTCATTGAAAGATGTATTTGCATTTTTGGAGTATTTAAATAAAAGATTATTTCAAAAGGTGTCGTGTATTTTGCATCCATGTTTCTACCTAGGAAAATCGTCATTTAAAGAGTGTTCGTGCAGTGATATTGTTTTGTGTTTAAAGTATAAACTACTTGAACTTACTAGACTTTAAGCATAACACTTTTTCTGTCAGCATGTGCATCAGATCCTTATGGGGTTTGGTACTAGCAGCACTTGTGAAGAGTTGAGTGCTAGTTAGAGGCTCGAGAAGGTTTTAGCTTTTTAGGACGTCTTCCGTACTTTGGAGATCAATACTAGTATTGGATTTTAGTAACAACCATGAGTATCCTACACCTAGTAAAATGTTTGGTTTGTAATTTTTTGATGTAAATCCTTAAATTTCCATTTTAGGTAATTCGAGTGATCCATTAAAAATGAATTTATTTTTCAATTGATGCATTATAAAAAAAATTAAATTAGTTCTTTTCCAGATTTTAGGGTGTTATACAAAGTACTTGAACACTTTATGAAATTACCCGATAGTCACTCCTTTCCTCCTAAGAGAACTAAGGCAGAACCATCTTCTTCGTTCACCTTATTAGCTTTTAGAATACCCTTTGACAACAGGATGTCAATATAGAAACAATTTTATTACGAGATCATGACAACATACACCATATTTTGACATGTCTAATATGGAAATATCAATCTACTGAATAATGTATCACAACAAATGATTGTAATTGCTTTTTTCAAAAGGGTTGAAATGGACTCAAGTGCTACCTTAAACTTGAAGTAATAGTAATAAGTGGTTATATCAGAATTATAAACAATGAAATAGCCTTAAGCTAATCTTTTTACCAAGTAATGTTAAGACTGACAACTCCATTTAGTATGCAGAGTCCGAAAGGACACACCCCATATCACAGATGTACCCTAAACTACACACCCCATATCACATATGTAGCCAAAACTACACAGCTCTACAACCTAACGTCCGATCAACTGTGCGCAGGACCACACTGCCACCATGCTTTTTCCATGTTTTGTCCTATTGCATTTATTACCATCATACTATAAATATAGGCCCAAAGGCCTTCACCTATCTAGATTTTGATCTTGGACACAAGCTAGGCTTCTTGTAACCCTCTATTTTATCTATAACCTTTCATTAATTTTGATCGTCAGAGTCGATCCTCGGGATAACTCTTGGGATAGTTCCAAAAACGCTTCTTTCTGTGTGAGTGATTCCAGGCTTCAATTCACCACCCTCCTAAGGGGAAGTTTCTATCGCAACCCTTGCCCGAGTAAGTGAAGTTCACTATCATCACCAACCAGTACTACTACACTATTAAAATAAATAATAAGATTATGGGTTTAAGAATAGGCCAAAATAGGAATCACAGTGTATGCAAACTAGATTGAGAACATGCAAGACAGGAAAACCATTGTTCAAATCTGGTGAACAGACACCCTCAATGAACACAAATTTGGTATTTGATGTAGGGTAAACTACTTTTGTAATACCTATTTATCCAGTATGGCAGTATGCAATGCAATTCACATCAGGCAGCGATTTCCCCCACACAAGGGGATTAAGACAGGATGCGGGCTCAAGTATGAGGCAAAAAAATGAAATATACAGAAATGACTCCAGAAACTGTGGATAAAATGCAAGAAAACAACTTCTGAATGTATGATACATGAATGTACACACAGAAGACAGATACTAACCAGAAGGATAACTTCCTTTTTGGTATCCTCAGGGAGAGGCGTAGGAATCCTTTCAATCTTAGGTGAGTCGCGAAGCCGCTGAAATGGAGCAACCTCAAAACCCCTAAACGCAAGGCGATTGCCGCCATGGGGATACTTCTCCTCAAGAGACATCACAATTCTCCCTTCCAGTCCAATGGGTTGCTGATGCAAAATTCTCCGCTCGATATTATTGTGGTTCGGCTGCATTGATAGTGACATAAAGGGCGAGGAGAATCCTCTGCCGCTCCTCATAGCCATCATCTCCCGCTCCATCATCAGTTCTTTCCGCACTTCTGCTTCCAGAATGCGCGTACGTGCCATCTCCTCTGCAATGATCTCCGCTCTAATCCTCTCCTTCTCACGCTCCCGTTGGATCGCCTCCCTCATCTCCGAAGGTCCTCCAAATACCCCCAGTCCTACATGGCCTCCACCACCAAAATTTCCGCTCTGAGATCCTACTGCAACTCAAAAATATCAAAAGAATCAGACCTTCGATCTCTAAAAAATCAACCTTAACATGCGAATGTCACTTACATATCCAGCATTCTTAAGGCTTAAAAATCAAACAACTCATCTCTATTCTCCAGATAAATGAAAGAAACAAAATCAGTAGTGATCACAAACCTCGAATGGCCTGTTCTCTGAAGTAAGTACAGGTCGACGAAGAAGGCTGCTTAAGAGAAAATGGATTTTGCTGGCCTTGCGCATCTGCATCCATAGGTCGAAGCGTGAAGTTGATTGCTCCAAGAGGGAAAGGTTAGGGTTTCATAGAGCGCCAAGTGATAGCAATGGGTATAGTGATGATCCAGACATATGATGGCTTGGATATACTCTTGTTGACTTAAGGCAGAGGCAGACCATCAACCCTCCACACGCGCCTTTTCAGCGACTGCAACATACGAATTCGATACTTTAAACTTGTTAAAAAAAGAAAATTTCCAAATGCCTTGAGTGATTAAGTTTGAACAATTTTTGAATGAATAAATTTATTATTTTTTCATTTTATTAATAAATCAGTGTAGAAGTAGAAAAGTGCAACAAATTAATAAAATAAAATTACATCTGTATTTACTTTCATTTATTTTTTAAGTTTAAATGATAATCACATATGTTTGTTATCATCATCTCATTGTCATTTGAATATAAAAACATTTATTAACTTCTGTTTCCCATTTTTCCATTGAATCTAAGAAATAAATAATTGATAATGAACATGGTATTTAATTATTTTTTATAGTTTATTGTACTTTGTTACTGATATAGAGAGAGAGAGATTGTTTCAAATACAACCCGTCGTATTTGTACAACCAATGCAACCCAATAAATTGAGATATTTATGAAAATAATGAGAGCTCATTTATTATGATTTGAATATTTATGCAAGATAAATATGATTCATTAATTATGATCAATACTTTATATTATAAAACAATCAAAACTTCTATGAGATCATATATTAATCAAATGAAATAGACGGTTGAGATTAGATTGTATTGGTTGCACAAATGTCAATGGTTGTATAATAACCAACCTATATATATATATATATATATATATATATATATATATATATATACATATACATATATTACTTTCGTTTGATAAGTGTTAGGAATTGGTTCAAAAAAATGTTCAGAGACTTAGGGGCCGTTTACCTAAATGCTTTATCGGTAAGCCGCTTACCATTAAAAGTCAATACTCTAATTTATTTTACTGTGTAAGATTGTAATATATAAAAATGGTATCATATATAACAATTTACCCGATAAGCGCTTACCCGAGTAAGAATCGTGATCTTCACTTACCGAGTAACACTCTTTATCTTATCGTTGCTTTTACCGGGTAAGATTCTTGATCATTGTCATGTTCATCCGGTAAGAAATATTATCCAGTAAGCA
The DNA here is from genome assembly GCF_001531365.2 of Cynara cardunculus var. scolymus. Classification (NCBI taxonomy): domain Eukaryota; kingdom Viridiplantae; phylum Streptophyta; class Magnoliopsida; order Asterales; family Asteraceae; genus Cynara; species Cynara cardunculus. Next base: position 10,817,264 of record NC_037529.1, on the reverse strand, counting down.
CTTACCGAGTAAGCGTTTAGTAAACGGCTCCTTAATCACTTAAAATATTAAAGTTCATTGGGTAAGCACTTTACTAAGTCACATTACCTTACGAGATGAATATGGTAAGAACCAAGAATCTTACCCAGTAAGAAGGAGATAAAAACCGAGAGTCTTACCCGGTAAGTGAGGGAAACGACTCTTACCATGGTAAACACTTACTGTTGCATACGATGTCGTTTTGGTGAACTAAAATTCTACCTAGTATGTAAGTGATAGTGTTAAATTTTACCTAGTATTTAAAATTTAGTCGATCAAAAAGACTATTTACATTAATTTCCCATATAACTATTTGGTCTTGTGAGTTGCACTCAAAAGAGAATACCTTGCTTTCTTTCGTTGAAATTGAGAGCTATAAATAATTGGATACTTAGTGGAGTGAAAAAGGGATAATATCCATATTCAATCTATAACTTTATGTCATCTTTACAGATATAATTCTTCTTATTTAAGCTACAGGCTACTTTTTAATTAACATATTCCAAAACTTCATGTTGAGCTCTTAAAACCGAAAAATGTCCCAAATCTCGTTTTGAACTAAAATCAGGCCAAAAGGCCTCTTGACTATTTTAGCATAGCCAATGTAAATCTCATAAGCCAAAAAGACATATTTTCCCACTTTTAACAATCATATGGCACCTACAGCATAAATAGGTCCATAACTAACACGTCATTGAAGTATAATAGCCAAAAGGCCTAAAACCATAAGGATGTATTTACAAAATGTCCACCAAGCCAAGAGAGGTGTTTCTCAATTATTTACACACTTTTGACGAAAAAGGGCTAATATGCCATCACCAAAAGTTTACAAGTTGGGTAGAATCCCCATAATCAAATTGACAAACACTTGGACTTGAACAATAACACCAAATAAGTCATTTTTAACTCAAAATACATTTCTTAACAGTTAAAATAGTTAAAGTAATACTTTGTCTCACATCATCCGAATACCCAATAAACCCCCCTTTCATAACCCAATTATGCTCAAGACGTATATATTCATTCGTTAAATTCATCAAATATGAACCAAGCTAATAAAAATGTGTTCAAACCTCAAAATAAAGATTTTTTGACATGTATATAGTTTTGCAAAACAATTATAACAAATCTTGTTAGATTTATGCTAAATCTAGGTTTTACCCCAAAACTGGAATTTTCTTTGATGAAAACTTGAGATCTTGAAAAAAGACTCCCAATCTAAGATGTGAAGCTTCAAGAATACTTTAATTTACTTCTAAATCTAATAAATGCAGCACAAGAAATAAATTAGAGGTTGTAGGTGCAAATAGACCAAAAACCCTAGGTTAAAAGATGAAAATTTAGATCTTGCCTTATACCCTTTGGAATCTCAAATCACCAAGTTAAGACTTCCAAAAGCCTTAAAACCGGACCTAGCAGAACAATGAGGTTCAAGGTAGAGGCGAGAGGTAGAGGAGAAGAGGTGAGGACGAGTGATGAGAACGAGAGTGAGGAATGGCATCTGGATAACCTGCGTAAGACCTCAACCATGTTGGGCGGCTTATGAGGCAGTATAGGGCAACAGACTAAGTCGCCCGAACCTCTCACCTAGCATACACACACGTCGCAAGACGATTTCTCCTCCACGCCTTAACAACCAGGTTGACTCGCTTCAGGCGGCCTAAGGGTCCCCCGTGGGTAGCCTCAGCTTAAGGCTTCAAAATCTTAATATGTTCTACTTGCTCGACCCAAACAGAAACATGGGCGACTTTCCTCGTGGCTTTAGCCACGTAGGAAGTCGTGGGGAGCTATTTCCTCCTTTTTCCTCCATATTTTGATTCTCAAACCACTCTTAACATACTAAGGCCTCAGAATTAACATTAAAACACCAATTATTCACAATTTCATACAAAATTCTACGATTACTCAAACAATTATGAATTCGAACGAAATTATAAAAATACGGGTGTTACATCAGCAGGTGGTTCAAATTGGTRGTGGTTGACAACGGTCGACAGTAGGTTAGATCAGTGGTGGTCGACGGTGGTCGACAGTAGGTTAGATCGGTGGTGGTTGACAACGGTCGACAGTAGGTTAGATCAGTGGTGGTCGACGGTGGTCGACAGTGGTTCAGATTGATGGTGGTCGACAATGGTCAACGGTTGATAGGTGTTAATTATTAACCCTATTTACATCACTTTGCACTGTTTAATTTTACTTCCCCAGTTGAGTCTTTTTAATCTCTTCTTTTATGTTTCTATATTTATGGAGTTTTATATATATATATATATATATATATATATATGATGTATAATATGCTTAATTGGCCAAAAATTTCACTTATGACAAAATATTTTGAAATTCTACAGGACTTTAAAAAAACAGTGCAGCATGATGCTGTAAAATTGTGCAGTGGGTTTGGAGCTACTTTTTGGGTTGGATTTTGAGACCCATTTTTTTAAATTTGGGCTTCTTCTCTTGGGCTTTGTGGACCACACTTGGGTCCTAAGCTTCCTAAGGGGCTGTGTATAGAAGGCTTAGACTCATTCGGAATTTGGAAATGATATCATTTTTTTTATTAACCTGGATATCCAGCCCGCTATGCGAGCCGACTAATTCCAGGACAACCACCTGCTTTGCAGATAGTCTGAAGTCACCGCATTTGAACCTCCGTGGCCACAAGGAGATTTTTTTCCTCATTGGATAAACCTAGGACCTCCTGGTACTTTTGACCTATGAAGTCAAACTCAAACCAATCAGGCACCACCCTTATGGTTAAAGGATATCATTTTTAGTCACATAATTTGTAACTTAAACAAAAACACTTTCTCCTTTCTCTCTCTAGTTTTATGTACTTTAATTTCAACTTTTAGCTTTTGTTCTTCAACTAATATTTATGATATTATTTGTGTTGGTAAGTTCTGCTTCATTTCTTTAATTGCCATTTATCGTTAACTTTAATCTTGGTTTTACTTTTAGAGAACACCTTACAAACGTGACATTATGTTGGATTAAAAATCCATTATGATCGGTCAGTTACCATCTCAAAAGCCAAAACACTTATTTTTAAAAGTAAATCATGCAAATATTTATGAATTATAATGAAACTTTACGTGCAAATTTTCATTCTAGTCTTTTCTTTATTTATTTTAATTTACCGTTTTACATTTACATTTCTTGCATTTACTTTATCACACTTTAATTCACGCAATTTACTTTACGTCATTTAAATTTCCATGCAATTTAATTTTAGTTTTTATTTTAGAAATCCGTAACTTGCGCAACAAGTTTCATTCTTTACATCATTTACTTTATTTGTTTTCATCCATTAGTTTGTAAAGACTTCGATGCAGACTTTGACGAGGATCAAATGGCTGTTCATGTGCCTTTTATCTGGGAAGGCTCAATCAGAGGCATGTTTATTTATGTTTTATAATATGAATCTTTTGTCTCCAACTACTGGAAAGACATATAAAAACTGGTGCTATTGCAGCTACACCTCCCGCTTTGTCAGGCCTTTTATCTGCGGAGGCTCAATCAGAGGCATGTTTACTTATGTTTTATAATATGAATCTTTTGTCTCCAACTACTGGAGATCTCATTTCCGCACTAACTCAAGATATGCTTAGTGGACTCTATGTCTTAATGAGTGGAAATTGTCGGAGTATTTGTGTAAATAGGTATAATCCATGTAATCGTAGAAACTATCAAAATGAAGATTACAACCGTAAGTAGACATAAAAAAAACCCTTCTTCTGTAGTACTTATGATGTAATTGGAGCTTACTGGCAAAAACGAATCAATTTAGGTAGTTCCCTGGCCCAGCTGGGCCATCCTAAATTTGAGCCAGAGACCTCGTCTGTGAAGTAAATCATTGCACCTACGATCCAACCAATTGGGAGAATTACTTTCAGAGGCTCCTTTAAAGTTGAATTACAGTAGGGATTAAAGGAGGTTAAAGATCGTAAGGAAGATGAGAGCATAAGTCATTTGATGGATAAAAATAGGTTAAATATGCGACTGCATTGTATGGGCACGTACGATTTTTTTTGAAGATTCTACGATAAATTTCTATTACGGGTTTACAAGGAATTTTTTACAGACATTTTGACGTTTACATTTATTATTTTAAGATTTTATAATGAATTGTTATAGATGCTTATAATGTGAATCATGTTATACATTAAGGTCAGTAGTACGAGACTCTCAATAAGATAAATACAATTTTACAAAACTGAAGTACAATGACAGTCTGAACTCCATACGTACAATTTTTTTAAAACCTTGCATAATGTTGCAAAGCACGAGTACACATTCAGAGATCTTTTACCAAACGCTTATCAAGTAAATGCCTACTTTATCATATGAATGTGGCAAAATCGAGAATCTCACTTGGTAAAAGGTGACACGGGGACCGAGAGTATTACCTAATAAGTAAGTAAGAAGAGTCTTACTCAATAAGCACTTAATGGATACAAATACTTACCAATAATCAATATTGTCGGCCGAAAAACTTACCCAGTAAAATAGAAGGTTGACTCTTCCTGATAAACATGTAAATCCGCACCTAAAAAAATTATAAGCTTTGACCGGCGATTTTTATCCACAAAACTCTCCAAATAAATTTATTGACTTATTTCGGTGTGACACCGGTAATAAACACTTTTGAGTGTTTGGATAAATAACTTATACAGATGTCAAACCGGTAATAAAGATTTTTTAAGAAGTTAAACAATTTTGACTTATAATAAGTTGATAAGTTGTTTTGTATAAAAGTATTAAAGAGGTGTTTGTGATTGCTTATAAAAGCTGCTTTTTAACTTATTTCAGTTTGGTACCGGTGATAAGCTGTTTTCTGGTGTTTGGATAAGGAAAAAAACTGCTTATACCGGTGCCAAACCGGTAATAAGCTATTTTCTGGTGTTTGGATAAGAAAAAAAACTACTTATACCGGTGCCAAAGTAGTAATAAGGGGGTGTTTGGGATTGCTTATCGGAACTGCTTTTTAACTTATTTCAGTCTGGCACCAAAGATAAGTTATTTTAAAGTGTTTGGGTAAAAAAAAAAACTGCTTATACCAGTGTCAAACCAATAATAAATAGTTTTTGATAAATTAATCCTTACTGACTTATGAAAAACAACTTATATAATTATATAACCCTCTTTTAATTTATCCAAACATCATATACCTCTCATCATCATCATTCCTTCCTCCTCACATAAAACTTTCATCGATATCCTTTGCCCTTCATCGTCCTCCATCGATTCCTCCAAAGATCGATACCTTAACGATTCCTCCAAACAAATCGATACCCTAATCCTGCTACAAACAGATTGATAATCTCACGATTCCTCCAAACAGATCGATATCCTAACCCTGCTACAAACAGATCGATACCCTAACGATTCCTCCAAACAGATCGATACCCTAACCCCTGCTACACAACAAATACGATTTCTGCAAGTTTTGAGGTTAGTGATTCACAATTTCTGCAAGTTTTGTTTTTTGTTTCAATATATGTATGTATTGTATGTACAAATCCACTCATCCCTGCTTATACAACACACACATAGAGACATGCTAACCTAAACAACGAATATCTAGAATTCACATACCATAAGAAGCATATGCATCTCTGTCTTGTACAAATCCACTCACCCTTGCTGTTTGGAATGATGTGATTGCCCTAGCTCACTGAAAACAACCGGTCATCACCACCGTCGTCTGAAACTTGCTTCCCACCGTACTAACTGGCTCACCCACGGGCGGAGCTACCAGGGTGTGCCCACCCTGGAAAAAGGCCATTAAATGCACTTTAACACCTCGTCCCTCACCACTCGTGACTCGACAACAACCGGTGACCTGCTTCCGGCGGGACCGCCCTTATCTGGTTTCCTCTAACTCCAATCGGAGATCTGCCAAGTTAGGGCACATTTTGTCGGCCTCTTCTCCAATTTTCTGGTTGTATCCAGGTATCTAACACTAATAGGCGATAACCTTATCTATCTATCACCAGCCTGACTCACATTTGTCTTGGAGTTTTTCTCAAACATGACTGAAATCGTATGTCATTCTCTGTCTTGTATTGCATATGCCAGGTTAAATAAAGTAACCTACATCACTCCTGAGGGTTTGGAGAACTGAAGACCCCTTCTGTCAGCTATGGCAACCCAGCTTGTCAAAAGACTAACTTCCAACCCGCTTCGTTCACTCCTTTACCTACGCCTCAAGACAACCTCCTCCCAGTATGTAGCTTCTAGGGTTAGAGATGCTACCTTTGAAAAGCTAATGGACAAGTACAAAAACCTCCTAAAAGTTGTCTCCATTCAAGACCTTATCCTTGCAAACCACAGCAACAACCCGCCCTCCGTCTCGGTCGATTTCCTGAACCGGCTCTCTCAAAAGCTCCACCTCAACCGCGGTGCCACTGCGTTCTTGCGCAAGTACCCCTACATATTTGAAATCTTCTATGACCCCTCCCTCTCTCAACCCTTCTGTAAGCTCACCCCAGCCGCCATGCAACTATCATGTGAAGAATMTGTTGCTATTCTCGACACTCGCACACTAGTCATTGACCGTTTGATTCGGCTTCTTTCCATGTCATTATCCAAGACGTT
>NC_037529.1:10807492-10808894 GCF_001531365.2 Cynara cardunculus var. scolymus | reverse complement strand
CAATTACCATGGTTGGTTTTCTAGTGTGCATCCTATTGATATATCTTGAAGTTTAGTCAACAATAGAAACGATGTCATCAGATGTGGTAGTAAATGACCCAATCYGATTTCCTAATTACARCAACTAACAAGATTCATTTGTGCTGTGTTATAGAAGGGGTTTCTATGTAGTGTATATCATGCGCTAATTAAAAGACAGCAGATTACTGTTAGTTAAATGCTTGAAATACATTTTAATAAGCAGAACAAGAACATAACKTTGTTGCATTTCTGCAACTATCTCGGTTGTGGTGCCTTCYACAACGCAACCCCCGGCTCCTTCCATCGCACCCTTGCATATACAATACACACATACACCATTCAACCGTGCCCCYTTCKACACRCCCTTATATCAGTTCGAAAACACATGTTCTTTGTGTTAATTATATGAAACATCGTTCTGATCCTTGCCACATCCAAAGTAGATGGGTATCTTTTTGTTGATCACTCTTAGTCTTTTTTGCTCTTTGGTCAAAAATTTAAAAGGTTGCATCCTTAAGCTTAACCAAAAGGTTGGGCTTCATTTAGCAATGATTTTGCCTTCTTTTTTTCGAAGTATGAACTAGATAGAAAAAACTTTATTTAGCTGAGATCTCGTATTTTCTTCTCGAGTTTCTTTCTGGATTTGAGAACTTTGTTCTTTTTTTTGGGTTAAGTGAATAATTATCATTCAATTATTGGTCTTTTGCTTCAATAATCACCGCATCTCTATCTTTACGGTGTAATTTGTTGTATTTCCTCTTTTGTGCACCAACTACTATGTATTTGTGTTTGACAGCGATAAAAATGTCCATCGCTGCTTCATTTTATTTATGAAAACCGGTTGACAATGTATATGAAAACGTTAATAATATTAACTTTTGTTCCTGTTTTTTAGTAGAAATATGTACATATATTTTATTTTTGCTACTAAATATATGAAAATTGCTAAGTGTAGGTCAAGTTAATATGCATCTTAATAATTTCTAAATGTGAAAAGTATGTGGCTGTTCTACATACAACCTTGCATATAGAAGACACTTGGAATTGCTGATTTCAGTCTTTTTGCTTTCTGATTTCATGACCTTCTTGATCTTGCTCCCATATCATCCATTTCGATYTTCTTGTGTTAYCAAAGGTGTGGTGCTCCCTGCCTTAACGTTCTTGCAGTATGGAGTCCAGATTTCATGGTTCTCTTGTGGTAACTCCTTGCTATATGATTTCACTATGCCATCTGATTCATGACCTCACATCTTTTTGTGGTATCAAAAGTACATACTGCTCGTTGGTTTCAGGTTCCGCTTGTACTGTTGGTTTTTTATTAGCCTTGGACAATAGACTATGGGACTTCTGCATTTAAGCTGGTATACATTATCTGACTGTG
>NC_037529.1:10798915-10806872 GCF_001531365.2 Cynara cardunculus var. scolymus | reverse complement strand
CGTGCTTGCTTCATGTTCGATATTATAGATTTTTGGTAGTACGGATGAATCATTCCATCCTACGATATCAGAAGTGTGGTCCAGATTGGCCTTCTTCTGTTCTTGTGTGTGTGAACTCAACAAATTCTAACATTTAACAAACCATCTTCAAAATAACTTCGATGAAGCCATAATGCCCAAGGAATCAAGGCAAACCTCAGAACCAGAAGGTCAACGTATAGGTCAAGGATCAGATCTGCTAAGAACCCTAGTTTTGGAGCTCCCATTAAAGGGGTGTTTTTGTTTTGATAGGATTTGAGGGACAATTGTCATAATGATTCTGGGTTGGTTAACATTTTGGACATTATTGTTGCTGCTACCAATAGTTTATATTTTTGATCATGTTGGTCATGCCCGCAAGTTGTGCATTAATGCTGCAAGTTCATCCAAAATCATCAACACCACCTGTTAATATCTAGAGTGAAATTGCATTTTATGCACAAACTGTTGTTTTCATAAGGTCTGGTCACATTGCTAATATGGTGTTGAAATGTAGCTAGCATTTTGTTCACAAGGGCATTTAGGACAGAACACATGTGGTTTGTATGGCTGCATTGATCAACGAAGACTCTAAAAGGTTAACAAACAGTATGACACAATAATGCACAATAGAACTCACAGGTCGACTTCCAACGTTAATTCAACTTCTCAAAGAATTAGCACAGTGAAAACTTCTTCTAATAAGCAGCCTATCCTTCATTACATGGCTGCAAGAGATATAAGTTAGAATAAAAGATGAATATCTAACCATGGTACTCTAGGGGATGCTCCGATGCTGTAACACATGCAGGGCTATACCAGATTTTGACCCCCATGAGTGATGGTGGCTCGAAGTTGGATCTAGCGCATCTCTATCAATCAGGGTCTCGTTATTAAGTTAAATTACATTTTCTTTTTGCTTTTCTGTTCAGATTATCAAAATTCACAGCAAAACTTCTCATAAACTTTGTGTTAGGATACATAATATACTTTCTTTTATCTTTCTGATTCAGACCTTGGTTATAATAAGGCCATGTTGACACTCTAGCTTTGCTCTGCTGTTCAAGGCATACCATGCCAATAAGAAGGGTAGTTCATCTTGCTCCTAGGTTCGTTTCCCATTGAATGTAAATACCCTTGTGGCATCGCCAAGCTCCCTATGGGAGGGTTTTCAACAGTTGTAGGACTGTGCGGCGGTCATGTGGATTAGTGGTGCCTTTGGGTTGCTGATACAACTTTCTAAAAGAAAAAGAACACCCAAAAGTCCAGAGTGTAGCATAATCAAATAGGGCTTGTAATCACCAAAAACCCACAAAAGTGACTGGAATGATCCTACTGATTGAGGTAAGGACTGTGTGCATCTTGTTACTTACACGTGGGATATATTGGGTCCATTTGGTTTGGTTATCTGCCCTGAATTTCCATAACCAGTGAATATTTCATATGGTTTCCAACCTTGATTTCCCCCAATTAACAGAAATCTCAGTCATCATCAAAAGCAAAATCAAACAAATTGAAACACCCAAATCACACATCTACAATAACTGCTTAAAGATAGAACCATCAATAGATTGAGAACTAAACACAATACAGAAGTCAACATTTAACTACATAAAAGGTAAATCATCAACAGATAGATCATAAATCGCACATAATGACAGGGATACAGATAGATTTGGTAAACAGCCCCTAAGACACAACCATACTCGTTAAGCAAGTGTATAGTAGCGATCGCGGTAATCGTCACGATCTGGATTAACTAGTACGATGGCATAGAGGGCATAGATTATCCCAGGAAGATAACCCAGTAGAGTCAACAACAAGCAGACAAAGAACTCCGCCTGCAATAACAATAAACATATCTCAGTTAACATTTCACAAACATAATGAATTACACARAAGGGGGGTTTGGGTAGTGGGATTTACCGTGCAGCAACCGTACCGGAGACAAACTCCGAGAGGTGGAAGGAGAAGAGCAAATAGGATTTCGCACAGGAGAGCACAACCTGATGTCATTATTGTTCTTGATCTCAGGCAGCTGATGAAATTTTCGATTCCGATCAACGTGAGATTTGTCCGATTGCAAAAAATGGAACTTCCGGCTGAATTTTGAAAGGATATATCAAAATCATACACGCAAAACACGTTTCAGAACTCTTACCATTTTTTGTTAAGAAACTCTATCACTTTGTCAATTGCATTTTTGGTCCATCGTTTATAGCTACTTTTCGGTTTTTGTCTCTATATTTGATGGTCTAAATTTCATGCTTTTCAAGTCCAAAGTGCTCACTTTTACCTGGGACTGTTTGTTAATTACTGAATAATTTGGTGTAGAATGGTTAAATGGTTAGAATGATACTTAGGGGCTGTTTGGATGCCTCTTAATGGTGACATTAAGAGGAAACCTCTTAATCGGTAAGAGGTATGAGTTGTTTGGCAAAAAAAAGGATCCTCTTAATGGTTACAAAAGCCTCTTAACGATTTGGTGTTTAAGGCGCTCCTAAATGATTCAGAGGGGTCTTCTTCCATGTTTGCCCTCTCAAACTTCAATAGCCGGCTGCTCCTCCCACGCCCCCACACTCATTCCTCCTTCCTCCATCCAATCGATGTCCTTCCTCCTTCCAATCAATGTCGCCTGCCATTAGTTGCTGCTGCGTCGATCGTTCCTCCCACGCTTGTTCCTCCTTCCTCCTTCCACCTTCCAATCGATGTCTCCTGCCATTAGTTGCTGCTGTGTCGCCTGCCATTAGGGGTCTGCTGTGTAGATCGTTCCTCACATAAGCTCGAATCATGTCTGAATGATTCATTTACCAGGTTATGTCCGCATCATTCAGGGGCTAGTTTTGTTTCACGATTGCCCTCCTATCGTCTTCATTGCTGCTCTCTTGGCTCTCGTATCTGATTTCATCGTCGCACCCTCATCTTGTTCTGTTTCTCCATCCTTGCACCATACCCTGTCTTCTTGTAGGTTAGTTTTTGTTTTACTTTCACACCCATCAAGTGTTTGTGTTATTGTCTGTGTGCTGTAGTGTCCCTGGGAGTAGTTACTGATATGGGTAAATTAACAATTTTGCAAATGATTCAGCAGTATCTGCATGTTCATAGATGTTCTGGCCAATTAACAATTTTGCAAACACCTAATATTACTATTAGATTGGCTGTAATGTAGTTCTTCATTTAAAATTCCAACATAGCATCCTCCAAGCCAGATGACCAAGCCTGTCAAGCACCCCATTTAGGCCTCCTGTAAGTAACCTCTTACTTTGTGGCTAAATAAATTAAACATTAAATTCTACTGGATGTTATTGAAATCTCCACTTGGAGATACCCACATTTCAATGGAACATGTTCTAATATAGGCAGAAAATAACTCTTCTGGGCCCAAATAAATAACCGTTATATACGTATATCATGCTTGAATTAGTAAACATGTGAACTGAATTATAATGATTGGTGCTATGGGAACTGCACACTGACTTCCTTTTCTTATTGAATCAAATGATTCAACTTGCAACCGGGGTCTTAACGATGGTGAGCCGATGACCTTTTGCCAAGCAGTATCTGCATGTTCATAGATGATATGTCGATGATAATCAGTACCAAGACCAAGGTGCTATCAAGAAAATCTGCATATGTATTATACATTTGTGTGTGTGGATTCTTGCTATTCTGTTATTCACTTCAAATTTGTGTCATATGTTGTCCTAATATTCAGCTCATGACGAAGTTTTGTAAAGTTCGTGAAAAATTGAATTTGCTTTTGTGATTAACTTCTTGATCCATTTTTTTGTCTGCCAGGAAGTGCAATAATGGCGGATTCAAAAATTATAACATGAATAATACAGATTGGATTAATATGAAATACGCAATTATATTTGCAAAGTAATTGTTTTATTCAGATATCTGTCAAACAACTATATTTCATTTAGTACTAAATCATACAGAGGGTTAAAATGGTAATTTGTTGTCATTCAGTGAACAATTACCAAACAACCTTGTTTCATTCAGCACTTAACCATTCTGACCCTCTTAACCATTCTGACCACTTAACTATTCTGTATTAAATCATTCAGCAACTGCCAAACAGTCCCTTAATCAGAATGATTAAGAGACTTTCATGATATAGTGTAAAATGAAATATAATTGTTTGGTAATTGTATACAATGGAATTAGAGATCTTAATGGTTAAGAAGATCAATGATACGAAATAATTCAGAGGGTTTTAGAAACCATTAAGAGGTAGACTTTTTTTTTTTTTTTGCCAAACAAGATTCACCTTTTAACGATTCAGAGATTGTCTCTTAATAGAACTATTAATAGGTAAACAAACAACCCCTTAATACCATTAAAGGAGACTTCAAACAACCTCTTAATAGTTCCATTAACAGGTGAATCTTATTTGATAAAAAAAAATCTGTCTTTTAATGATTTTAAAACCATCTAAATGATTTTGTATCATGAGTCTTCATTAATCATTTAGAGCCCTAATTTCGTTATAAACAATTATATTTTATTTTGCACTATATCATGAGAGCTTTTTCCTAATTATTCTGACCATTTAATCATTTTACATCAAATTATTCAGCAACTGTCAGACAGCCCATTCGTTAAGTCATTCATTTGTCCCTCATTTTTCATCTTTTTTTAGTCTCTTGTTTACGGTTGTTTCTTTTTTTGTCCTTAAAAAAATATACTCATCTTTTATGGCTAACACCCTTAAAAGAAAATTTTAAAATGGACCCAAACGTTATAAATTGCAAACTATAAGGTTATAATTCATAATTAATTTTTAAAGTGGACTTAATATGTTATCACACATAAACTATAAGGACTAAACATGCAATTTACTCTATTAATTATAATATCATATATTCTGTAATACAATAAATATTAAATATAATATTATATCCTCTRCTAAAACAAAATAGAGTAAAATGACTAAAAGTACTTTAAAATTAACATACTAAAAGCGTAACAAATGATAACCTATCAACGATCAAAATTATAATTAGTTTAAAAAAGAAACAAGACTTGACAGTGAGTGACAACTACATAGACTATAAGTATATTTTAAAGGTTGTTTACCGAACTTTCTATTAAGTCTTGTATTTCCGGATAAATTTATTTTTGGGTAAAGAAGTGTTGTTGTTTACCTTTTAATCTAAATCAACGGTCTGAATGACATAAATGATTGATCTACTCTAAAGGAGGCGATTCTGTAATCTAGAAGGAGGAGTTTCTCAAAGGAGTAGAGTTGTCTTTTTTTGGCTGAATGGAGACAACACAACATATCTATTTGTACGATTAAGTCGCCTTCTATGCAAATAAACCACAAGTAAACAGCCTAAAAAAAACAGTGCGAATAAGCCAATCATGCCATTAAGCTCATTAAGCCGCAAATAAACACCCCCTTAGTTTGAAATAAATTTCTATTGAATGTCTGACCATCAAAGAAGTAAGTAAATCTTGAACTTCACTATAGATTTTGGTTAAATTGACGATCAATATTTGTCATAGCCTCGTAGGTCATTTCAATCTCATTTAATAGAGCTTTACATCAACTAAAGTTACGTTTGGTTTATAAAATAGAATATGTAGTAATTAGAATAGAATTCAATTATGTTTAATTATATATTTTGGTTAACAAAAATTGGAATATTTGTCAAAAGAATTAGAACGTTCGTCAAGTTCACTAACTACTTCAGATTCATCGTAAATAACCACATCCACAACCTTTTATGATATTTTCATACTGTCACTTAAAGGGTGGTGCCTGATTGGTTTGAGCTTAGCTCCAAAGGTCAAAAGTACGAGGAGGTCTCAGGTTCAAATCCAAGGAGAAATAAAAAAAATCCCCTTCTGGCCACGAAGGTTCAAATGCGGTGACTCTGGGCTATCTGCAAAGCAGGTGGTCGCCCTGGGATTAGTCGGCTTGCATAGCGAGTTGGATATCTAGGTAAATAAAAAAAAATTTGTCAACTGAAAACATGTACCGTATCTGAACTGAATCTTGTCCATTAACATCCTTCAACTATTCCATTGAATCTTTCAACCTTAACCTTCGAATAGGTACATGTGTATGATGTATTAACATTCTTTTTCAACCATACAATGAATAAAAAAGAAAGAGAAAATAGAATCTCGTTTTTTACATACTTGGTATAATAAACTCTCTAAAAACCGAGATAGATAATATTCGTCATCATCTAGACTCTTAATGAATATGTATTCATATAAATTAATTGGCAAAATAGAGAAAAAGACAGGTGGTGTTGATGATTTTGGATGAACTTGCAGCATTAATGCACAACTTGCTGCCATGACCAACATGATCAAAAATATAAACTATTGGTAGCAGCAACAATAATGTCCAAAATGTTAACCAACCCAGAATCATTATGACAATTATCCCTCAAATCCTATCAAAACAAAAACATCCCTTTAATGGGAGCTCCAAAACTAGGGTTCTTAGCAGATCTGATCCTTGACCTATACGTTGACCTTCTGGTTCTGAGGTTTGCCTTGATTCCTTGGGCATTATGGCTTCATCGAAGTTATTTTGAAGATGGTTTGTTTTGTTGAGTTCACACACACAAGAACAGAAGAAGGCCAATCTGGACCACACTTTTGATATCGTAAGATGGAATGATTCATCCGTACTACCAAAAATCTATAATATCGAACATGAAGCAAGCACGACACAGTCAGATAATGTATACCAGCTTAAATGCAGAAGTCCCATAGTCTATTGTCCAAGGCTAATAAAAAACCAACAGTACAAGCGGAACCTGAAACCAACGAGCAGTATGTAGTTTTGATACCACAAAAAGATGTGAGGTCATGAATCAGATGGCATAGTGAAATCATATAGCAAGGAGTTACCACAAGAGAACCATGAAATCTGGACTCCACACTGCAAGAATGTTAAGGCAGGGAGCACCACACCTTTGATAACACAAGAAAATCGAAATGGATGATATGGGAGCAAGATCAAGAAGGTCGTGAAATCAGAAAGCAAAAAGACTGAAATCAGCAATTCCAAGTGTCTTCTATATGCAAGGTTGTATGTAGGACAACCACATACTTTTCACATTTAGAAATTATTAAGATGCATATTAACTTGACCTACACTGAGCAATTTTCATATATTTAGTAGCAAAAATAAAATATATGTACATATTTCTACTAAAAAACAGGAACAAAAGTTAATATTATTAACGTTTTCATATACATTGTCAACGGGTTTTCATAAATAAAATGAAGCAGCGATGGACATTTTTATCGCTGTCAAACACAAATACATAGTAGTTGGTGCACAAAAGAGGAAATACAACAAATTACACCGTAAAGATAGAGATGCGGTGATTATTGAAGCAAAAGACCAATAATTGAATGATAATTATTCACTTAACCCAAAAAACAGAACAAAGTTCTCAAATCCAGAAAGAAACTCGAGAAGAAAATACGAGATCTCAGCTAAATATTGTTTTTTCTATCTAGTTCATACTTCGAAAAAAAAGAAGGCAAAATCATTGCTAAATGAAGCCCAACCTTTTGGTTAAGCTTAAGGATGCAACCTTTTAAATTTTTGACCAAAGAGCAGAAAAGACTAAGAGTGATCAACAAAAAGATACCCATCTACTTTGGATGTGGCAAGGATCAGAACGATGTTTCATATAATTAACACAAAGAACATGTGTTTTCGAACTGATATAAGGGCGTGTAGAAAGGGGCACGGTTGAATGGTGTATGTGTGTATTGTATATGCAAGGGTGCGGTGGAAGGAGCCGGGGGTTGCGTTGTGGAAGGCACCACAACCGAGATAGTTGCAGAAATGCAACAAAGTTATGTTCTTGTTCTGCTTATTAAAATGTATTTCAAGCATTTAACTAACAGTAATCTGCTGTCTTTTAATTAGCGCATGATATACACTACATAG
>NC_037529.1:10780401-10796560 GCF_001531365.2 Cynara cardunculus var. scolymus | reverse complement strand
AGAGTAAATTGCATGTTTAGTCCTTATAGTTTATGTGTGATAACATATTAAGTCCATTTTAAAAATTAATTATGAATTATAACCTTATAGTTTGCGATTTATAACGTTTGGGTCCATTTTAAAATTTTCTTTTAAGGGTGTTAGCCATAAAAGATGAGTATATTTTTTTAAGGACCAAAAAAGAAACAACCGTAAACAAGAGACTAAAAATGTAATTCACACTTCATTTTATAAATATAAAATAATAATAATAATATGTCTTAAATTTTTTAAAAGAAAAATAAATTGAGACAAAAAAAAAGATAGAAAAATGAGGGATAAATGAATGACTTAACGAATGGGCTGTCTGGCAGTTGCTGAATAATTTGATGTAAAATGATTAAGTGGTCAGAATAATTAGGAAAAACTCTCATAATATAGTGCAAAATAAAATATAATTGTTTATAACGAAATTAGGGTTCTGAATGATTAATGAAGACTCATGATACAAAATCATTTAGATGGTTTTAAAATCATTAAAAGATAGATTTTTTTTTGTCAAATAAGATTAACCTGTTAATGAAACTATTAAGAGGTTGTTTGAAGTCTCCTTTAATGGTATTAAGGGGTTGTTTGTTTACATATTAATAGTTCTATTAAGAGACAATCTCTGAATCGTTAAAAGGTGAATCTTGTTTGGCAAAAAAAAGTCTACCTCTTAATGGTTTCTAAAACCCTCTGAATGGTTTCGTATCATTGATCTTCTTAACCATTAAGATCTCTAATTTCATTGTATACAATTACCAAACAATTATATTTCATTTTACACTATATCATGAATGCCTCTTAATCATTTTGATTAAGTATCATTCTAACCATTTAACCATTTTACACCAAATTATTCAGTAATTAACAAACAGTCCCGGGTAAAAGTGAGCACTTTGGACTTGAAAAGCATGAAATTTAGACCATCAATTATAGAGACAAAAACCGAAAAGTAGCTATAAACGATGGACCAAAAATGCGATTGACAAAGTGATAAGAGTTTCTTAATAAAAAATGGTAAGAGTTCTGAAACGTGTTTTGCGTGTATGATTTTGATATATCCTTTCAAAATTCAGCCGGAAGTTCCATTTTTTGCAATCGGACAAATCTCACGTTGATCGGAATCGAAAATTTCATCAGCTGCCTGAGATCAAGAACAATAATGACATCAGGTTGTGCTCTCCTGTGCGAAATCCTATTTGCTCTTCTCCTTCCACCTCTCGGAGTTTGTCTCCGGTACGGTTGCTGCACGGTAAATCCCACTACCCAAACCCCCCTTCTGTGTAATTCATTATGTTTGTGAAATGTTAACTGAGATATGTTTATTGTTATTGCAGGCGGAGTTCTTTGTCTGCTTGTTGTTGACTCTACTGGGTTATCTTCCTGGGATAATCTATGCCCTCTATGCCATCGTACTAGTTAATCCAGATCGTGAGGATTACCGCGATCGCTACTATACACTTGCTTAACGAGTATGGTTGTGTCTTAATTTGGATCTGTATCCCTGTCATTATGTGTGATTTATGATCTATCTGGTGATGATTTGCCTTTTATGTAGTTAAATGTTGACTTCTGTATTATGTTTAGTTCTCAATCTATTGATGGTTCTATCTTTAAGCAGTTATTGTAGACGTGTGATTTGGGTGTTTCAATTTGTTTGATTTTGCTTTTGATGATGACTGATTGAGATTTCTGTTAATTGGGGGAAATCAAGGTTGGAAACCCATATGAAATATTCACTGGTTATGGAAATTCAGGGCAGATAACAAACCAAATGGACCCAATATATCCCACTTGAAAGTAGCAAGATGCCCGCAGACCTTACCTCAACCAATAGGATCATTCCAGTCACTTTTGTGGGTTTTTGGTGATTACAAGCCCTATTTGATTATGCTACACTCTGGACTTTTGGGTGTTCTTTTTCTTTTAGAAAGTTGTATCAGCAACCCAAAGGCACCACTAATCCACATGACCGCCGCACAGTCCTACAACTGCGAAAACCCTCCTGTAGGGAGCTTGGTGATGCCACAAGGGTATTTACACCCAATGGGAAACAAACCTAGGAGTAAGATGAACTACCCTTCTTATTGGCATGGTATGCCTTGAACAGCAGCGCAAAGCTAGAGTGTCAACATGGCTTTATTATAACCAAGGTCTGAATCAGAAAGATAAAAGAAAGCATATTATGTATCCTAACACAAAGTTTGTGAGAAGTTTTACTGTGACTTTTGATAATCTGAACAGAAAAGCAAAAAAAAAAAATGAAATTTAACTTAATTACGAGACCCTGATTGATAGAGATGCGCTAGATCCAACTTCGAGCCACCATCACTCATGGGGGTCAAAATCTGGTACAGCCCTGCATGTGTTACAGCATCGGAGCATCCCCTAGAGTACCATGGTTTGATGTTCATCTTTTATTCTAACTTATATCTCTTGCAGCCATGTAATCAAGGATAGGCTGCTTATTAGAAGAAGTTTTCACTCTGCTAATTCTTTGAGAAGTTGAATCAACATTGGAAGTCGACCTGTGAGTTCTATGTGTATGTCCATTATTGTGTCATACTGTTTGCTAACCTTTTAGAGTCTTCGTTGATCAGTGCAGCCATACAAACCACATGTGTTCCGTCCTAAATGCCCTTGTGAACAAAATGCTAGCTATTTCAACACCATATTAGCAATGTGACCAGACCTTATGAAAACAACAATTTGTGCATAAAATGCAATTTCACTCTAGATCTTAACACATATACATAAAAGTACATGGGTAATTATCTTTTATCGACATAGTATCAAATCGTTCCCCTGTTATTAAGACAAGCTGTTAATTCTTCCAACAATATCGTTAGATAATCAGTGTCAATTAAGCTTGGGGTAAAACCGTTAAACATTTCTGTCCATGTACTGAATGGAAAATGTATCTGAAATATTTGTTTAGGAAATGGTTCAGGTAACTGCAGGAAAGTAGGATTAAGAAGGTTGGTATTGCCAGATACAGAGAGGTTCAGTATACCAAGTTATCAAGGTAAAATGATTCTTCGAAACTCAAAATAAACAAGGCAAATATCGTCGGAACAAGAGAAGTTAAGCTAACACTTGGATAAATGTTGACTTTAGCAAGGGAATCGTAAGACTTGAGCTATAGCTTGAATGCTCGGTCCTTCCTAGCTTCCGCACATTTGTCCAGGCGCTCTTGTTTCTTTTCTTGTTTTGCAAATTGGGGATATTCACGGAAACGGTCTCTCTAGACCCTATCTCTGCTTGTGATTTACTGGGTCTGTTTGGTCTGCTATGCAGAGCTTGGAGTAGGAGATTCGGTTTGTTAAAGAGGAGGGGGGTCGTAAACATGATGGACCTTGTGTTCATTCCTATTGATCCTTCCTTGTGTTAGATACGAAGACTTCTTTGTTTTGGGAAAAAGGGGACTGAGTCGAACCCCTTGGAAGACCTTATTCAATCAGATATGTAGATTGAAGAATGAAGACTTGACATGTGGATATGCTCGGGACGTGGGGTTTTATTATGGTTAGGACCTCGGGATTAGTTACTTAAACTGACAAAAAGTGGATTAAAGTCAACGTTTGTAAATGGATTTGAGATCGACAACCTCCTAATTTAACCTCAAACCTAGTTCGAACAAAAAGTAGATTAAAGTCGGGTGTTACTTTACCTGACAAAAGTTGATGTATCTGTTAGGTCGTTATTGAACATATTTTTAGTGTTTAATTGTTTTAAAATTTTAAACACATCAATCTCTGATACACGAGGCGTCCCAAAAGTATAGTCCTTGCTACATGCCTCTAAATCGAGCACCAAGTCAACTCTTCCTGGTGACTCCACCACTATAACCTCATATACGAGTCAACAAGAAAAAGTGTTACATACATTTACAAGTCTACGGAATCCAAACATTTTACATAATGTGTAAATCTTATTAATTTCACGAAATCATTTTACTTGAACACAAGTTCGTCGACCTTAATGTTACTATTCTTGACGCTCTCATCATCTGTCTCTTAATGTTGGCTCCATCTCAAGACGAAGGAGGATACCCGTGTACCATTGAAAGTGATGAGAACACAAAAACATGCCAGCAAGTCAATGTTGCCTTGTAGCACCTCAAGGACTCAATGCCTTAGTACCTACGGACCTTCAACTGAGTTTCACGTCTAGATTTGACTGGCCTTAATGCCTATTCTTACGAATATCACCTCAAGACTCATGTCCTTAATGCCTATCCCTTTGGATAGCACCTCAAGGATCATAGTTCTCAACGCCTACCCTTTTCGGTAACATTTCGAAATTCAATAACCTTAATGCCTTTTTGAAGTTTCTACAACCATTATCCTCTAAAAGAAGGGTCAATTCTCTCATGGGTACAGAGATTTACAATTTGCAACAGTTAAATAAACATAGAGGCATTCACCTTCATCAAATAAGCAGTTATTATTAAAAATAACCTGATAGGTTAACAAATCCCAAATCCTTACA
Organism: Cynara cardunculus var. scolymus; assembly: GCF_001531365.2. NCBI lineage: Eukaryota > Viridiplantae > Streptophyta > Magnoliopsida > Asterales > Asteraceae > Cynara > Cynara cardunculus. The sequence goes on along the minus strand of NC_037529.1, from coordinate 10,792,045 downwards.
TCTCATGAAATCCCCCATGTATGATTTATCACCATACTGTAAATAAAATGTATATTTCCCCATGTATTTGCACCATATGAACAAGCAAAGCAAAACCTTCCATTATTGGAAAGTGACCTCAAGATTTATGCTAGAGAGAGAAATCTAGTAATACAAATTACAAAGTAGGGCCTAAGTTCTCCTTGAAGAATGCTTAAAGCATCAACCACCACCTTTCGATGGTGGTTCCAGTCCAAGCCTTAAATGGCTAAGAAAAGCCCTAAATTTCACCCTTAAATATACTTTTAACGAAGAGAGGAGGAGGAGAAATGAGTTGGATGCCAACCCTTAGCCAAATGGCATTTAAGTTGATCAGCTACCCAAATCACAACCTTGGACGCGACCTAAGTCGTGAGCCAAGTTGCCTGCCCCATGGCCCGTGCCATATAGAGGCATACGCGACCTTGGCCGCGACTTGAGTTGTGGTCCAAGTCATGTGTCTCTCTGGAGTATGAGTTGTGTTTAATGGCTTATGTGACCTTGGTCGCAAACCTAAGTCTAGGTTACCCGCCGACCTCCTTTCTCGCTACACTCCCCCCCCCCCCCCCCCGGGGACAATAAACTTAAATATTCAATTATAAATAAATTTATACAATTATGTTAATGCTACAAGTTAGTTTAGTTTAACCCAGAAACAATATCCGTTAAAATTATGAGTTTTTTACGTAAGAAGGGATAAAATGTGTTTAATATTAAGTTGTTTCCGCTATAACGTAAGGTTTTGACCTCATTATCAAATCATATTCTGGTTTATTACTATGTTTTTGCGGTGAATGACAACTTGGATAGTGGATGTCTCATTAGTACATTTATGATTACATATGAACAAGTCAACAAATCTCGATTCGTGTTATGCGATTTCATTTTTTGGTTTAGGGATCTGTGATTTGTGATTTCAGGTCGTTGGACTGTTGGTTCTCTTTATGGGGGTTTGGTGCAATTTCTTGAAATTGTTCAACATAAATAATAACGTGTCGATATTTTTATTTCTTGCTCTTCTTTTTTTTTCTTAATTACTAATAAACAAAAATAGAAAAAGTTTTAGTGAATTTTGATGGTTGTTTTCGATAAAGAAAAAAATGATCAATCGTAGACTTCGATTGCCTCAACGATATTAAACGGTATTATTCCTTGTCACATAATATCTATGTTTACAATCTAAAGTCAAGATAATTTATATAATATCTATGTTTACAATCTAAAGTCAAGATAATTTATATCGATGTGGCACGAAGACCTCTTACAATGTGATACACAATGGGAAAATAAGAACATAACATCATTTAAAAAATTCAAAAACTTGACAACATTTAGAATGTGTTTTACACTTGCTTTTAAGGCTATTATATCTATACTATATTATAAAGCGTTTGATAAAAATTTGTAAAAACTATTTTTATGCATTAAGTATTGTTTATTGCATTATCAATGCATCTTAAAAAAATAGAGTACATTACTTTTTTCGTCCCCATGGTTTTTTAACAATTACGAGTCTTGTCCTCATGATTTTGAAATTCTAGTTTTCGTTTATATGATTTGTAATTCATTGTTATTTTCATTTCTTCATTTCTGATAGCTGATTTTACCTATTAAATGTATACGGTTAGTCGATACTGGTTTATGTAGAAAAAACTTGATGATTACACTCTTCAAGTCGCAAATAAAAAATGCCAAAAAACAGCACGATTTTCAGAAGAAAAAAAAAAGAGAAATCTTAGAATCATCTAAAATCGAGCGCAACATTACAACCAAAATCCTTAAAAATCATATAAGAACTTCTCAAACAATGGCTGTTCATCTGCATCTAAGCACACTGCCAATGACATACTCCTATCATTGTTTGGGCTTGGTAGCACATAAATGGTACCCTCGTACAATATGCATGCGGGTCCCATGAAAACCGGCCGCCCCCACCCAAAATCCGCATCGTGCACTGGCAGCCGAGTCCATGTGTTTATGTTCAGGTTTGGACTTGCAAAGTAACTTGGACCTCGAATCAAAGCTGATAGATCTGGCTGCACTTCAAGGTAGTCGATAGCAGATCTCAAATAGTTGTTATCCATTTTTGTCAATGTGGTTCGGATTAACGAAGCTGCATTAGACAGCGATTGAGTTGTTAGGTCACCGGATTTGGCAACTGGGGTGGTGGTGAACACCACGTTGCCTAGGTAGCCTGGCGGGAGTTGGGGGCTCAATCTGGACCGTCCATCTGTGGCCACGTACAATTTGGTTAGTTGATCATCAGGGAGTCCACGAGCCTTGCACGCACAGCGCCATAGATGAGCAGCTAGGATCTCGTATGTGCTGTAGGTGGTGTTGCTGCCATCGTTCTTGGCTGAGGCTTTGAGAACATTGAGTTGATCAAGTGTGAGCTTTAAAACGGTGGTGGAAGGTTTCCGACTTGATTCAGGGTTTTGGGAGATGGTTTTCATGGACGGAGGAGCGTGGTACTCGATGTGGTCAAAAGTGGGGGTAGGTGGTTCACGTGCACGAAGCAGGGTGCGGTCAATGAATGGCGGGATGGCGATGGAGAGGCCTCGAGCCATATCAGACCATGTGTTGATGAAATGGATAGAGGATAGACCATCTGCTAGAGTATGAAAGACCCCACAACCAAGAGCAACTCCCCCACACTTGAAATGGGTTACCTGATCACAACAATACATAATGATAAACAACAATTAGATAACACATGGACACATCATTCAACGAACCATAAAAGCTCACAGAATTGATAATAAGTCGGGATCTTCACGAAAACAATAACATGAAACAATTTTTCTCTTCAGGATAGATGTCAATATCATGTTAGCATATATCCTACCCTCCAAACTCCATCTTCGAGTGGGATATACAGGATTTGTTTGATTCGGTTTTATAAGAAATATCCACTTGGGAGCATTGACTTTCTTAGTTTCTCCGTTGAATCTCATTTGACTTTAGAAAGTCAAACGAGTTTCTGGCAATAGATGCAACCGAATGATAAGGATGGAATTTATACTCGAAACACTCCAAATTACAATTGATTTGAACAAATCCAACCATCTTCATATAACACGTTTCCATCCCAAAAAGACATTTTTCGCAGGCTAGTGGTCTTCACGTAAAAAAGTCTATATACTCCTTCGAGTAGAGGTAACGTATGCATATATTTTACCCTTCCTAAACGTTACTTCGTGTGGAATTTACTAGTCAACGCCATTGCCATGTGGGTTGTTTCCAAAAGTGAAAATTAGCATTTAACACTCACCAAATTCTTTATTAGCCTCGAAAGCTTTATGAACCCATAATAATTTCTAGGGTCCCATCTAAACAGTATAAAAAACCTTTTATGAGCTTTCATACAACCCCATATACATTTCTAGCCCCCTGCCTAATTTCTTTAACGAGAAATTCTACATATACTTGTTAATGTTATCATGTACATGTCAGATCACATTTTAATTGACCAATGTGTTGTCTCTCTCATCATGGTCTTCCAAATCAGGCAATCATAACATAAGGAAATTTGAACGCTTTGATCTAAATGAATCTTTTTGTTAACCTCAACTAGCGATTTACGAGGAGAGGATCCCTAAAGATCCAAGTCTGATCTAAATAATCTTGATTTCGTTTAAAATTGAATTATGTGTTTTGCATCTTAGAAATGGGCATTGAAAACCACAAGGGTTGAGGCGTTGAGGGGTGTGATGGAATATCTCATCTGTCCAGAGTTCGATTCAAGACGCATACAACAATTCTGGGCTGAGGACTGAAATTTTACGGTCACAATTTGTCAGGATTAGTCTAGGCACAACGTAGGAAACCAAATCAAGAACATAATGGTTGACCACAGCTGACACTTTATTCCTTTATTAGGACAAGGAAGTTGGTATTGCAAGACAAAATCTGATCGAAAACCCAAGAAATTTATTTCAGAGTATTAGATCTGATGACATGTGGGATCTGTGGAGCTGTCAAACCCATTAATGGTCTTTAAAAGTAATCCCATGTTATCTATGCATTCCAGGTGCCAAAACATGAAATTGTTCAAGTCCGGGACTGTATATGTATAAATATTAGTTAAAGGACTAAAGTTGAAGGTCGAGGTATGTTCAGGGACTGTTTATGTAAATTTAGAGTTCTAAAGCAGAGTAGCAAGCAGACTCGTGAAGGACATAATACCTGTGCAAAAAATAATGGGTAGGAAGAAATGTCGCCGGAGTAGTCAACAGTCGGAGTAAGACGTCGAAGCTCCGGAGACGGCGTGAACTCACCGAAGTCATCCAAGGTGGAATCCGACTCTGCCTCGACGAACAAAACACCTTCTCCATTACAATTAATTTCAAGTCTGCCATTCTGATCCCTGCTAATTCGACCGGCCATCGGGTAGAAGGAAACAAGCACATCAGCCAGCGCCTTCTTCATGACGTCGGCATCGAAGAAATTGGAAGCACCATTTGGACGGTAGAAATAGACAGTCAAAATATGGATTCTCCCCACAACCAAATCCAAATTAGAGGTCCATATAGTAGAAGATGGCGTAGGCTGGGAAGGTTGTACAAATGACGAATGTTTTATATTGATGTTCATCAGCTTGTGATGCTCATTGGGCACGGCTATGGTTGCCTGATCACTCCCCATGGTTGATTAGGGTTTGAAGAATGGAGGAAGAGAGAACACACAGAGAGGTGTGATGAGAGGTGCGTGTATTTATATTGAAGGGGAAAGTGGGTAGGTACGCTTTGGGAAGATGACAAATGGTACACAATTTAGATTCATCTACTCTCCATTATTCAAATAACTGAACCCAGTTTTACACCATAATTAAATCTTAGAAATCCAATAAAATATATTATTTTGATTCGAATTTTATTTTTAAAAACTTTATATTAAATTTTTTATTTCGAAGACATTTCGATTTTTTAAAAAATGACTTTTTGTTTACAAAATTGTTTTACACTTTTTTATTTCAAAAAGTCGTCGTATGTTAAAAAAAACCCATGTGTATATGTACTTCATTAAATTGTTGTAAAAAAGGAGAATCTCATAAAGAAAAAAAAAACGGATCAAAAAGTGGGGTATCGATGATAGTGGTCAAAACCGGCGTTAGGCAAAATGGAGAACGGACAATGATGGGACAGGGAGGGGTTTTTAGAATTTTGATAACTAAATCATAAGTGTGGGTTGTGTTGATAATCAATCTCATATATGGGGGTTATTTTGGTATTAATGCATTTTGGTGTATTTGGTTTTATAAACTGTTTAGAAAATGCATGTTATTATGTTATGAGGATTTTGGAAACATGAAAGTATGATTTCATTTGGAAAATGGTTCGCCATAACCAATGATGGGTTTTGACGTAATAATGGTATATGTTTGCATGAACATCAGCTAAATACATTTTATGGAGTTATGTTGGATTTTATTGAGTAATCACATAAGTGTTAAGTTATTGTGTTTGTCACTCGGTTTTGACTCAGATGAGTCTTGGGGACATTTGTCCGATTTGAATTGCTCTATCTTGAGCTTTTTGGGTATATGCATTTATAGCATTTTTATATGTAAAATTACATGTTTGAGTGCTTTGGTCATTCATTTGGAGTCATGTAATTTAAACTATGCATTGGAAAAAGTCAGTCTTGTGTTGATGGTCGTGAGGGTATTGCGTGGTTGAACTCCGGGACCGTTTTTTCATGACCTTAATCTTGTCAAATAGGCACTAGGAGGGTTGAGTCCGGAAGTGCATGTCTTGGTGACACACCAGGATCTCCACCGCTTGAGGTGTTCCGTTTGAGGTAGACACTAGGTGGGCCGAGCCTTGAGGTTGGAATTCGCAAAAATGGACACTAAGGTCAACCGACTCTGGAGGTGAAACTTGTTGAGAAATCGTAGGAACATTTGCGACTTTAAGTCTCAAAGTGTTATGCGATTAACGTTGTACGAGTGACACACTTATGTGTTCCCATAACGCTCAACGGATACAGGTCTCCATCGTGGTTGTTAAACGTTGTTTTGATAGTGTATTATCCATGTTTTAATATTACTTGGGTTTTGACAAGTAACCGTAATTTATTATGATTTTGATATATTGGATCCCCTCCATATATTAAAGTTTCGGATAAGGGGTTATTCTCATGTTTTTGGTATTTGGATTTTAAACCTATTTGTAATCCGTGTGAGTATTGGGCTCCAGTTCATAATTGTTGAGGTATTTCATTTAAGTGTTTTATCACAAAAATGGTGGTTTTGAGAAAGATATTCTTTTTTATTCTGAATGCATTTTATTGTTAGAAATTGTGATTTAAATAATATTCTTTCCTTTTTACCGCTTTATATAATAGCTGAAAACTGCTTGAACTCACTAGGCGTTAAACCTAACATTTTTTTTTTTGTTGCCATGTGCATCAGGTCTTTGTTCAAGTATGGTTCTAACTAGGGGCACTCAAAAACCCGACCAACCCGATCAACCCAACACGAAATAACTCAACCTGATATCTAATCGAGTTGTAAAATTGTCAAACCGTAGGTATTAGATTGATATTGGATTACTATTATTTGAACTCAACCCGATGAACCTGATATCCTTTTATTTCTTGGATTTAATATGATTGTTGAATTTTTATTAATATGTACATTAGACAATTACACTATCATGTATGCTTCTCATATACACATATTTTCAATCTATTCATATCTTTATATATGTTCAGTAACTGTGAACATATATATATATATAAATTGAGAAAATTAACTTAATGTGATATATGTAAGAAGTATGAATAAGTTGTATCAAATCATCAAATGGTTGATGATGAAAAAGAAATTATGAGTAGAAAAAGAACATATTATAGGTTAGAAGAATATTTCAATATACCAAAATATCAACCCAACTAACCCGTACGGGTTGGGTTGGGTTGCACTTTGGTTCAGGTCGGCTTGGGTTAATTTTTTTCAAACCGCAAGTATTAGGTTTTGTTGTTCAAATGTCTTCAACCCGATCAACCCAACCCATGAGCACCCTAGTTCTAAAACATGAATCGGAACAAAACACATACCACTTTGATGAGATTTGTCGTAAATGTATTATTGGAAAATTGTTAGATTTCTTTCGACTTCTATCCTACTCAAGAGCATTACAATATTTAATACACCTTATTTTCTTTTATTTCCAGCTCGAGAAAACCCAAACAAAAATTACGCTTTCCTTTTGTTTTCTATCATAACTTGAATTTTTTTTCTCTTCGAATTAAATGTCAATGTTAAAGTTCGTTCGTAAAAGGATGTTTAGTGGTATTTGAATTGAAAAATAGGTACGTAAAAATAATAAATTTATTCTTTGTACTACACCAGTTTCATATTATGGGATTCAAATCCGTTGAAAACTATTCATGTAGATATAATGTAACAACTCGTCCCACATGGATATAAAATGAGATCTGTGAGCTTCTTATAAGCCTCAACTTGTTGGCTACCAATAACTTTCACCATAGTTTTAAGTTGAATCTGAAGTTATTGAATCAGTCGGTTGCTTAATACTTTGGAATGTCCCGTATAGAGATAAAACGTCTGATGTATTATTGGTCATCATGTTTAATGCTATAGTATTCGTAAACGTATCTAAGTAAGAAATGTACAGATGGGCTCAAATCTCTTGATATGTACTACCACCTTGTTTTGTGGTCCCATTGTTTCTCGTAAAAGGAGATGTTTGACTGTTTATAAGCGTACGTCGATATGGTTTACTCAGATCCACTAACGGCAAAATTGAACAATCTTACCAACCGATCCTGTCAATAGTATTTTGAAATCATCAGAAAATGGTAAATGAATAATATTGCTTTAAAGCTTAATAAAAGATGGATTGTTACATTTACTTTTTAGAAGAAATTGAATAAAAATATTTGAATTAAGTTAATAATACAGTTTATTTATTTCTTAAATAAAAGCATACACAGCTCAATTCGATCCAAGGTTTGCACCTCCTGGTGGTCGAAATAGACTTTCTACCAATGGATTTGAATTATTCGCTTCAATCATGGTTTATTCTAGATGCCACCTATGTGGATAATTATGATTTGATTAGAAAACTGGCTTCAACGGTTTCCTGCAGCCCATGCAATAAACGATAATAGACAAAAAGAAACATAAGAAGTTACGTGAAAAACTCCAAAACCGAAGAAACACCAGAAAGAAAAACACAATTCACATCTTTCTACACTCACAGTAAATAAAGAATAAAATAGGGAAAATTGCACTAAAATGGAACCAACTCTCACCTAATTCTTATTTTGGGGAACCAACTTTTAAAATCGTCATTTTGGGGAACCAACTTGCACCTGATTCCTATTTTGGGGAATCAACTTGCAAAATAATTATAGAAAAATAACTAAAAATTCGTTTTTTTCCAAAAATTAATGCAATAAAAAATATTTTTCATTTCAAATCTCGTTTTTTTAATTCAGATATCAAATTGAACATTTAAAAAAAAATTCGAATTACCACAATAAAAATTGTTTTTTACTAATGCAAAAAAATTAATTTAATAGAAAAAATTTAATTGATGCAATTGATTAGATATAAAAATCTTGAATGTGATATTTAATATTGATTTTTTATTGCATGAATTAATTTTTTTCTATTAAATTGATTTTTTTGCATTAGTAAAAAAATAACTTTTATTGTGGTAATTTTTTTTTAAATGTTCAATTTGATATTTGAATTAAAAAAAACGAGATTTGAAATGAAAAATAGATTTTATTGCATTAATTTTTGGAAAAAAACGAATTTTAGTTATTTTTCTATAATTATTTTGCAAGTTGGTTCCCCAAAATAGGAATCAGGTGCAAGTTGATTCCCCAAAATGACGATTTTAAAAGTTGGTTCCTCAAAATAGGAATCAAGTGCAAGTTGGTTCCTCAAAATGTCGATTTTAAAAGTTGGGTTCCCCAAAATAAGAATTAAGTGAAAGTTGGTTCCATTTTGGTGCAATTTTCCCAATAAAATATTTAGTATATTTTATTGGAATGATTTGAAACCCAAGTCTCGAAACTCTTTTATAGAATCCCCGTCACATTTTCTTGCTCAATCAATATGGACAAACCTTCCAAACTTATCTTTTATTTTAGCCAAATAAATCTGAACGTAATCTACTTCAGTGCCACCATTTTAAGATATGATACTCGCTCGATCTTCATTTTGGACAATCTCTACGTCTTAGCTCTCCCGAAATAGAACACAACCTCATAAATAATTAACAAACAGGTTAATATTTATATCGGAAAACAATGAACAACACACTTTTTCCCGACAACAATTTTATATTTATTTATATTACATAATAATTTTTTTTGATTAACCTGAATATTCAACTCGTTATGTGAGCCGACTAATCCCAAGGCGACCACCCGCAAACCACCGCATTTGAACCTTTGTGGCTATAAGAGGATTTTTTATTTATTCTTGGATTTTCGAACCTGGGACCTCCAGACACTTTTGAACTTTGTAGACCAACAAGCTTAAACCAATCGGACACTACCATTTTTACATAATTATTTTGCACCCCATAAAAAGAATTCTAGATACACCCTAAATATCCATAATACCATAATTTTGTTATGAAAACATATGAATATAAATAAATAAAATTTGAATCAAAACTTTTGATAATAATAGCCAAATAAGAACAACAATTCTCAAAAGATTAAAACCAACAAAAGCTTTCTGGATTTTTTTTTATTAACCTGGATATCCAACCCGCTATGTGAACCGACTAATCCGAGGACGACCACTTGCTTTACAGATAGTCCAGAGTCACCACATTTGAAACTCCGTGGCCACAAGGAGATTTTTATTATTCCTTGTATTTGAACCTGAGACCTCTAGGTATTTTTGATCTTTGAAACCAGACTCAAATCAATCAGACACCATCCTTGTGGTTTTCTGGATTCTTGATGTTGGTTAGTTTGATTCTATTTTTAGTTTAAACAGACTCCATTTAACATATTATTTAATGCAACTTTTACTTGTTATGAATACTTGAATAGGTTGATCCTACCATTTTGAAGGTCATATGTGATAAAATATGTGCCCCAATAATTGTTTTCAAATATGTGATAAAATATGTGCACCAATATTTAAAAACAATTATATTTAATTTTAATAGATTTTGTATTTTAAAGTACTTAACATTCATTATACTATACTAATAAAATATTTTACAAATTAATCATTCTAAATACATCTTTTAATTTTTTTTATATAAAATAATAGTAATTCAATCTCATACGTATATGAATAAATTTGAGACATTAAGGGATCATTTACTAAACACTTACTTGGTAAGTGCTTACCGGATAAATATGAAAAGGGTCAAGAATCTTACCCTGTAAGAGCGATGGGAATAATGGAGAGTTTTACCCGGTAAGTGAGAGTGACGAATTTTACCCAGGTAATCGCTTACCCATCAAATCGTTGCATTCGATATGTTTTGATGTACTAAAATCTTGCGTATCAAAATAAAACGTAGTGTTGACTACTATCAGTAAGCGCTTACCGGGTAAGCAATTGGATAAACGGCCCGTAAGTCGTAGAGAATTCTCTAAATTTGAAGTTCTTTTAACAATACTTAAATTATTTTAAAAAAACACAAAAATTTCATTTTTTCTGTTTTAAAGAATGTTTTAAATATAAGAGATCACCAGCTTTTATCGGTTGAGCGACGGTGTTATAATAAAATTATAAAATATTTTAATAATTTAATTAATATTAAAATTTTAATAATAAAAAATCTAAATGAAAAATACAATTTTTTTTAGCTTTTATAATTGTCAAAACATACTTATGTTGGGTCTAGAAGCCATCCGATGGCCGCCCCAGCTCATGAAGTAAATGAGTAATTATTAAGACCCCTAAATTAATAATTAATAATTAATAGTTAATAATTAATAATTAATAATTAATAATTAATAGTTAATAATTAATAGTTAATAGTTAATAGTTAATAATTAATAGTTAATAATTAATAATTAATAGTTAAATTAATAATTAATAGTTAATAATAATGATGATGGTTAGGTAGGTTTTAGTGAAAATGTTGTCAATGAACAATGACACATGGGATGCACATGGCAGGACAACCACCAAAAGCCATCACTCTCAGTCATTTCGTTTTTCACATCTTTCATTTTCTTTTAAATTTGCCTTTTTTTTTCCAAAATAATCATATCAAAATCCAATAATTCACTTTCTTTTTCTTAATTAATAGGAAAAAGTCTAAAAAACACAATAAACTTTAGTGTTATTTTTTGTAACAGACAAGTCATTAAGCATTTCAAAACTTGTTAAACAACTTATTGGATTTTCTAAAACTTGTTATATACATTCTTATGAATTATAAAACTGTTTATTATAATAAAATATTGAAAAAAACATGGAAAAAAAACCAATGAACATTAATATTTTGAGTCGTAAAATCCCTAAACATTTTTTGAACAAGAAAAATACTTATATTATATAAAATAAAAGAAATATACTAAAAAAAATACCTACGTTTAAAAAAGATTATTGATGGAATTTATTTAAATTAAAAATAAAAGATATTATGTTACTTTTATTTTTCAAATT
>NC_037529.1:10773772-10780109 GCF_001531365.2 Cynara cardunculus var. scolymus | reverse complement strand
GTTTGAAAAATCACTGACAAAATATATTTTAATTTTAATTTAAATAAATTTTATCAAAAATATTTTTTATATGTAATTATTTTTTTGTAAATGAAAGTACTTTTTTTGTTATATTTGTTTACTTTTACAGATCTAAATACTTTTTGGTTCAAAAAATATTTAGAGATTTAATCGTTCAAAATATGAATGTTCATTGGGGTTTTTTTCGAACTTTTTCCATTATTTTACCACATTAACTTGTTGTATAGGTCATAAGAATGTATCTAACGGGTTTTAGATAGTCCAAAAAGTTATTTAACATGTTTTGGAATATCCAAAGACTTATTTGTTCCAAAAAACTGTTCAAGAACTTAATCATTTCAAACATTAAATTCAATTGAGTTTTTTTAGACTTTTCCCTAATTAATATACCAAATTTTCGAATATTTATATTTTATGATTATTTTTACAGAGAACCGATTGAATAAGTTAAATACTTATGACGTAGAAACTAATTTATACGTTTTAGATCACATGACGGTGATGTAGAGGGTTCAAGGTGAGCTTGAGGAACTCTTTACTCTTGAGTTCGGGTTCGAAGTTCTTCGACTAGTCCTAATGACCGGTAGGAAGATAAACGGGTCTAATTTCTATCGAATGATAGATTGTTTTCTATTCGATGTCTTAAGGGTTGATTGATAGGAGGATTTTGAGTGGGGAAATGCAGGATGGTGCTCCACTTTGGCGTAGAACTCTTCCTATCAGAGTCAACCTTTTCATTTGGAGGTCAAGTCGTGGAAGGCTAGTGATTCTGGATGTTTTCGACTGTTTGGGCAAGGACATGGACAGTGTTTTTGCCCTCAGTGCGGGACTGAGGTTGAAACTCTTGAACATTGCTTCTTATGATGTCCTTCAAGTGTGTGGGGTTCGACCACGTCTTTGGAGGTGTGTGGGGTTCGACCACGTCTTTCGCATCCTTTTCTTCATTTGTAAATGAATATTTTTGTATAATATAGCTTCATGGTATACAGTATGATATCATCATTTCTCCGCATGAAATCTCAATTACAATGTGTATATATACATATATCAATGCAAATTATATAAAGTCTATAAAAAACGAACTCACCATGTTCTGTTATTGTGAGGGCCGACTCTTATATAGGGCGAAGTTGGCCACCGCCTAGGGCAGCCCAGCCTAAGGGGCAATGAAGTCTAACCTACATATTATTATTTTTAGTAGGCTTAGTTTCTTTTTTAACAGTGCTTCTGACCTTCTATAGTTTTGTTCTCTTCGTAGTTCCTATCGCATGACTCAACTCTCGTCTCCCTCGCTTCTGCCCTATCACACGCTAGGCACATCCCCGGCCTCCCTTTTAATCTCTCGACTCTCCAGACTCTCGTCTCTGCTCTCCAGGCTCCTCTCAATCTGATTTTGCCCCAGTGGCTAGTGATGCCCGATGTAATTTTGCTCTTAGTTTCTCATCATTCCAAGTGTTTTTCTTCTTATTTACTTATCTTATCTAAGACCTAATTTATGATTTATTGATTTCATGATTTGTTTATTTTTCTTGTCTTTGATGTTTTGTTGAGGACTTGATGTTTATATGTTGAAATCTGATATATCCCAATGATTTCACTATTTAAGTGATTTTCCTAAACCTATTTGATACTTCATTTGGTTTATTGGTTATTAGGAATTTTGGACTTTGGTTATTTGGTGGCTGTTTGATTTGATTGCTTGTTTATTTGGACCATTTGTTTCATAGATCACAACCATCTGGTGCTTACAAAAAACCAACAAGAAATTGCTCAATCTTTACATGGATTGTTAAATAAAATTTTTGTTACACAAGAAAAACCCATTGAAAATCATACCGAAGAGTTTCTTAGTAATCCTAATTCCAAAACATAAGACCAGCCCTGCTAACTGCTTACATCTTTTACCTGACATTTCCTATGTTCATCTTTCAAGACGATTGTGCCTTCTTTTTTCCCAAGAGAATATTATCATTTTATAAGTTTGAATGAAACACATACAAAGTTTTAGTTAAAGAAACCACGTCCTCTACCATCAATTTATACACCTTGAAATACATATTATTTCGAGTTGAATAATAATTGCCAAATTTTATTCCACTCTCAGTTTAACTTACATACAATGATTTAACTATGTTGCATAAATTTTTTAAACCGTTTGACTCGGGTTTTTAGCTAAAAGATTTTACTATTTCTTTTTAACACGTTACCAATAAAATACAACATAACAAAAACCAAATTTTATGTAAACGCTGAAATTATCGAACCCTTCATTTCTTTCAAGATTTTGATAAACTTTCTAATAAGTCGCTCAAAAATCCCCCAAAAGTTATTGGCAAAACCTTATTTTTTTTTTGCAAAGCTTAATACATCTACAAATTTATACTATATTATAAAACATTTGACAAAAACTCTTAAAAATTATTTTTTATACATGAAATATTGTTAATTGATGCATATTACTTAAAATTCAATATTACAAATAAATTATGCGTAATTACAACTTATTAAAACTTTATGTTTAAATTCATGTAACTAATTGTAGATAAACATAGTCAAGTACACGATAAACATTTTATTTTAAATAAAAAATCTAAAATATCATTAGGAAAGTTATTGAGTTTTAACAAAATATTTAATTCTTTTTCTTATAAAAAAATATTATTATATCAAAAATAAATTACTTCGTTATTATAATTTATAATAAAAAATAGAATTACAGAAATTGCACAAAAAACACGAACTTTTAAATAATTAATTTGATAGTAACATTGATATATTTGTTTTCGAAATTTTATGATATTTTCAAATTTATATTTTATTAAACAATAAAAACATTATCCATTTTCCAAAACTATATAAAAACAGTATTATAACATCTACAGAGATAGAATCAAACAGAACACTAAAATCAAGATATATTTCGCTGCATTATGCGTGTACCCTTCTGTTTTAATTATAATGTATCAATAATAGAAAAAAATTAAAATCTTAATTTTTTTCCTATTTTAATATAATTATTTAGATAAAAAAATCTTTAAAATTTATTTCACCATATGTATTGCATGGAATCAGTCACAAAATTCATAAAATCGACTTAAATCCCAAACCACATTCGATCATATGGATTCTGACAAAATCAGTTGATAATTTGACTTTGTTTCACAACCTCCACCAACTTTCCTATTCATTCCAGCCCACTATCTCAAATTCTTCTAATGGTTGACACGTGTCCTCGAAATTATTAACATCTTCAACACGAAAAAAAAGTAAAGATTTTGAATATTTTTTTCTTCAACAATTCTCTAAAATAAAAAATAGAATATAATAACTTATTTTTGCAAATATAAAGATTTCTCTAAAAATAATAATTATTAGGGAAACATGATATTTAATTATTTTACTGATAAGAGTCTTTAAAATAAATGTTTGAGAGAAAGAAATAATATTTTATTAAATATTTTAATAATATAATTGATGTTTTAACATCTAAAATGAAGAATCTGTTCGAGATAAATATAGGAGCATCCATAGTTGTGGAACTTCTAATTTCTTCACTTGTCATTTATTTCTATGTTATATCATTGTCACCTCAACAAAGTATGAACTTCAATAAAACTCCATAACGAAGGTGATTACAAAAATCTTACATTCCATTTTTTAGTTTGTAAAATATAATTCATTTATAGATTATTATATAAATCTAATATATATATATATATACACACACATATATATATATATATATAGTTAAATACAACTTTATTATTATCCAAGCTTGTCATTTAGGTAGTGTTTGGTACGCAGACTGGATGGGACCGAACGGGACGGTACGGGACAGGACGGGACGGGACAGGACTAATTGTATGTCATATGTTTGGTACGACTAGGACAGGACGGGACAAAACTATTAAAATGACCATATTACCCCTAAATGTTGTTTAATGTTATTTTATATCATATAATGATTGTAAAATGACAACAAATCAACCAAAATATTATCATTTTAACTTTAGTCACACGTTGTTCCACCTTTTTTGGTGGAACAAGAAAGATCAAGATTTGTCCCATTAAAATAAAAAATAGTCCTACCTTGTCCCATTTTTTTTGTCCATGACATGCCAAACATGAGACTATTTTTTTTTGTCTCGTCCTGTCTCATGTAGTCTGCATACCAAACGCACCCTTATGGGCTTTGGTGTTATATTTTAGGTTGTTGGTTTAAAAGGACTAATTCTGTAAAGATGCAAATCAAGGAGGATGGTTTGAAGTTGTCAAGTTTCTAGAAGGGTAGTGGAGCATTAGTGGATAAACTTGAAGGGTCAATCTGAAACTTCTTGATATACATACATACATACATACATACATACATACATACATACATACATACATACATACATACATACATACATACATACATACACACACACCCCTTCATATGGCTCTTTGAAGCTTAGATCGTCGCATGGTATTAGAGCTGTTTTTTGTTCTAATCGTTATGAACTCGAACTTCTTGGTGGTTGTTCATCTTTTCCGTTGTCGTTTGAGGCGACTGTTTGTTCTCTCAGGGCCTATTCCTTCAGATCTGGTTGTTTCTTGATAAATTCCACCTGTCCATTCTAATTGGGGACTATTTCTCCGGGTTCTTTACCTTCTTCAAGTAAGTTTTCAGATATGTTCATCTGTTTAGACCTGGCTCCTTTGTTTGTTCTTTCCTTCGAAGAACAACCTTTTATCCACAAACGAACAAACCTAAACGAATATAAATGAACATAAACAAACCAACACCAATACTTGTCATTCAATAAACTGCTACACACCAATTAACCATAGTTTAAACATACACAAAACAATCACAATTCATCAACCATCATTAATATATCAATACTTAAAAGGCCCAATACTTAAAAGGCTTTTTGAAATTTGAATTCAAACTAAATAAATAAAAACTATATATTATAATTAATATATAAACAAACGTAAATGAACGAACGTTCACGAATATAAATGAATGAATGAGACTCTTGTTCATGTTCGTTCGTTTAACTAAACGAACAAAAAAAATTGTTCATGT
The DNA here is from genome assembly GCF_001531365.2 of Cynara cardunculus var. scolymus. Lineage (NCBI taxonomy): Eukaryota > Viridiplantae > Streptophyta > Magnoliopsida > Asterales > Asteraceae > Cynara > Cynara cardunculus. The sequence goes on along the minus strand of NC_037529.1, from coordinate 10,775,017 downwards.
TCGTTCATTTATTAAATAAACGAATTTCCTGCCGAACGGTTCGCTGGGCGTTCGGTTTGTTTATAGCCCTAGTCAGTCCCATCTTAAATTGGCATCAAGGGTTCTTAGATACTTGAAGTCTTCACCAAGAAAGGGTGTTAGTTTTACAAGGTCAGAATTTTTCCACTTATCTGCTTTTGTTGATGCTGACTGGGGTAAATGTCTTTTTTCTAGACGATTTGTTACTGGTTACTTTTGTTTCTAGGAAATTCTAAAATTTCTTGGAAAAGTAAGAAACAGAATACAGTTTCTCGTTCTTCTGCTAAGTCAGAGTATAGAGGAATGACTTCTGCAACTTGTGAAATAATATGGGTTTTTAAAACTTTAACAGATTTGAGAATTAAAGATTTACTTTCCATAAATATATATCGTGACAACAAATTTGCAATAGAAATTGCTCATAATCCTGTTTTTCATTAACACACTGAACATATAGAAATTGATATCCATCAAGTTCGAGAAAAGAATAGTTCAGGTGTGTTAAAAATTGTAAAAATCCTCTCTAATGAGCAACCTGCTGATGTTTTCACAAAGTCTCTTGGTATAAATCAATATAATTACTTATGTTTAAAACTGAAGTTGATTGACTTGTTTAAATGTCAAGATTTAGGGGATGTTAAATACAACTTTATTATTATCCAATCTTGTTATTTATGGGCTTTGGTGTTATATTTTAGGTTGTTGGTTTAAAAGGACTGATTCTGTAAATGTGCAAATCGAAAAGGATGGTTTGAAGCTGTCAAGTTTCTAGAAGGGTGGTTTGACCATATGAAATACTAGGATCAGTTCTTTACTTCTCAAATACTTATCACTTCTCAAATGAACCTCTACCTATATATATGCAAATTAAGAAAAAAAATTAATTGAATGCGATATACTTAAGAAATATGAATAAGTGGTATCAAATGGTTGATGATGAAAAATAAATTACAAGTAGACTAGAGAAAACAATATATCCAAGGTTAGGAGAATATTATGATATATCAATCAGATCAACCCGTAAGGTTTATGTTATGTTGGATTGAGATTTTTCAACCCGATCAACTCAACTCATGATCACCCTTACTCACATATTCAAATTAATTAATAACTTTTCAAAAAAAATATAATTAATAATTAAATTAAATATTTTATTAAAAAAATTTAACTCATTTTTATTTTATACGAAAAAATAAGTATAACTTTAATTTTTATGTAACTTATAAA
>NC_037529.1:10762126-10773672 GCF_001531365.2 Cynara cardunculus var. scolymus | reverse complement strand
GTCGGAAATCCGTCGGAAAGTTGTTTTTCCGACGGATTTCCGACGGATTTTGCCGTCGGAAAAACCCGATTTTTTAGTAGTGTTACTTGGTAAGTGCTTACCGGATAAATTTTCTTATCGGATGAATATGACAAGGGCCAAGAATCTTACCGAGTAAGAGCGATGAAAAAGATGGAGAGTCTTACCCAGTAAGTGAGGATGACGACTCTTACCCAGGTAAATGCTTACTCGGTAAATTGTTTCATTCGATGCGTTGATGTACTAAAATCTCACACATCAAAATAAACTATAGTGTTAGACTCATATCAATAAGCATTTATTGGGTAAGCATTTGGATAAACAGCCCCTAAGTTACTGTATTTTTTTTATATTGGATTTGAAATGGGGATCACGTCAACCAAGCATTAAAATTATTTTTCTAGTATATAATATTTATATATGATATTCTTAACAAGAATGAAATTCAATAACCAAAACAATAGAAAATAAAAGTACAAACATCGGGTTAACGAACCATATCGGTTCATCTTCTTGTTTATTGTATTAAGCTTAGACCTGCAAGTGGGAAAAAGACACCAAAATTGAAGTTACATATATATATATATAGAGAGAGAGAGAATTGGGTTGTAACAAACTAAAATAGTAATATGCTATACTTGATTTGGAACGAAGGGAGTAATTAAAATTAGTTTTTTTTTATTTTTTTTATGAAATAGTGGTGGGATTTTGGTTCATTATGAACAATTGAGGAAAATATGGAAGTAGAGACTTGTTTACTAAACACTTACGTAATTACTTACCGGATAAATTTCCTCAGATGAACATGAGAAGGGTCAAGAATCTTACCGTGTAAGAATGATGAGAATGATAGAGAGTCTTACTCGGTTAGTGAGGATGACGACCCTTACCCAGGTAAGCGCGCTTACCCGCTAAATTGTTGTATTCAATATATTTTGATATACTAAAATCTTATGCATCAAAAATAAATCTTAGTATTGACTTTTATCGGTGAACGCTTACTAGATAAGCAATCAAGTAAACGGCAACTATCTTTATGATTAAACCTATTAATTACCGTGTCTAATATTCTGTGAATGAAGTCCTTGATGTCTGATATAAGTTGTTGGGATTCAGGCAAATCCGGGAAGACGCAGAAACCATGGAACATGCTTGGGTACTCGAACAAGGATGCTTCTTTCCCTGAATCACGCAGCCACTCGTGGTACCTTTTCTGCCAGTCCTGTAGAGTATCCAACCCACCCACAATCACCATCGTTGCCGGAAAATCTATCTTTGATATGTCCACCGCTTTTGGCCCACTCACATTGATGATCGGATCGTCGCGGTCACTTGCCGGCATCAACGCATGCCAATACCAATCTGTCCGTTTCATCGACAACGGAGGTGTTCCATCCAGTCTTATCTCGGAATCTGTTCGTTCTATTCCTCCAAAGAACGGTTGAATCGCCAACACGCCGATTACCTTCAAACATCATTCATGCATTTTAGCTAAACAAATGATCCGAATGATTAACAAACTTTCAGTGGATTAATTGGATGTATAAACGAAGATCTAGCTAGTTAAGCAATGGATTGATGTACCTTGAGTCGACGGAAGTTGAATTCGGAGGCTCGTTGAGCAACGTGATGAGCTAGGTTTCCGCCAGCGCTATCTCCAGCAACAAAGCAGCGCGAAATGTTAACATTCTCCGGTAATGGTTTCGAGCTATTTTCATGATCATCATCGAGGAATTTCAACACATCAAAGGAATCATCATGTGGCGCAGGGTACGGGTGCTCCGGTGCAAGACGGTAATCGACGGAAACAATGATTGCAGGAAAACCTTTGGCGAACCGACGGCACACAGCGTCGTAGACCTTCATGGCAGGGGAGAGGAAGACGAATCCACCTCCATGAAAGAACACAACCACCGGAAGATCTTCAACGGCGTAGTCTATTGGGATAAACACACGAAACGACAGCTTGCGAGCTGGATCCACGACGACGTCATATGTCTTGACACCGTCTCTGGGTTTGGGCGTCGGCGGCGTCCGACAGTCGAGCACTTTGGCGAGACAGCGGTTGACGGTGCCGTCTTTCCTTCTAGGTATGTCGGTTGCGACGCCGAGAATCGAAACCAAAATTCGTGTTTTCAAGGGCAAGGCGAGCCACGCCGGTGATTTCGTACCTGATTCCATTGAAAGATGAGAGTCACGAATTGAAGAATCAAACTTCAGAGTGACCGACGATCTCACAACCGGTTTTTAAATGAGTTATGTTTCGAAAAACAGTTTTTAGCTTTTCAAGAAAAAATCTATTTTAAAATTATATGTAGCTCCAATGATTGCTTTATTTTAAATTTTTTAATTTTATTATTAATATATTTAATAATATAACAAATATATTGCATTCTCTAAATTATCTCTTATTTTATATATATTTTTTTAAATTTATAGTTAAAATTTAATATAGTGATTAACAAAATAATATATATTCGATGGTTGTTGCTTTAACAAATAATATGTATACTCCAATAAGTCTATTGGAATTAGCTCTGTATCAATGAAATCTCATCATCCATACATAACGAATTGATGTGGTATATTCATATCATACTATATGAACAGTAAGGAGCATGTTGAAGGATAGTATATTTGTAAAATACATATACGAAGGAAGGGTTTAAAATCGAGTATTCATGGAGAAGATCGATGTAGGACTTTCTAGACAGACCGATGGTAAATTCGATTCAAATTGAGGGTTTAAATCAATAGTAGATAGAGGGTTTTAGATGATTGAACATAAGCAGATTAGATTTGTACTTTGAAGAACAATGAGAGAGCAACGTGAGAGAAACACCAGATGGAAAGAAAGTGGACTAAGAGTGTGAAAGGGCAACCGTGGAAAGATTAAGGTGTTGAATGGTTTGAGGAGGCTTAAGATACAAAATCGCTCAGAGTTTTTTTAAACCATTAAGAGACAGGTTTTTTAATACCAAACATGATTTTCTTCTTAACAATGTAGAGACTACCTATTAAGAGGCAAAAAAAAATGTCAATTATTGGCTTCACGTCCCCATCCTAAAATTGGAGTTTAAGGAAATTGTTGGAGATGCTTTTATGTATTTGAAATAATTGATATTTGTGTTTTTGAGCATTATCAAAAGGCAGACGTGAATTATTTTCAGATAAAATAAAAGTGTTACATACCCTAAGCATATTACTGCAAAAGGATGGGGAAGAAGCATTTTCCACGAGATCCTCCGCGAAGCTTTTGAAGATCCGAGAACTTATGTAGGATCTCCAAAGCAAGCTGGTTCCTGCTTTCCAAACGAGAAATGTTTTAATGAAAGCTCTCCTTTACAAAAGTAGATTAATCATCACCAATGTTTTATTTTTATTTATTTATCAATAATTAAAAAATGAAGTTAAATAATTTAAGGACCGTCGATGATCCGTTGATAAATGTTAAAGCCACTGACATATTGCCATTTCATTGAATACAATATAAGATTATCCACAACGCCCTTCCGGTGTGATTTTCATAATTATCTAAGGTAACATGTCTTCCACGTTATAATTGTTCACAATAGAGTTTTTTTTTCTTTTTGAAGTATATAATATTTATATACGGCAAATGCAACAAATAAACTCACACATCATCCTCACGTATGGTGAGGTTTGAACCCCTGACCTTCTAGAAGGCCAAGGGCTACGATACTGCTAGACAAAAGAGTTTGGAGCACCATTCTCGAAAAAATGTGTGAACCCGAACTAACTTGTTAAAATAAATGGCTACGGCGTCAAGCACCGGCGATGCAAAAAAAATTGAGCAGGTTTGCTCGACCCGTAATTATTTTTATAATAATTAACTTTTATATTAAATTTATAAATAAAATTGAAAATTCTTGATATTTATCTATTTCCACTTAATTTATGACCCATGATAGTAATACTATTTTGAAAATCTAAAAACATAATTAGCTCAATTGATCAATTTCTTATTATCTCGTTTGGTCATTTTCTTTATCGATGCACTATATTTGATGAAACAATTTTTTAAATATATTTTAAATTAGTTTATATAACTTATGATTTTATATAAGTTTTTATTGGATTAAATTAGAGTGTGATTTTATATAAATAAATAAATAAACAAACGTGCATATATATAATATATAAAATAATAAAATGTAAATTATAAGGTTGTGTATGATTGGAGGAGCCTTGGGTATATGAATATGTAGGTATGGAGTGATTTAGAGGGGTACATCAATCTTTTTTTTAAGTATATAATATTTATATACGACAAATGCAACAAATAAACTCATACACCATCTTCATCTATAGTAAGGTTTGAACCCTTAACCTCCTAGAAGGCCAAGGGCTATGATATCATTAGGCCAAAGGTCCTCTTTGGTGTACATCAATCCATTGTTGGGTAGTTTTGTGCAATTTATTGATTTTTGTTCAACAAATGTGGATAGGAAACGTTGCCTTATTATTCATTCACACTCCAAAATGATGCTTTCATTTCAATTTCTTTTAAAAGGTGGTTGTATTTATTAAGACTCTTATCAACAAAATTATAACGAAACGGGACCCACTAAACTAAAAAAGAACGGATATAAAAGAATATAACTACAAAGAAACTTTAAATATCTCAGTTAAAATAAAACCAATAATTCAAACAGTCTTTGAGAATAAAATCTTTACATGATCTTCTCGAAATACTATCGTACACTCGAACCCGTACGTTGGCAAACAATTCCTCTGCATGTAACGATTTTTCATACGACCCCAAATATATTCATGTTATGTCATGTTCTTTCTAAAAACCCTTATCTTGTGTTATATTTTTTTTAATTTAATTGTAACTACTCAAATATACATACTAGTATTGCTATTATTTTGATAGTAATTATATGTGAAATAAGATATTATAATTTGTTTTAATTTTTATTCAGATAATGATAATTTTTTAGAATTTGTATAACAAAATTCTAAGGGGCTATTTGGATCATGGGAATTTGGTGGAATTGAAATGTCCAATCCTTTGACCAAATTCCGAATAGAGTGTTTGGTTCATGGAATAAAACTATGGAATCCTTTCAATTCCAAGCGATTCCTTCATGCAAAGATTTTACAATTCCACGGCAATATGCTAAGATTTCAATTCATTTCCTACAAATTTCTTCCCTAATCCAAATTCATTCAACGCGTCTACCATCTCATCTACTGATTTCTGGTTCGATCTCCAATCTGGTACGTTCTCTCTCTCTCTCTCTCTCTCAAACAAAATTCGATCTCCAATCTCGTACCGTTACTTTTTTGGAGTTTGGAAAAAGGGAGCGAGAGGAATGGGTGAGGTTTGTGTTGGAAGGTTGATTTTGCTTATGATTTGACAACTTGAATTTGGGTTTTGGAAATAAGTATGTAGTTAATAGTTCTAGATGTTATCAGATCTTAGTAATTTGTAGTGAACAATTTCAAATATTAGTAATATAAGCGAATAATTTCAAATTTTACCTGATGTTAATAATGTAATTTGGTTTAATGGTAATTTTAATTTTTTAAAAAAATGACAAGAAAATCATAAAAGGTCATTTGTTGATATTTAATTCCGATTCCAAAGTTGAATTCCGTGAACCAAACAAAAAAAATTCCAATTTCGTTAAGAACTCTATTCCAATTCCATGCAACCAAATGCAATCACAAGACATGGTCAAATTCCATCAGATTCTATTCCATTTTCTCAAAGTCAAATTCATTTGATGAATTCCAATTCCATCAAATTTCATTCTACGAACCAAACGCCCCATAAGTCTTTTATTTTGATTCAGACTTACCTATTAGGCGATGTTTGTTTTTTTAATAGATATTGAAATCTGAAGTCTTATTTCACTTCTGATTAATAAGAGATAGTACTGAAGTCTGAAATCTGAATACATAATCATAGTGTGATTTTATATAAGTTTTTATTGCATTAAACCTGTCTTCACTCTAATCGTGTGATACTCACACTGCGATAATCGTGTGATATAGAAAGGAATCAGATGTATGTTTCATCTGCGATAAAGATGTGATACGTAACACATATCTCTTAAAAATCGCCTTCCTCTTCTTCGTCGACGCCTCCAAAGTCGACTGCTTTCTTTCTCCTAAATCATCGACCCTGTGATGTAATGTTTTATGTTTTACCTTACTACTAGTTTTTTTTGTTTAGTTTTTTTTGTTTCTTCCTACTCCTTACTATTGGTTGTTATAATAACGACGGTCAACGATTACATGATTATCCGTTCCACGGTTTGGGCATGGCCCACTCGGGAACCGTGCCTTAACTGGGCCTTGGATTTTTTTATTAGGACTGGTTATGAAAATAGTGTTTTTAAGACTGAGACCGATTTAAACCCAGTTATGTCTAGCCCGTGACCGATTTTTGACCACCTCTACATGCCATCTAGGATAGATGGGCCCATTCTTAATAAAAATACAAAATTAAATTTATTGATAATATTATATTGTTTTATTAGAATGAGTTAATAAATTGATTATATTAGTTTCTTTAAGTAAAATTTATTTATTTAGTTAATAAATTAAATATTTCTTAAAAAGTATTTAAGAAATAAATTTAAATAAGACATCGACACTTTAACTATTACATTATTTATTATCATTTAAAATATAAATTATTAATTCTATTAATGAAATTATAAATGCTTAGACTAATATTCATAGTTAAACAAGACTTAATTAATTACAAATGATTAAAAAAAATATATTATAAATGATAAATTAATTGTTGATGTAGTGAAAGATGTATAAATTTCATTGGTGCCCATTTTGACTAGAATTTTATTATTGATGTGGATGCTCAGATCTAATAATTGTCGATGATCTGTCGAAAATCGTTGATAAAAAAACTTATATCAGTAATTTTCATCAATAATACTTAATTTTAATTATCAGAAAATATTTGTTATTTTTATTTAAGAGACTTAAGGGGTTTTTACTTGCGGCTTAATTAGACTTATTGATCTATCTGGCTTATTCGTACAACTCATTTGGGTTGTTTACTTACAGCTTATTTGCACAAAACATGTCTTAATCGCACATATATAAATGATGTGTTGTCCCCATTCAGCCACAAATATGACACTCCTACCCTTTATCTAAAGCACCCCCTCATTCCCATATGAGACACCCCATCTTCGGCCTCTTTATGATTTTTTGTTTTGATGTTCAAATAATTAATATTGGGGGGTAAATCGGTCATTTATGTTATTCATGCTGTTGGTTCAGATAAAAAAAGTAAACACCAACACTCATTTATCCGAACAGACAAATTTATCTATGCATAATTTAATAAAAAATTTGGTAAACAACTTCTTGTATTATCTTCATTGGATACATAAATAATATAATGATTTTGGAAAGAAAAAGATATGATGTTATCCTGAATTGATATCATGATAGATACCGAGATACGGTGACCACATGTTTAAATTCTCATATAATATATATGATGGATAGGGTGGATATACGAGAAAAATACGATGGAGTTTATTTTATATTTTGTAATTTAAGTATTTTTTTTATCTTAAGATTAAGGAGTTGTTTGTTTATCTCTTAATAGTTTCATTAATAGGCAGTCTGTAAATCGTTAAGAGATGGATCTTGTTTGGCAAAAAAAAAAAAAATTGTTTCTTAATTGTTCTAAAACAATGATTTTGTATCATGGATCTCCCTTAACCATTCAGCGCCCTGATTTTGTTGTAAATAATTACCAAATAATTATATTTCATTTTGCACTATATAGTAAGAGACTCTTAATCATTATGACCACTTAATTGTCTTGTACCAAACCATTCAGCAACTAACAAACAATCCCTAAATTACGCTTTTGGTCTTTGTGGTAATGCAAATTACAAACATTGTCCTTTAAATTTCGAAAGTATAGGAATTATCGTCATAGTTTGTATTTTACTTTAAATAAATAATCCATCTAACTAATTTATATCATACAAAAACTTTTAAAAACCATTTTTTATACATGAAGTACTCTATATTGATGTATATTATTTAAAATTCAAGATTACAAGTAAATTATGCATAAATACCACTTATTAAAGCTCCATGTTTGAATTCATGTAACTAACTACGGATAAACATAATCAAATAGAAAATAAATATCTCACTTTAAACTATAAAATATCTGAAATATAATTAGAGTAATTATTGAGTTCTAACAAAATAATTAGTTATTATATTTATAAGAAAATTATATTATTGAACCTAAATTAAATCATAAGAAAATTGAATTGAATTGAAAAATTACATAAAAAATGAGGAATTTTAAATAATTAATTTGACACTAATATCAATAAATTTTTGTCAATTTTTTATAATATCTTCAAGTTTATATTTTATTCAAAAAAAAAACATCAACGCTTTTTCGAAATCATATAAGACCATATTATAACATTGACTGAAATAAAGAATAAAATAAAATATTAAAGATGTATCTCACTGCATTGTGCGAGTACCCTGCTAGTTATGTTTAAAAATGTTCGTTAAACAAGCAGTATTTTCATTTTTTCCACTATGTTTTTGTTTTTTTTTTTTTATATAAAGAAAAAGGGTCTGAGCATTAAAAACATGAATATAATATAATATAATATAATATAATATAATATAATATAATATAATATAACACGTTATAGAAATACAAAATGGGTGATAAAGATTTCGAGTAATGAATGCTTGGTTTCTTTCGAGGGCCACAAATAGAGGTGACAACGCGTCGGGATGCCCATCCTCGTCTCCATCCCGTTTTCCACTCTCCATTAACATCCATGTCTCTATCTTTGTTGGAGGACAAGATTTCTTCCTCATCTCGTCCTCATTACAGATTTTTCATCGTTCACAAAATTTAAAATTTTCTAATAAAATATTTTTGTAAATGTGAATTGCATGTTTAAACGACGTATTACCCTAAAATTTTAATTGACCAAATGTTATTTATTGCATTTGTAAAAGAGCTGTTCAAAATAAATATATCGATTACAATACTTATTAGTTGAAGTTTTATGCATCCACGTTGTTACATCCTAAAAAATTTATGCATATAATCAAACAAATCTGTTAATATATTTTGAAAATTTTGTCATCATCAAAAATTGATTATATCTATATATTCATATATACTCTTCGTGTTTCCCAATTTTATTATATTATGCATATTCGTGTGTATACATATATATATCTATACTATATTATAAAACATTTAACAAAAACTCTTAAAAACCATTTTTTATGCATCAAATACCGTTTATTTTGTCCTTCATAGCTACAAAGTAAAAAAAGAGAGAGAGAGAGAGAGAGAGAGAGAGGATAAAGTGAGTTAAAAAGAGAACGTTGGAAAGCTAGTTTTAGAAAGGAGGTTAAATACTTTTTACGTCTCAAAATAAATGTATTCAATGAAAAAGACACACACATTGTAAACGTGTAATTATTATAATTTTTAATTAATTGAATAAATTTTTTATCCATTATAATATAAGATTTAATAATAAAAAATTATTATATAATTAATAGTAGAATTGGAAAAATAAAAATCTTACTTGTAAATCATGACGTGGGTTTTGTTAATAAAAAAATAATTAAACCCAACTCGTTTAACCATCAAACAGTTCATTCGTTAATTAAGAGGGTTGAAATTAGGTTGGGCCTAACTTAACCTGCCAACTCGTCGTTAATATATAATTTTTATATAATTATATATATATATATATGTGTGTGTGTGTGTATGTATTATATTATAAAATATTTGACAAAAACTCTTAAAAATCATTTTTTATGCATAAAATATTGTTTCTTAATGCGTATTAATTAAAATTTAATATTACAAGTAAATTGTGCGTAAGTATAACTTATTAAAGCTTTATTTTGAATTCGTATAACTAATTGCAGATAAACATAATGAAATACATGATAAATGTCTTATTTTAAATATAAAAAGTCTAAAATATAATTAGGACAATCATTAAGTTCTAATAGAAACATTATCTTTATAAAAAATTATATTGTTAAACCCAAAAAATAAATTACTTCGCTGTTAGACAAAAATTAAATTATAATAAAAAATTGAATTAAAGAAATTGTACAAAAATGAGAACTTTTAAGTAGTTAATTTGATATTGATATCGATATATTTTTTCAAAATTTTATATCTTCAAATATATTTTTATTCAAAAGTAAAAACATTATCTTTATTAAAACTATATAAACCGTACTATATCAATAGAGACAAAAAATAAAACGAAACATTAAAGTGAAGATGAATCTCGCTGCTTTGCGCGAGTACCGTTCTAGTATATATATGTTTATTATGTGTATATATATATATTAATAATGTATAAATTTTATATAATTTTTACTGATATTATGTTTGTATTTCATTTTAGCTAAACGTATAGGTCATCAAAATAGATTCACGATCAATAAATGATGACAAATAATCTAATTAATAAGAGAAAATTGTTGAAATCTTCTTTGCAGCAACAACAAATTGATATGTCGGAGAATATGAATGATATTAATATATATATTTGGTTGACAAATCTATCAATCTAAATACCTCGTCATTTTATGTTGTACTTTAGTGGAAAAAAATGCTTGGTTATAGCATTTCGCTACAACAACATTAGATCTTATAGGATGCCTACAATATCTAAACGTCTTAATATGATACTTTATAGGACGAAACAAGAAAAACGTTTTATTTAAAAAAGTTACAATATGTTTATAGGATGATTTTAGGCGTCTTAACAAATTCTATAACACTTTTAAAATAAAGTGTCGTATTAGTCATATACGACACGGCTTGAGAAAGTGTCATATGAACATAAGTGTCCTATAAATAGATGAGTTTACGAGACACTTCTCAAAATATTTCTATAAAATAACAAATACGACATTTTATTTAAAGATCATTCTAAAACACTGGTTGAAACGTCTAAAAAACGTCCTATAAATCTATTGTAACATTTTTAAACAGAACGTTTATAGTATGGTATATGAATGCTAACGAATAAAGGATTACACAAAAGTTGGTTGGAACTAATATTGAATTCTTGACTTTCCTTTTAACTATTATTGTTATCATAAAAGTGACCTTAAATTTTAAAATTTGAAGTGTAAATCAAAGACTTTTTTCCCACTTTCTGCACCAACTCTTAAAATATCATAAATACATATTTTCTTTGGTTGTTGAGCTAAAACCACAAAATTTAAAGTATTCAAACACACTTTGATTTCACATTCATTCATCCAAGGATTATACAAAATTGTTAGATCCAAGTAATATGTATTAATAACAGTACTTTATGTATAAAAAGTTGTTTTTAAGAGTTTTTGTCAAATGCTTTATAATATAGTATAGATTATGTGTTTTTAAGAAAACAATAATGATTTTATTTTTAAATAAAATATAAATTTGAAAATATCATAAAAATTTGAAAAAAAATATATATATCAATATTAAT
>NC_037529.1:10753021-10762026 GCF_001531365.2 Cynara cardunculus var. scolymus | reverse complement strand
AACACCGCATCGGTGACCTTCTGTCTTCACATCGGCTAGTTTTCGATTTTGCCAATGGCTTTAAGTATGTACCAAGACACCAACTTACAAAGAACCAATAACTACTAAGTGTTGCTAAGGTAGAGGAACAGATCAGTGGGTCATCACCAAATCAATAGGTGACCCAACATAATTGATAAAAATGTCAAAAAAAACTCCTAAAACACTAGTCCAACTAACGTTTCAATAAGCTAACTTATTTTTATTTAAACACATACACAAAAAAATAAGCTAGCGCATATTTGGCAAATAATATTTATTACACAACAATTCGTTATATAATTGGCTTAAAAGTCCGATGCTCATAAGGAGTTCAATCTCAAAAGAATTGCGACCCCTGCACTGAAGCTACAAGACTCGAACCATTGCTAGTTTCTGTAAGAATATATTTCGGGTTCAGCTTAAAGAATTATGCGTATATGATGAACAACGATGAACTCTTTAAGATGGTTTATAATGGCAAACATAAGCAATTGTTTAAGTATTTCTCGGTAATATTCTCCCGATTTTTTTATTAACCTGGATATCCAATCCGTTTTGTGAGCCGATTAATCCCAGGGCGACCACCTGCTTTGCAGATAGCCCGGAGTCACCGCATTTGAACATCCGTGACCACAAGGGGATTTCTATTCCTCCTTGGATTTGAACCTGAGACTTCCTGGTACTTTTGACCTTTTTTAAACCTACAAACAAGACGGATTTTCATGTAAAATAACACAGACTATAATAAGAGAAATGAGATAAACTTGATAAATTACTAAATTACTTATGTCGAATTAAAACTCCAGACCGTCTATAATTATTTAATCTACCTAACTTACTCTTTCATATTTTATCAGATACCATCTAAGACCATTCACATACTAAACACACCCCTTATGACCTTGACTAATTTCGATCGCTCTCAAAAATCATTTTGCCTATACCCATTTGACCAAAATTTCGACTAATCATTTACTATAATATGACCAAAAAGAAAAGAATTCTCAACCACAAGAGTTATGACGTAGTGGTTGAGGTTCTGGAGGGTGTGGTGGAATATCTTATTTATGTTTAGAGTTCGATTCTAGACATACACAACAAATATAACTACTGAGTTTGTCAGAACTGATTTCTTACAGTTATAATTTATCGGAATTAGTTCAGATATAACTCATATATAACACCATAAAAAAAACTCTCTCAATAAGAGGACATGTAGATTATAGTGGTATTAGGTCCATTTACATAAAAATATTAGTGATAAATTATCACATGAATAACGTTCAATTTTATTAATTATAATAAAAATATTTTTATTATTTAATTTGACGTAATAAATTCAATTTCATTTTTGTTTTGAATTTTTGATACACAACGGACAAATGCCTGTTTGTTCATTTAATATAAAATTAGTGATTTTCTAAACTTTAAGAATTACAAGCTAAAAAATTAAAAAAAAAAAAATATAAAAAAACCTAAAATATAACAGAAGCCGTTTATTAATTCTTTTAGATGAATATTGATCGGGTAAAAGATCTGACAAATATTTACATTTTTTTAAAAGCAACATCATTTTGACAATGATAATTATGAGTGAGAACTAAAAATATATACATGGAACAAGGTGGAACAAACTCATATTTTACCAATATAACTTTAAAATAAAACTTAATTTTCTTTTAAAATATCAAAAATTCTTTCCTCTTTACATTTTATTTATTTTTTAAATTTTATATATTGTAATTTATTATCTTTAAACTTTCACTTACTGTCCTCAAAATATTATTTTTATACGGTTTATATATTTTGGTTAATTTATATAATATATAAAATATTAACGATGAAAAAATGATATAGAAAAAATATAAAATAAAAACTGAAAACTACGTACACTTTTTATTTTGGTGTAATTTTGATCGTATTGACAAATTTTTTCTAAATATATATTTTGTATATAGATATTTGTTTTATTATAATTTAAAAGAATTACATTATAAATCAAAATATATAAACAACTAATTATGGGTAAATTAATTATTTTATCTGTTCTGTCATGTCCAGTTCTGTCTAACCAAATGCTGAATAACTTTTCTACTATATTCTGTCATATCCTATACCATTTTGTTCTGTCATATTCTGTCCAGGTAAATTAATTATTTTAGTACGCAAGTTACATTTACGTAGTATCTAAATATTATATACTTTAAAAACTAGATATATACTCTTTCAATGTAATATAAAGTTTATTATAAACTGAAAATAAAAAATTATCGCAATTTAGTATTAAAAAATTCTAGAATTTATAAGGTATTGTGTTGCATTAGTATAATCCAACACTTGTCGTATATTTAAATATATTTATTATTGTGTTATCAGGTAACATATACATTAATATGTTATTGGAAGGTTACTCGCACAATGCGGTAAGATACATTTTGATTTTAATGTTTTGTTTTATTCTGTCTCTGTCGATGTTATAATACGGTTTTATGTGGTTTTGAGAAAACAATAATGTTTTTATTTTTGAATAAAATATAAATATGAAAATTTGAAAAAAAAAAGTATATATCGATAATAGATCGAATTAACTGTTTAAAAGTTATCGCTTTTTTATAAGTTCTTTAATTTTTAATTTAATCTAGGATTAATAACGAAGTAATTTATTTTTTGTTTAATAATACTTTTTTTTATAAAAATGATAATTAAATATTTTGTTAGAACACAATGATAATCCTAATTATATTTTAGATTTTTTATATGTAAAATGAGATGTTTATTATTATTATTATTATTATTATTTTTTTTTGGAAGGGTGTCCGGGCCAAAGCCCGACTAATCCCCGGCAATTTTTGGAGGTAAAGCATGACCCCACTTAAATGTCGCCAACACTCCCCTCCCAGGGCTCGAACTCGGGTTCATGACTATGCCATGCCCAAACCTTACCACTAGGCTGGAAGGTCTTTGACTTTGATTATATTTATCTGCACATAGTACAAGAAATTCAAACATAGAGCTTTAATAAATTGTACTTATACACAACTTTACTTCTAACATTGAATTTTAAGTAATATTCATCAATAAAAAAATATTTCATCAATAAACAATAGTTTTTAAATGTTTTTCTCAAATATTTTATAATATAATTCATATAAAGTTGAAATCTAAATCTTTTTCTAAAACATAAGATTTTTCTTTTATAATATTATAAATATAATTCTCTTAAATAATTATATTTTTATTTTATTTTCCTAGCATAGTCTCGGTCAATATTTTGAGTTTTTCAAGCTTTCTATTTTTCTTTTATAATATTATAAATATAATTCTCTTGAATAATTATGAATTTTTTATTTTCCTAGCATAGTCTTGGTCAATATCTTTGAGTTTTTCAAGCTTTCGTATTAAGGTTATGTTTAATAATTAGCTGATAAATTAGTTGATAGTTGATAAATTAGTTGATGACTGATAAGCTAATTGGTAGCTTATAAACTAACTAAAAACTGATAAGCTATCTGATTAACAAATCATGTTTGACAAAACTAGCTGATAAGAATATATTAATTAAGCTAACTTAAAGTTGATAAGCTAACTGATTACATGTCTTAATTAATTAATATTTTTAAAAATATTTAATAATTAAATTAAATATTTTATTCAAATTATTTAATACATTTTTATTATCTGTGAAACAAAGTAAGTATAACTTTAAAGATTAGGTTACATAAATATTATTAAAATTGTTATATTTGCCTTTTAATAACTGAATATACTTAATAATAATTAAGAAATAACAATATAAAAATAACTGATATAATTAATAAGCATTATAAATAATTAATAAATAATATCAATGAATAACGTATAATTAAAATTAATTAATAATTAAATTTTATTTTATATTAATTAATATTAATAATATTTAAATTTTATTAATACTTATTTATAATTATTAGTAAAAATAATAATTAATATTAGTGAGGTTTATAATTGGAAAAAAATTACAATAATCTACCAAAACGTTACTCCAAGTAGTTTTTCAATAAGTTAGCTTATAGGTTAGCCTATTTTACCAAATAACGCCTACACTTAGGGGTCATTTACCAAATGTTTATCAGGTAAATGTTTACCGACGAGAGACATACTCTCACTTACCTTACATGTAAAATTCTCGGCTATTGAAATAAATTGTTGGTCAACGTCTTAAACTGGTAATCACTTATCGGATAAAGGTTGTTTTTCTCATACCAGGTAAGATTCTCGATTGTTGCTATGCCGCTTTTCGGGTAAGATTTTCGATCATTTCCCTACTCAATCGATAAAATAAGTGATATCAATAAACATTTACCGAATAAGTGTTTACTTAAATCTCAACCTATTAAACGAAAAAATATATATTTATTTTAATAAATGTTGGTTCCAAATACGTTGTCATCCGTTCGTTGTTTGATGGGACCATCGTACTTTTTAACTTTGACGTTTCCACCCCAACCTACACATAATTCATGCATCAAATAATTAAACCACCATTTCTTGTCCTTTTAATAAACACGTGATAATTTAAGTGCACGTGATGGCTACAAAAATGGAGTAAATTACGGATTTCGTCTCTATCTTCTTCCCGTTTTCTTGGTTTTGGTCTTTGACCATGCCGTGAAAGGATGTGTTCAGTTTGATGAAGATGGATTTTGTGTAAGGATTTGGAATTAGAAAATTATTTGAAGACTTTGGTATGTTTGGTTTGTAGAACTTGAAATGATACTGAATTCAAATTACACATAAAAAAATTATAATTTTTTATCAATAATTAAATTATCTTTTTATTAAATTTTATGTTTGTGGGATTTCAAATTCTGGAAATCAATCAAACGAATCATGAGATTGGAATGAAAATCCCAAATCCCGTAAACCAAAAGGAACCTAAGAGGGTGTTTGGTTCGTTGGAATCCACTGGAATCTGATGGAATTGGAATGGTCAATTCCGTTGACCAACTTCAATTTCAACGTTTGGTTACCCATGTAATGGAATTGAGTTCCAAACTTTCCCTCATTTGAGGATTTCACCATTCCTTCCTAAAATTGATGGAATTGAAATCCATTCCATCCAAAAATGTGGAAATGACAAAAATACTCTCATCAATAATTGAAATCCATTCCTAACACTGATGCTCGCCCTCCAAACTCTCGATTCAAAAATTTATTCTTATGATGCTCGCCCTCCGAACTCTTGATTCAAAATCAAACCCAATGTAAAAGCTAACTCCAAAATCAAACCCAAATCAAGCTCTATTCATATTTCGAACCAAAACCCATTTTCAACAAAGGGTGAGACGAGACTGGGAGGCGAGCAATAGATGTGAAACGGGAGACGAGCAGTATTTTTGTAAGGAGGCAAGCAATATTTGTGGACGGAGGCAGAAGTGGGTGTGAGCTGTTAAAGAAGAAGGGCACAATGAAAAGAGAAGGGTTTTAACCCATTGGGTGTAAGTTGTTAAATGAAAGGAGAAGGGTTTCTTGTAATAAAAAAAAATAAAGAAAAAAATTAAAAAAAATATCAAAGAAAGGGTATTATTGTCCTTTTTTTATAATTTCATTCCAATTCTGTTGCAAACCAAATAGTCATATTCCAATTCATTAGACGAATTACATTTCATTCCTGCCAACCAAGCACTTGGTCAAACCTGACAACATTCCATTCCAATTCCTTTCAGATTCCAATTCCTTTGACAGATTCCATTTCTTCAGAAATCATTCTGCGAACCAAACGCCCCCTAAGGTCCTGTTTGTTTTGCAGGAATTGAATGGATTGGGTGGATTTGGATTTAAAATCCATTCAAACCCCATGTTTGATTTGTTGGATTGTCCGGATTTGAAAGGATTTTGAAATCCTTAAAGGGTGCTTGGGATTTTGTGGGATTTCGTAGGATTGTATAAAATAAAGTTTTGAAAAATGTTAAAAGCGTTTGCTTTGTAATAATCGCTTAATAAAAATGTAATTTAATGATTTATAATTTTTTTATAAATTATCTATAAATAATGGAATCCAATTTCATTCCAATTCTACAAACCAAACACACCAATGCTTTTAAATCCCTTCCAATCCAAATCCTCCATGAAATCTAAATCCCTCAAAAACAATCTTGCAAACAAAACGAACCCTAAATATTTTTAATAAGTGCAAATTTATGCTCTATAAAAAGATTACTTTCATGGATTTTTTTTCTTGGTTAATTTAAGATGAAACATGAGAAATGGAAAAGGTTCATGTTGAAAAAAAGTTCATAGTTGATTAAGGGGTCGTTTACCAAACGCTTACCTGATAAATATCTAGCGGTAAAATTCAACACTATCATTTACTTACTGGATAAGATTTTAGTCAACAAAAAATGGCTTTCTATACAACGAATTACCCTGTAAGAGCTGACTGTGGTAACAGTCATTGCCCTCACTTACCGGGTAAGACTCTAGGTCCTTGCCTCGTTTTTACCGGGTAAGATTTATGGTTTTTTCCATGTTCATCCGATAACATAATGGAACTTGATAAACGCTTACCCAAGTAAGCATTTGGTAAACGGCCCCTGAGTGACATATTTAGGATTTGTTAAACATTAACGATATTGAGGGCATTTATGTTATAAACGATAGCGATGTTAGAACTTTTGAAGCTCCATTATGTTACTGTTCTTCTAATGTTTATAAAAATGTATCAGCGTTAAGGTGTTTTTATAAGATTATTATTCGTATTTTGTTTATTTATTTATGAATGTTTTATATTTTTGCTTAAGCTTATTTGTTAATAATTTTTTTTTTGGGTTTATCCTCCATTTAAAATATTAAAAAATTTATAATCCTTTATTTTTTATTACAAATTTTACAACCCGTTTTAAATATAATTACGTAGTTGAAAAGAAACTATTATAAGTTTTACGATTAAAAACAATAATGATTTTTTATATATATTTAGGGTTTGTTTGCTTCGTTTTCTGTTAATACCTATATAGATATAGATGTCTGTATATAAAGTTGTCCGTATATTAATAGATAAATTGTTTTTCGGTTATTGATGCTGAATAAATAGTCTGAATGTCAGAAATGACCATTTTACCTCTGGTATTTATTTTTTTCTGAATAAAACAATTGTTTAATAAAGTTGTTGAATAAATTACTTACAAATAGAAGGGTACTCGCACAATGCAGCGAGATACATCTCGATTTTAATATTTCATTTTATTCTCTATCTCTGTCGATATAATACGGTTTTATGTGGTTTTGAGAAAACGAAAATATTTTTATTTTGTGTAAAATATAAATTCGAAGATATCATAAAATTTTGAAAAAATATATATCGATATCAGTATCAAATTAACTATTTAAAAGTTCTCTTTTCTCTGTGTAATTTTCTTTAATTCAATTTTTTATTATAATTTAATTTATTTAATAACGAATTAATTTATTTTTAATTTAATAATATAATTTTTTTTATAAAAATAATAATTAAATATTCTGTTAGAATTCAATAATTATCCTAATTATATTTAAATTTTTGTATATTTAAAATGAGATATCTATCATGTATTTGATTATGTTTATCCGCAGTTAGTTACACGAATTCAAACATAGAACTTTAGTAAGTTGTACATATGCACAATTTATTTGTAATCTTAAATTTTAAGTAATATGCATCGGTAAACAATACTTCATATATAAAAAAATAGTTTTTAAGAGTTTTTGTCAAATGACTTATAATATAGTATAGGTTATAAAAAGTATCAATCTAAAACAAATAAACCCAGAAAATCGTGCTGGTTTCTTTTACAAACAAACACCAACATCGTTTCCACATCTATATACAACCTCAAGTTTAAAACACTGAGTAAAACGATAAAGGAGTAAAAATGTCGAGGCCACAAAACCCAGAAAATGAAGATCAAAGCTGAAGCCCACACCATCTCTTCGATTCTCTTTGATTACCAACAAACACTTCACCTACATCTTCTTCCCTGCTCTTCAACCACAAGTATTGCATCACTGATCCGGGTATTGAAGAGTTCTCATCTACCACCTACCCAAGTATTGAAGAGTTCTCATTGGACAATTCTCATATGCCACAGACCCAGGTATTGAAGACGCAGAGGTTTGAAGGGGAGTGCTGATGTATTTGGAAGAAACATTTGAAGTAGAAATCGTGAACCAAAAGCGTGTAATAAGGTTTTTTTTTTGGTTATTGCAAAGGCAAGGGTAGTTGATGAAATTAGATGGCTGAGTGTAAGGGATTATTGATTTCCAGCTGACCGATTAAGCCATCGGCTGAATGAATAAGCTATATACTTTATACAACCCATTAACCTCCTTCCGAACAATCCCTTATAAAAGTAATCACGTGGATTTTTTTTTCTTAATTGGCATTTAAAAATTAAATACCAAGGGGATCCTAGTCACTAGTTAGTATTTTCACGTAACTAAATTTATCAAATGCTTTATATACCAAAATAAATATTTTAAAAATATATTACCCAAAATATGAATCAAATTAAATTAGGTTGTATTTTTTTTACGTGATTTGCTCTTTTTGGATGTTGTTGAACAAACCTCTTGTATACCCTATTTATAAAAATTAAAGTAGTCTTGGTGCAAAAAGCCCCGCACTTAACGGGGAACCTGAGACACGACCCCGAATTGATTGGGGATGGGTCCAAGGATGGGGATACTTTTCATCCCCGACTTCGACTGTTAATTATATTTTTCTTTGTGTATATATATATATATATATATATATATATATAGGGTATATTTCTTTTACAACCCTCCCTATTTATACAACCCATGCAACCTCCCTCTCAACCAATCAATGAATTTTGTTTGTTTTAATTTATTTTTTAAATGAAAAGGTTAATATTGTCATTTGTTAATTTTATATAATAATTATTATTTTTAAATAATATCAATAAATATCCTATTAATTATGAATCCATATATTTTCTATTAATAAC
>NC_037529.1:10739645-10752006 GCF_001531365.2 Cynara cardunculus var. scolymus | reverse complement strand
TATATATATATATATATATATATATATATATATATATATATATATATATACAAACTAAGTATAATAATAATACAGTGAGAAACATAATGAGTATATATAATGTATAAATATAACCAATTTTTTTTTATGATGAAGACTTGTAAAAAAATTATATTATTGATTTGGTTGTTCATGAAAAACTTTTATTGATATAACGATGTGATTATATAGAACTTCAATTATTAAGTATTGTAATTGTTGGTCTCAACCATCGGATTTGTAAATAATACATCTAGCATCCGATTCGACATTTAGAAAGAAATTACTATTTACTTGTCTTGTACTGGTCATATCCATTATGCATCATCTATTGGATATGACAAGTGTTTATATCTGATATTCATTATCCATCAAATATAGCACAAATGTTTATATCCTATGTACATTATCAATCGGATATAACATAAGGGATCATATCCGATTTACAACATCAATCGGATATGACACAAAGGACTAACATCTGAACCTTGCTTAAACAAAGAAATTATTAGCTCAAGGTTCCGGATCCTAGTCACCTTTGGATTTGTAGCTTAAAATAAAATGTGAAGAATCTCCATCCGAATGTAAGAATCTGATTGACATATCTTCATAGTTCAATCAATCATGATTCTTAAAAAGTCACATTTTAAGTTATTATAGCATTCGATGTTTTAACTTCATAAAATGATAAGAATGTGTCTTTCGTGTATCTGAAGCATATCCTGTATTTAGGATACCCAATCATCCGTTCATATAGGATTTCCTTTGCAAGTCATATTTTTGTAATCTGTGATCTGATCAAGCAAAACGCCTTCACCAAAATCGAAGACTAGTTGAAGTGAAATTAGACAGACACTAAAGCGGATTGGTTTATCATCAAGCCGGTAGAAGATCAGAAGATAGATAAGTCAAATAGTTTGACAAATGCTATATGGCAAGCCGATTTGAAGTGAACACTTTTAGACCAAGTTTCTTTTACCATCTGTAAATCCTAGTAAGGGAACATGTTCAACAATATTCGCTTACTTTACTGTTCACTCTGCATACTAAAGTAAGGATGAAGACTATACGAAGATGCCTTGGGACCAAGTCTCTAACCCTTGTCTTGGTATACGAACATGCTCAACATGTCAGCAAAAGCAAGTTCAAAAGTATTTGATTCTTACTTTACTGTTCATTTGACATACAAAAAGGATGGGTTGAAACAACAAGTATCTACATCATATCAAAAGTTTGATAAAAAAAGTACAATGGTACATGGATCAACAAATCAAATGAATACATGCGTTGAAGTTGTGTTATTTCATTTTATGCATGGATTACTATAAAAGGCGGTATCTGGATCATATGCAACTTGCCCCCTTTAAAAGACTAGTTAAGTGTTTATTCTTTTAGATCGGTGTCGTGATATCAAAAGACTATCTTAGTTCTTCAGATCTGAAAGAGTGCTTTTAGCTAAGTGTTTATTCTTACTCTTTTAGTACTAGCAAATTTATCACTAGTCAAAAAGTTTAGGATCACAGGTCTTACATTCCTAGTTTCTACAACATATCTGCAATTCTATGTTTTTTTTACAAAATATAGAACAAAAAATTAAAAGTAAAAATTTGTTGGATTTGTATTCAACCTCCATTCTACAAACACCTATAGCATAAGTCATCCACAAATCCAGGACCAACAGTAATTGATATATTCGTGTTTGAACTACATTTTAATACAACAAATAAAAACGGTAATTAATATTTCTAGCATTATATGTCGTTTAAACATAAAATTGATATTTATATACATAATATATATATATATATATAAATTACGTAAAGATTAAGTTGTATATACAAGAAAAATTCCCTGATGGAGATGGGATGGACTCTTATTTCCCGACGGGAATGGAGACGAGAATTGGAAATTGGAGATGGGATTACGTTACTCCCAATCCCATAGCTATCTTTATTTCTAAAAGGGAAAACGTTATAAATAATCATTTTGACCGATAAAATTCACCTTCTAGCCATTTCTCTCCAATTTTGTGAAGAATATCAGCAACCCGACAAGTGGGTAGTCGCAACTTTACGGAGGGGCTAATATATTTTTGTGTGTGAGGTGGGTTCATGCAAGTGGAACACTTTGCAGACTCCCCACATGTGATGTCCCTCCACATGCCATGTAACACTTTATAGACTCCCTACCTCGTCCTCTCTCGCTCGCTTTCTTTCTTGAAACACACATTCTCTCTTTTTGGTGCACAGATGAAGCTTTACACGTGGCACATCCATAAGTGCCGGATGTACTACTTGTGGGCCAAGCTCAGAAATTGTTTTTATTTTTATTTTTATTTTTATTTTTTATCCTTCACAATTTGAGAAATGGTTACGTCATGATTTTTATGTTTTTGGATAAAATGAAATCTGTCAAAGAAATTTGACTTTGAAAGAATTGGATGAAATGTTGTCAGGTTTGATCATCTGTTTGATTGACAGAACTGGAATGAAATCTATTAAAAAAATTGGAATTTGTCTGTTTAGTTCACAGAATGTAGCTTTGGAATTAGAATGAAATTCTAGTAAATAACTAAAATATCCTTTTTTTGATAAATTGATTTTTTCAAAATTAAAATATTTTAATATAATAATTATTAATTACTTTAATTTTTTTAACTAAAAATACTTTAGTAAAATAATAATTAAATATTATAGTGTGTAAAACAATATAAAAATACACAACTCAAATATAACCATAAACCAAATGACGTTACTTAATATTAAAATTGCTTCAAAATCCATCAAACTTGTTCAAAATAATTACATGCCACCATCATTAAACAATCGAACATATGACGCCAAAATACCAAAGCATGTTCAAATACATGTTCCAAAAGCCATTAAACATCATACTTTTAAAAAAGAGCTAAACCATCAAGCACAATTATTCTTGCAAAATGTATTTCACAAACTCTTCTCGAGCTTCTCCTTCATAGTTCCAAAAGCTTAACACGGATTCAGGTTCACGTGTTATTTTTCTCAGTGCTTTAAACTTTTCCATTGAAGTAAAATTCATTTTGGCGAGTTCAGAACCAACCGCAAAAGTCTTTTGATGTAAATCTATCTCAACTTGCACCAACTTGTCTGATGATTTTAAAAGTCTATCTCCAAGTATGGTAGCAACATTACTTATTGCATCAACAAGATGATCACCTCGACCCTTGCGCTTTCTATTACCTTGAGATGTACACTCTTGACTTGACATTTGGCTATTGTCTGTCGGATAGTCCAAGTTTTCATCAGATTGTTGTTCTTGAAAGGGCATTTGGCCATCTTCCATGTCAGCATTTTCTTCTAACTCATCATAGTCTCTTGCTTGATTTCCATGAACACGATTTTTTCCAAAAACATAAGACAAGTCTTCATAATAAGGGAATGATTTGTTTCTCCATTTTCAAGCCTCTTTGTGTACCTAAATTTGCAAAAGACATTAGAAACATTGAAAAAACAATTATTAACATGGTAATATGTAATACATAGTAATATGTACCCGCAGGTAAGACTCCCAAACTAACGCCTCGGCAGTCACACACATTTTAGAACTATCGTAACCAAAGCCACTTGTGTTCATACCATCATGTACGATTTGTCAGTCCTTTTTCATGGTTTTTATTCTTGACTCGATGTGTGGTTTAACTAATAAATTAGAATCAGGAAGCGACACTTTCAATGCTTGTTCCAAATGTTGCAAGTATCCAAATTTAAAGCAATTATCAGCTTTATATCCTCCAACATTGACCATATTCACCAATGGATCAACAAGTTTTCCATCTTCGATTTTTGACCAATTACGGTACTTGCGCCCATTGATTTTCCTATGCATCTATATTTGAACTAACCACACACAGGGCCTGTTTCACATACCTATATTTGAACTAACCACACACAGGGCATGTTTCACATTCACCTGTTTGTTCACAATAATGAAGAACAAACTCATTGTTCACATGTTTCACATACCTATATTTGAACTACAATAATGAAGAACAAACTCATGGTTCACCTGTTTCACATACCTAATATTAAAGATCAAATCATACCATTAAAACTAATAACGATAAAGATGAAATTGTACCATTACAAACCATAAAAATGAAATTGTACTATTACAAACCATAAAAATTAAATTGTACTATTACAAACCATAAAAATTAAGTAGAAGCATTCCAATCATTAAAGATACTTTGAGCCAAATTATTTCTAAATTCAGTCCACTCGGTAGAAGCACCTACGGAAGTGATATTATTCTCATCTTGGTTTTCATTGTCTTCGGTTTCATTCGAGCAAGGTATGTTTTCAAACGGATCAATTGACATTTCTTGTCTTATAAAATTATGAAGAAGACAACATGTCATTATGACCTTAACTTTGAGTTCAACAGGGTAGTATGAATTATCTTTTAAAATTCCCCACCTTGCTTTCAAAATACCAAAGCATCATTCTATAACATTTCTTGTAGAAGAATGTCTTATGTTGAAAAATTCTTTTGGCGTAGTTCGTTGGTGTCCATCACGCCACTCATTTAAGAGATTAATTTGACCGGCCAAAATGACTATTCATGCAATTTCCCTTTCTAAGAGGACTTTGCATTTTTTTTTTTGCTTAAGAATTAAACACGTTCAATTGTATGCATATATGTTATGTAATTTTTTTTTTTTTGTCATTTTAAGTCATCGTACATCTAATAGTTTTGTCTTTGCCATTTATCTTCATATTATATTGTTATTTGATATTATTTAAACCATATAAAAAATACTTATTTTTTCTAAAAGCATCACTAATATTTTTTTCTTGATTTACCTAGATATCCAACCCGTTATACGAGCCGACTAATCCCAGGACGACCACCTGCTTTGCAGGTAGCCCGGAGTCACCGCATTTGAACCTCCATAGCTACAAGGGATTTTTGTTTCTTCTTGGATTTGAACCTGGGACCTCCAGACACTTTTGACTTTTGGAGTCAAACTCAAACTCAAACTAACCAGTCACCACCCTTATAGTTATATCACTAATTTTTTTTATGACAATTTAAACTGTGACATCGATAGAGGCCATATTGTATATACTGTTATGTCAAATACTGTGGAATGAAGGCTAATTTGAGCTAAACAGGGTCTTACAAAGTTGTTTGTATGTACCCGGTTTTTGCAGCTACTAAATCAAAGGAAAGAAGCAAGCCAAAAACATAAGGGACCAAGGTCGCGCCTAGGTTTGCGGGACTCACTATCGAAATCCAAACCCCCTCATGCAATCACTCGTGCAACCTAAACTGTTCCCCAGCCCGCCCTAGTCTCTGCACAAGCTCGGGGACCCTACAAGCGAGGTACAACATATAGGACCAACCATGGGTGTGTCTCTGGAGTGCGGGGCATGAGTAGCAGCATGCAACCAAGGCCAAGCTAGACAACAAGCTTGAAAGGCGCATTCCAACCATGTACGTCGGCCCTGGCCACATGCATGCTCTCGAGGTGCATCTGTTCGAATTACTCGATGAACATTTGAATCCATAATTGTTTTAGGTTTATTTTGGTAGTGAACAATAATCAAATGATAGTCATGTTAACTCTTCGAAAGCTGATTAACTTATAAGAGACCAGGCATAGAGTTTCTCATATTAATCGTTCTTACGGATAAGCAGAACGCTGTTGCATACCTATTTTTAAAGCCGATTTTGTTTTCGATTGAGAAAATGTGTGATTGAGTAAAAGGCCGTTTACCAAACACTTACCCGGTAAGTGCTTACTCGTAAAATTCAACTCCATCACCTATTTTACTAGGTAAGATTTTAGCTTAACAAAATGGCATCGTATGCAACAATTTACCAGGTAAGCGCTAACCATGGTAAGAGTCGTCACCCTCATTTACTGGGTATACGTAAGATTCTTGGTCCTTGTCTCGTTCTTACTGTGTAATATTCTTGGTCGTTACCATGAAAATGGAGCATTTTCGCATAAAAGATGTAAATTCATTCGGTAAGACAATATGACTTGACAAACGTTTATCTGGGTAAGCGTTTGGTAAATGACCCCTAATTTTATTTACTGCTATCACACATTTTCTTTTAATTTTAATTATGAGTTAAATAATTTCTAGTAGAATATTTCGTTGTCAAATTTGTGTAATTCCTATAAAATATTTCATTGTCAAATTTGTGTAATTCCTATAAAATATTTCATTGTCAAATTTATATAATTACTAACCCGTCAACTCGTCCCGTTGGGTTGAGTTGAGTTATACTTTTGAATGAGGTAGGTTGAATTCAATTTTCGTCAAATCGTCATAATTGCGTTAAATTGTATAAATATCGTAAACCACCCAATCCAATCCGCGTACATTGTAACATTATAAACTATTTCATACATTTAATAAAATATTATTTTTTTCTCTCCTAAAATATAATTATAAGATTTTCTTATTGGTGTAAATATAATAAAAAAAATATTTTTTCCTCATAATAATTATTTTTAGGAGTTGTCCAATTTTTTTTTTTTTTGATTAACCTGTATATCTAACCCGCTATGCGAGCCGACTAATCCCAAGACGACCACCTGCTTTGTAGATAGCCCGGAGTCACCGCATTTGAACCTCCGTGGCCACAAAGAGATTTTTATTCCTCCTTGAATTTGAACTTGAGACCTCCTGATACTTTTGATCTTCGGAGCCAAGTTTAAACCAATCAGACACCACCCTTGTAGTTAAGTTGTCCAATTTTATAATACATGTTTATGTTTTTTTAATACAATTAATCAATAAATTCCAGATTAAACGTTTGCAACATGATTATTTTATTTTGAGCGTAAAATTAACGAAAGGTAAAATTACAATTTTAACCTTTTGTTATTTTTATGTTAATTGGTCTATACATGATGAAAAAATAGGCAGGTACGATTTTAATATAACAGATTGGTGATAGGTGGTCGCCATTATTTTTGGATAATGGTTCTCATATTATATGTTATATCTACACATAATAAGTGATACACCATAAATATGGTGGGCTTCAATCACATTGCCTATGGCTATGATATTGCTATTGGTATCAACATTTATTACATTTTAGGGTTTAAGGTTTAGGGTTTAAGGTTGGGTTGTATTTTTGTTCAGGATGAGACGAGTTGAAAATTTACAAACTGCAAACATTTGGTTGAGTTTTTATATGTCTTTAACTCAATAAACCCAACCCGTATGCAGTTTAAATGTAATTAATACTTTGAATAGTTTTCGAATATTTCACATATAACATGTTAATCAATTTTTTTATTTTCTACCAAATCAAGTGAAAAACGCGATTGCTTTAGAGATGCATCAAGTATAAATATTTACGTTTTCAAATACATAACAAGATTTGTGTTTTGTTTTCTTTAAAACGGTAGTTGATAAATTATAGCGTAAATATATGTAATTATTTAAAAGATTGCTGTGTCAATCTTTAACTAATTTCATATTAATTGGTGTTAAGAAGATGGGCATTTGGGTATATATTGAACTCGGGTAGGTACAATTGAAGTACATTTATTGGTGAAAGGTTAATATGTTATGAGATGGGGCCGTGTTAGAAGGTGTCTCAGTACGATGTGCTTCAAACACATGGTCAAGGATAATGGTGTTGGTATCAATAATATATATATATATATATATATATATATATATATAGACTTGGGATCATGTGAGACCAAGGCTTTTTCGTGAGACCCGTAAGACCAATTCTCAACCCTTGGATTAGATCTACAATCGTCAGATCTGAACATTCACAAACACCATGAGAATTCTCAATAATTACAAAATTGCCACCGTGCAATTTAGACCATTAGATCTTTAACTTATAAAGTTGATCAATGAACATAAATTGGTCTTACGGGTCTCACAAAAAACTCTTGGTCTCATGTGAACCCAACCCTATATATATATATATATATATATATATATATATATATATATATATATATATATATATTTTAACCCATTATTCAATTATACTATTCTGAGTTTTTATTTGATTTGAAATTCCTGATTTGATTTTTAAAGAATGATTGTATTTAAATGAATTTCGTATACAATTTTTTTATGATTTTAAAAGGATAAATTGTTAGAAATGGTTACTTTAGAGTTATATGATAACAAAGCAACGTGTGTTTGCAAATTAAATATGAAATATATGGAGGGGCATCCCTGTCATTTTGTAGATGGTAACAACCACCCTTGGCATTAAATAAATGCTATGTATTTCAAAACACATAGCACAAGGATCATGCTTTTCAATTTAATAATGACTCATTTTTTGGAATTTATATTTCACTTTTTCAACGCGTTAATATATGGTTTTTAACGTATAAGCTCGAGCGATTTGAACCTATATAACATCACAAACGTTAAAATTAGGCATAAATTTTGTAACGAGAAATTAACGTGATCCAAAAAGGTGTGTAACAACACAACTAGCTTGTATCCAGGTTACATGGATATAAATTTAAAAGATTAGCAGTATGTCATGAGTCGTATATATAGTTATACGAGTGGATGTATTTTGTACAAGAATATAAGGCTATGCATAATTCAGATGTATTTTGTATAAGAATATAAGGTTATGTATAATTCAGATGTATTTTGTATAAGAATATAAGGCTATGCATGATTTAGATTTTCCTTCGTGTCTCTCACTCTTTCATTGAAATCCGTAATTGCCTCATGATATAAACCTTACCGTGAGGATGGACGAGATGAAACAGTTCATTTTTTAATTACACGCTGCGATTATATGGTAAATTGCACCAACATGGTAACAATTTTGTATTAATTTTTATATTGTAAGCCAAATTTCAAAACCTTAACTTTGAGAAACCAATTTATAGAACTAAAAAAATCGGGTTTGAAGGACGTCAAAAAATTTTAAGCGTCCTAATAGACTGCTCTGTTAGAAATTAATTTATATAACCAAAAAATAAAGTGTCACATCAAAAAGCGTTATAAGAAATTTATGGGATGCTTTTGGGTCTCTTAATAAATTTTTTAGGACACTTTTTATACAAAAAGTCACATTAACAATTTTACAGGACACATTATGTGTCCTCTAAAATTGCTAATGAGATTTTCTAGTATTAAAAGTGTCCAAAAATTTGTTAAAACGTGTAAAAACATTGTATAAACTTATTATAACATCTTTAAATCCGAATTTATACTTTGGCCCTATAAATTAATAAAAAATAAATTAATTAATTAATTTCTCTCTCTTTCTCTCTCTCTCTCTCTCACACACACACACACATATATATATATATATATATATACATATAGAGGGAGAGAGAGAGAGAGAGAAAGGGGGGTTTACTTTGCAAACCACGTTATTTGTACAAACCGTATAAACCTCATTCAGCCAATCATAATTTTTCATTTTGTTCATTTTTTTTGTAATTATGAGAGCTTGATTAATCATTTTTATTGGGGAGAATGTTAATCATGGATATTCGTCTTCATTATTTTAATTTTAAAGAAATGCATGAAACAGTTTCATTAAAATTTCATTAAGTATTATATGAAACAATTTCATAACCATATATGAAACAACTTCATCAAAAAAAGTATTATATGAAACAATTTCATGAAAAAATTTCATAAGATAAAACAATGAAATCGACGAATAAAGGTGGTTTACACGGTTTATATAAATTGGATTATTTGCATTTGATCGCTTCGCCATCTCTCTCTCTCTCTCTCTCTCTCTCTCTTTATATATATATATATATATATATATATATATATATATATATATATTTGAAGTAAATCATGTCATAAACCGTTTAAACGTTTATGTACAACAAAACACGCAAGTTTATAAAAGAAAAGTATATTACAACATGACTACAAATAGTTGAATATATAAGCCGTTTGGCATCTATTGTTGTCAACATTGGCAAACACTACCATAAAATTTACTTCATTAAGACAAAACGTTTTATTAAAATACTTTATAGAACTTAGGTTTATAGTATCAAACCATAAAACATTCTATCTAAAAGCATTACAATAATCTTATAGGACGTTTTTAGAATAAAATGTTTTATTAGTTATTTTATATGACAGTTTTGAAAAATGTCTTATAAACTCATCTTTTTATAAGATACTTTTTCATATAATGTCGCATAAAATAAGTTAACATGACACTTTATTTTAAAAAAGTCTTAATAAATTTGTTATAACGTCTAAAAGCGTCTTATAAACTTATTGTAACATTTTTAAATGAAAAGCTTTTTGGTTTGATCCTATAAACTTGTGTCCTATAACATATTCTTATAAGACGCTTTTTCATTTTAAACGTCATATAAAATCAATTTTGTTGTAGTGAAAGGTTCAAACGGTAAACTTTGCTAGTGTTTATAAAACATCTTGAAATGACGTTAAAAATTGTGCTTTCATGATCATAAAAACTACAACCGTTTCATCTTATTCTAAAAAATTATAATTTAACGAAAATACTGATCATTTCAATATATGATTACGATGGTTCATTTACATAAACAATATGATTTTGGGTAAATCCATTATTTTTTTTGTTTACTCACGTTAGGAACGGACCCAAGAATTTTTGGATACGGTGACACCATATAAAACGGTTGTACTTTCTAAAATAAAACGGTTGCACCTTTCACGAACCTATTTTTTTTATCTTACCACGGAGGAACAATACGGTGGCACGTGCCACCTAACCACCCCTCTAGGTCCGTCAATACAACGTATTATAATTCATCAAATAATATATGCGGGATTTAATGCATTATGTGATATTTTATAAATTAATATTGTTGATAATAATGTATAAAAATCAACACAATCATGTGTTGTAACCAAACACGTCTTGAACGAAATCTTATCCGCATAAATAATATTCCACACGTATCACATGCTTTAGAAAAGAAAATGGATGCATTCAGACGTAATTTAGTAATATGAAAAAGAAGTCTTTAATTATTTTATGTGTAATAATTTAATATAACTAACTTTTTTTTATTAACCTTGATATCTAACCCGCTATGCGAGCCGACTAATCCCAGGACAACCACATGCTTTGCAGATAGCCCGGAGTCACCGCATTTGAACCTCCGTGGCCACAATTATATTTTTATTCCTTCTTAGATTTGAACCTGAAACCTCCTGGTACTTTTGACCTTTGGAGCCAAGCTCAAACCAATCAGACACCACCATTGTGGTTAATTTAACTAATTTTTAAGATCGATAGAAAATATTATGTAATGGTCCGTACAAATTTCAGGTTTTTTTTATATACCTAAACTGGGAAAATAGGTTAGTTGGGTTTTCAGTTTAGGTACTTGGTTAACAGATTACCTGATTTTTAATTGATAAATAAAAGTTAGGTAGTACAGAAAATAAATCCTTGCTGGTATCGAACTAATTGGAAAATCCAGAATATTGGAGTTTGATATCGAACAATATAATATCATTGTGGCCTCACGTAGTATCAATACATCCCGCAAATTTCTAGATTCTTCTAGACTAGTGTTCAAGTTTAATAAGAAAAGGAAAATCAGATCAACTCATACATACCTCCGAATATCTACAAACATACAACAAATTTCACAAAATTAATAGAATTTGTTGAATCAAAAAGAAAAGAATTGGGAGTATTAGATTTTATTAAGTGGATGTTTTTGTTTTGCTGTGATTTTGTCCATATTTAAAAAGCTTTTTTATCGATAAAAATCTATAACTTTCTTTCTATTTACTTGATCATATCTTAATAATAGTTAACGGATATGTTCACTGTTTTCACCACCCATCCTTGCCCATCTACAATGTAACGGAAAAGTAATTGTAGGGAAGAAGACGATGGTAAGTTTCTTTTATTTGTTTTGTACCGAATTTACCCCTGTTCATGATGATTCATCCTTACTAATTGTTTCAGTTACTTTTAATATTAAAATTAACAAAATCAATTTAAACCATTGATCTAACAATTAAATGATTAGAGATTGGTTTTTAAAGTTAACACAGAAAACAAGGTTAACAAATGAAGGAACCCCAATATATATATATATATATATATATATATATATATATATATAGGGGCTTAATCAAATGAGAACTGAGTTGTTTGTGGTAACTGTAAGAACCAATATAAGCCAATCATTTAAATAATTAAAGTTATATCCTAAAATAACAAAAAGGGTAAATTGGTAATGTTATATCCTAAAATAAAACCCTAGATGCTTTTAGGTATTCTTCTCATTCGTCTCCTTCTTCACCGGCGGAAAAAGTCGCGACTTTTTGGCGGGATGAGGGCTTTCCACCTC
>NC_037529.1:10706070-10736980 GCF_001531365.2 Cynara cardunculus var. scolymus | reverse complement strand
TATATATATATATATATATATATATATAGAGAGAGAGAGAGAGAGAGAGAGAGGGGGGGGGTTGGGTTCCCATGAGGAAGTGAAGTTATAATGAGAAACGTAAGAAGAGATCCCCACCCTTGGATTAATTCTAATTGAATGTTAACACTAATGAGATGCACCGAGATGCATCATACAATTCTCCACTAAATCGCAATTTATAAGTAGACATGAAATTAAAAGTGATCAAATGATATTATCAACATAACTTTCCTTCTCACACAATGATTCACTTTTACTTAAAAATGGCAAGAATACAAACTATAAAGATTTTATTTGTTAATTTTTTTAATCTATATTATATTATAAAGAATTTGACAAAAACTCTTAAAAATATTTTTGTTTGTATAAAGTACTGTTTATTGATGCATATTACTTAAAATTCAAGATCACAAGTAGAATGTGTTTGAGTACATCTTATTAGAGCTTCATGTTTGAATTTGTATAACTAACTGCAGATAAACATAATCAAATACATGATAAACATCATTTTAAATTTAAAAAATCTAAAATACAATTAAGATAATAATTGAGTTCTAACAGAATATTTAATTATTATCTTAAATAAATTATTTTATTATGCCAAAAATAAATTAGTTCATTTTTAAAACTCAATTAAATCATAATAAAAATTTGAATTAAAAAAATTACACAAAAAAATAGAACTTTTAAATGGTTAATTTGATACTAATATCGCTTATTTTTATCAAAATTTTATAATATCTTCAAATTTATATTTCATTAAAAAATAAAAACATTTTCTTTTTCTCAAAACCACATAAAATCCCATTATAACATTGATAGACCAAAAATATAAAATAAAAAATTAAAATCATGACGTATCTCGTTGCATTATAAGAGTATCCTTTTAGTATTTTTTTTAAAGTTTAAACTAGTAAATTAATTATTGGACTTCAGCCCAATAAAACATTATAAGTAGGCATTTCGGCCCAATCTTGGTCACGTCTAGCCCATGCTTCACATTCACACTCACAGTCATGCTAATTAGATGTACGCTTGGAAGCTCGAAAGCTATTATTTCTAACTCATCAAATTAATAATCTACACAATAATTTTTATAAGAATTTACTTTTATGGGTCTTATGTATAATATAAATTAAATAAATATACACATATAAATTATTATATACTATATAAAAGTCCAAAAAATATATAAAAAATAAATAGATTGTCACTTCACACTAACTTCAAGATTCTTAAAAATATATAAAAAAATACCATAATGTACAAGAACGGACAATTCTTCAACAAATTACAAAATACAAGTACCAGAGAAACTATTTTACGTGACGACCAATATCCGAAATCTCCGTCTTTTTAGAATTTATTTTCTTTTAACATTATTTAATTAATATGAAAGAATTTAATATATAAAATTCCAATAAACAAGTTTTGCTTGACCATTAAGAAAAGTTCCTTATTTTGAAGAAAGAAATTGTGCATATTTTAGCACATGATCCATCATCATTTCATCTTGTTGATGGTTGTAGTAGATGTGGATGTGACAAATGCAGGATAAGAAGAGAATGGTCATCTGGTCCGTTCATGACATTTTATAGGTTTTGGACGAACGTAAAAATATGGCCCGCTACAAGAAACAAGGCAACGACTTTTATCGTCGCTAAAAGTCCATTTATCATCATAAATAGTATATAACAACAACATGTTGTCGCTATAACTTATGATGTCATTCCTAAAAGGTGCATCGTCAAATCTCACTTTTCTTGTAGTGGCCCTTAGTAAGTATGGGAAAAAAATTCAATAAATGTTTTTCATTAGTATAAAATTAAGTAAAGAAATGATAATGATTTACCGAGGAAAGAAATCTTAATAACAAGAAATATGTGTTATTTTGATACAAAAAGAGAATTCTCGTGAATGAAGTAATCACGAGGGTCAATGAGATCAATAATAAAAAAGGTTATCAAGGTTTTCTAGATAAGTAGACAAATGATGATCCATTGAGATTCAATAAAAATAAATAATGAATTAAACATATAATACGCAAGCGAATGATTGTTTGATACAAAAAGAGAATTCGTACTCAACAAATGATTGTTTGAGCACTTAAATAGAATTTTGTGGTGTGATGAAATCCCAATGAAAGATACATAAGTCAAACAATTGATGAAAGTATTTAAATTCTATTTTTCTTCTTTTCTTGCTCAACTAGAATAAGATATTAAGATTAAAAGTTTATGGAGCATAACATATATAAAAGACATTACTAAATACATCTTGTAGAAAAAATTTATTGATTAATCACAAAACCATGAAACACATCATAAATTATAATAACAATAATTTGATTGTCAAACAATAATAAAATATTTTATGTAATAGTCAACAAAAATAATTAGAACAAGATAACGAAATAAAAATAGTCAATAGAAGCAGAAATTGATAAAAATATCTAACAAAAAATATAACAATAACAAGCATATGATCTTAATATTAAATTGTTGAAACACGAAAACAGTCAAGCATATAAAATAGTAATAGCCAATATCATTGGACCTTGTTGGAGATAAAAAAAATTGAGAGGCAATAAACAATAGCATATAATAAATGACCAATTATTATTTTTTTATTTTATTCTCAAATGTAATTAGTTAATATATTTTTGGGCCATTATTATCTACTAAATTCTTTTTGTCACTTATTATATGCTACAATTTTTTGTGTTTCTTTAATTTATTAAATTCTTTTAGACTATTATTATATTTAAAGAGAAAATTTTGGACCCCTGATATTTTTGGACCCTAGACATACACCCGTAGGTAGCCCATATGACCATATGAATGCAAAAACAATCAAGATTTGTAATTTTAATTATGAATTGTTACATATTTTTATTGATACAATTTCAGTTTTTCCTAAAAAATAAAATTAACGATAAATGATATAAATGGATATTATTTTGTCTTGTTTTTTAATACATATAATTAAAACAAATAGAATTTAGTTTTATAAAGGAAATAAAGAATTTATGGAAAAGAAATAAATAAGACAAAACTCCATAATGCAATAATTGATGTTCCAATATGTAATATCAACATTTCAGATACATAGCATGTGATCAAAAATTTCTTTACCAATCATTTTATCTTTCTTATTTGTTTATACTCTCTCTCTCTCACACACACACATATATATATATATATATATCGATAATTAAATTTTATCTGATAATGATATTTTAGTGATTAAATTCGAATTCTTTTAACATTTAAATTTTGTTTCGTTATTTATTTGACTGAATTATTGAACAAGTTTCGACTTTGACCAGAAACATAAAATGGTTGACTCGATCTATTTTATGTTTCTGTTCATATCTGATATCGCCACTGCTGAGGCCTTAACACAGTTTTCTCCATCATCAAATAATTAAATAATTTGTTCTAATCATACAAAAAGAACAAAACTTTTGTGTGTGTTTTCTTTTCATTTCTTTTTTTAGCAATAAATCAATTAAATGCCAAACTTAAACCGCATCATGACAAATATTACATATTCATCGTGACATGTTTTTAGATATGAAAGACACTGTCCAAAATATAAAATTTTGGCCTTTTCAGTCGAGAAGTTTGAACAAGGACCGCATAAATCTATGGTCAAAAACTGTTCTTATTTGTTTCACAAGCATAAGGAAGCATACATCCTGATGATGCTTTTAGAAACTGTCCTAAAAACATGTAATGTATTACAACATTCTAAAAAAAGATAAATAAACTTTTCATATTTTTTTATTTGAAAAAGGTGACTGGTTTTTAACCTTAACCATGACCCATGTGTTACTGATTTAGCTCATACAGTAAGCCATAATATTTTTAGTATTTTCTTTTAAACAAACCGTACAGTTAATTCAACTGAATAGGACTGTGCATGGGTCGGTCGGGTCGGCCCACAAAAGTGCTAATCCGATCGGGTATCGGGTTACAATACCACAACCCGTAGTATGCACTTCGGGTATCGGGTCATTTCGGGTTCGGTTTGGGTTCGGGTTACAATTATCAATCCCTCTACCTTTTTGTTTGTTTTACCGGTTATTAATTAATGTTAGTGCATCTGTGCATGTTAGCTTCATGTAACCAGCAACTTAACCAAACAGATCATATAGTTGTCATCATTAATCAGTGAGAGAAGAGAACTATATATACATATGTAAGGGCCTAATCAAATGAGAACTAATTAGTTTGTGGTAACCGTGAGATCCAATGATCAATCACAAATCAATAGATAAATTAGGAAATTTATAATTTTTGTAATTTTGAATTAAACTTTTAATGCAAGGACATTTTAGGTATTTTCTCTCATCTCTTCTCTCCCATCCTCCGGTGATTTGTGGTTGAGATTGGATCTCACGGTTACCACAAACTAGTCAGTCATTCCTTGAATGGACCCCTATGTGTGTGTGTGTGTGTGTATATATATATATATATATATATATGTACTTCAATTTACAAACCACAAGTTGTGCAAATCGTCGGTCGGCCGCCAGTCGTCAATCGTCGGTCTATAGTAGCTACCGCGACCACGAGAGTGAAAATCCCTAGCCATAGGCCCGTAGCCGATAAGCCCTTAACCTTAAGGCCTTAACCCTTTTGTGTTCTTTGTTCGGTCGGGTTTTGCACAGCCTTACAACTGAACTAATCATAACTAATCATCAAATCTATTTAAAACGAAAATCATAATTAACAGTAAAGAAAGAAAAGCTATAGCATGTGAAACTTTAAGGAAAAAAAGTGATGATGGAGAATGGGAATATGGGATGATGATGGTGGACCATAACATACAGCCTTGCAAGCAAACAAGCAATAAAAAGACCAAAAGGCATTGTTTTTTAAACAAAAGTTAGGCATGTAAAGTCACTTTTGGACCCATTCAAAATTTGAAAGACTTTAGGGACCAATTTAGACAAACCCCATAATTTGTGGATGGTCAACACATAATAGTTTCTTTGCTTGTGATGGTGGGGAAACATAAATTTAATCAATTATAATTCTTATTTTTTTTAATTTAAATAAAGATAATTATAATATAAAATCGAAATGTAATTACGCGATAATAAATCATTTTTTATTATAATAAAAAAAAAACTCTCGAGGTTTATATCTGACTTTATTTATTCTGTTTGTAAATAATCATGTATAAAACTCAGATATAAAGCGTAAAATTGTAATATCAAGATTGTTATACAGTTTATAGCATAACATGCATATGTTTTACTGTTTATTGCCGACTGCTTTTATTATTCGTCTTTCTGTTTTATCTTTTGGTTACAGGTTATTTTCATCACGTCTAAAACTTACAAATTGACCCTTCAATTTATCGTCAAATGTCATTCTTTCTTGTAATCTTAACACCTTATTAATTGAAGGTCAACTCAATGTCTCATTCAGACATTCTATAGACGTAACAAAAGAAAACATTTAATTAAATAAAAATTCAACGATAAATAAAAAATACCTATAATATCCTTTATCATTTTTTATCTGAAATTATGTTTTTTGATTTAATTTTTTACTGTAAAATATTATTTATTCAAATTATCGATAATTTCTAGTAAAAGTCCTCAACTTAAATCCGTATTACTAAAACTATGTTAATCAACACGCCAAATATATTCCAACAATTTCAATTAAGTCATTTTCAATAATTGCTTAAATATTAAGCTAGAGAAAAGCGCTATTCAATGACTAAATAAATAATCCACTACACTTATTAAAGGGTTGTTTGTCAAACTTTTATCAGATAAGAGCTTACCAACAAGAGTCACCATATTACTTGTCTTATGGGTTAACATTCTAGGCCATCAAAATTGATTGTTGCTAGATATATCTCACCCAACAAGCACTAATTGGGTAAGGCCATAAGGGTCTTTTTCTTACTTACCGGGTTGAATTCTTCGTTTTTGTTATGCATTTATTAGGTGAGAATCTCGGTCCTTACCATACTCACCCGGTAAAGTGGTTGTTTACCTACATTTTACTGGATGTCATTTATCTTACTAGATGAGCATAGCAAGTATAGATAATCTTACACAATAAGAGACATGACAACAACCGAGGTTCTTATCAAATAAATGATAGACACCCATAAGTCAAAAAAATGTCCTATCATATTGGTGTCCTCAAAGCCCGGTTTCGTATAGGACCAGTTGAGATTATCGGCAATCAATTTATGTAAATACTGTATTAATTAATATAAAAAATAAATAAAAGAGTAATATAGATTGATGAAGATGGCCCGAACGAATGGTGCAAATCTTGAGCCCCACATAGACATGGAAAAGACATATCAAGAGTCTTGTGACTTCCTTTTAAGTCGTGGTTGGTCTTTGATTTTAGATTCCTTGGATGGCCAATATCCACATGACCAAATCTGTTTCTCCACATCCATGAAAAATATGGTAGATTAGAAACATAATCAACAATAAAATAAGACAGATAACAGCCTGCGATTTGTTTTACCTGAAAAGAACGTATTTTTTAATCGTGTACTGATATGATTGTCTGGCCTTTTTTCCGTTTGTTTCCCATTGGGGTATTGGGATTGTAGCGTTTAGGGTTTGTCTGTCTTATTTTAATAAATAGTTATGTGATGGTATAATTTAAAACGCAATATGTGTTTTTGATTTGAAGATTTTATTTTATTTTATTTTTAAAAAAGTAAATAATTTTGTCTTTATTTTGTTGTAAAATAAAAAGTGAATGCAACAAAACTATTGTAACGATTTATGAAGGGAATTTAATTATATAATGTTTAAAAAAGAAAATCTAGTTATTAGACCAAGTTCAATAAAAAATGATAGAATGATTTTTATGGGGCGTTTGGTTCGTAGAATGATTTTTGAAGAAATTGAATTTGTCAAATGAATTGGAATCTGGAAGGAATTTGAATGAAATGTTATCAGATTTGACCAAGTGTTTGGTTGGCATGAATGAAATGTAAATCTGTCTAATGAATTAGAATCTGTCTGTTTGGTTTGCAACAGAATTGGAGTGGAATGGTGAAAAAGACAAAAATACTCTTTCTTTGATTTTAGCTTTTTTTTTCTTCTTCTTCTTCTTCAACGTCGGTTAGAAGTAGTGTTCGATTCAACATCGTCAACATCGGTCAGAAGCAGCGTTGTTCTTCTTCAACGTCGTTAACAGAAGCAGTATTCGATTCATGGGTGTCTATCATTATAAGTTCTAGTTGTTCAATGCTTTCAACAATGAAGTTTAGGATTAAGGCATGGATGTGAAACCGTTACCGACATGGAAGCATTGAACACTGCTTCCATTTAATCGAGCACTGCTTCCATGTTTGGTAACGATTTCCCATTGGAGTTTAGGATTAGGTCACAATTTTTTTCGATTGGAGTGGAAGCAATGTTCGATTAAATGGAAGGAATGTTCGATTAACATAATTTTCGATTGGAGTTGAAGCAGTGTTCGTAATTGTTACTAAACATGGAAGCAGTGTTCGATTGGAGTAACAGGTAGAAGTCGTAAATGGAATGGAGCAGCTAGGGTTATAAAAGTCTAATGAGGATATTTTTGTCATTTACACAATTTTGGATAAAATGGATTTCAATTCCATCAGTTTTCAGAAGGAATGACGAAATCCTCAAATGAGGAAATCTTTGGAATTCAATTCCATTCCACGGGTAACCAAACGTTGGAATAAAAGTTGGTCAAGGGAATTGACCATTCTAATTCCATCAGATTTCGGTGGTTTCCGCCAAACCACGCCCCCTTATGCATTTTGTAATTTAGTTTATTGTCTATAAATATTATATATTAAATTTTACCTTTCCCACTATCGCACCCAGATCCTTGGTATTGTTATGTCGTCGTGGTAGCTCCCCTTCTATGGTTGTCTTCTCCTTTGCATCGTCGTTATCAGCAACCCCTCTCCCTCATGCTAGATGTGGGTGGACATAAAGGCCCAAAAACTGGTACTGAACCAAATCCAAACTTGAGTAGGTTACGTTTTTGATCGTTCAAAAAAGGATCGTTTATAGCTGGTTAGTCCATATTAGATAATTATCTTAAATGATTGGTTACGAAGAGCTGTTATGGTTAACCATTTGGAACTTAAAAGTTATAAAAAGCGTTAAAGTGACCTTTGTTCATTGGTCAACGAGCCGATGAAGGTGGACAAATTCTTGAAGATTGCTTAAAAGATCAGATATATCGAATGATGTTAGTTATACATTTTGGGCTAGGAATCCGTTAAGGACCAGAATCAATTATACCATAACCGGTTATATGATGATACTATCGCAGCCTTTCAATTTTTCGGTGACGGTGCCATATGGTAGCATATTCGAATCACAACTGTAACAACTTAAAAAGTTTGTAATTTTTTTATACTGGATTTAGACAGCTGAGTAGTGGAACAGCACATACAACCTACAATATAACTAAATTTGTAACTGTTTAAATTATAATGAAATTATTCTCTTAAAAACTCCCTAGTTGTAATTGTTTTATTGAATAAATATCAATGAAATATATTTTCATGATTGTTGGCTATTTTGGTAGGTTTTTTAATTTGATTACGTTGTTATAAATTGTTCATTAATCAAGATTCTGAATAAAATTTTAAAATAGATGGGTGACTGACGTCATAAACATTTATCCCAATATAAAAATAAATAAAAATTGTTAAATAAATTGTTTAAGGTTAGTTTCGTCATTAACTAAAAGGGACAAAAATCTGCGCTTCTTCTTCAACCGTTGTTCAACGTTTCCCTGCTTATTAACGAAAAAGCCGTCCCTCTCTTACTCCCGCTCTTGAGATACATGATTCTGACTTTTCAAATTTAACGGCTGCGTCGCCGGAATATTCTTCTCATCCCTCTAGCAACCACCGGCCGTCGCCGTTCATGCAACCTAGTTGTTGATCACCGGTCAGATTTCTTGTCTATTTCTTGTGTTTAATTCGTGTGCAGTTTCAAATTTATGTTTTGTATTGTTTGAATTGTGGAACTGTTTGAACTCATTCACTGACGAGTTTCAGTTTCGAGGTGAAATTTTAATGTCATTAATGATGAAATCAGATTTAGAAGTTTGATTAGTTTTATCGAATATTTATATTCATTTCTACGGTATCCGAGGGTATTGAGATGAGAAAACAATAGAATCAATTTCGGTGCAGATCTTATTCTAGTTTATGGACAAATTGTTTTGATGTAGAATAATATATTTATATACAGATTTCTGAGACTTCGGCACTGTTCAGGAAATTACAGACAGAAACTGTGAAATACAGACACTACATCATGTATGGTTCACGGAAAATTTAACTGATGTATTATAATAATACAAATTATTTTTAATTTGTATCAGGTTTCTTCGTCAGTTCTTAACCTCTAAGTACTTAAAATTTAGGGATTATAAATGTATTAATTTTTTGATAAAAATTCAATGACTTTAATAAGATAAATACAAAAAAATATTCGGTGAGAAAAAAATTGTAAATATATTTAATTTAATCCACTCGTAGAGGCGTTGATTTAAAGTAGAACCCCATCGGTTTATAAGTTTTCACTCTTCTTGTTGGATGTGCGTTGGAGGTTGGATTTATGATGTTACTTAGGCTGTGGACCAGCTTTTATAATATATATATATATATATATATATATATATGTTTTGAGTTTGGTGTGAACGCATTCATTGAATTAACAAGAGGAGGGACACTGATCCTTTTTGGCACATGGAGCTCCATGGATGTTTCCATAATCCCATGATTATATACATTATTACATGCTTTTTAAAGTGTTTCCAGTTTCTTTACAGTTGAGCTTCGACTGTGAATGTAAAAGTAGGTTTCTCAAATTAAAATCCAAAATGTTATGTAAAAGACATGATTCTGATTGTACTAAATTATCGTATTCAGAAGCAAACAAACAAAGAATAAATTTGGACAATCTGGTGCCATTGTTGTTTTCATCATTAATGATTTCAAGATCATATTGTGGGATTTTCCGCCATTACTCTGCAACTCCTTTTCTTTTCAGTCCTGTCGACCATGGCAAATCCGTGAAAGAGACTACAGGTGGCATTGCG
Organism: Cynara cardunculus var. scolymus; assembly: GCF_001531365.2. Taxonomy (NCBI): domain Eukaryota; kingdom Viridiplantae; phylum Streptophyta; class Magnoliopsida; order Asterales; family Asteraceae; genus Cynara; species Cynara cardunculus. The sequence continues at coordinate 10,726,859 of NC_037529.1, read as the reverse complement.
TTTTTTAGTAGGATCCTTCTTATCCTACGCACCCCTCCATCTCTTATCTTGGACCTATCGCCTTCCCTTTCATCCAACTGTTTTCAGTACTGTGTGAAGCATTGCACCAATTAAACAAACGCAGCTTTCCTTTCTCATGAGCTGTAAGTGTCATTCGTAAAGTGGAAGTTTAATTCTTTAATACTTTTTTGTACCCCCAAAGTTTTTCTTGATGCTGTTGGGTTTGATATGATCATAGTTAGGGTGTTATAATGATTCAAAGATTAGATACCCATTTGCTTTAGTTTGTTTAAAAGGTTTCTCGTTCTCAGATCTGGCTGTCTGTAAAGATGTGTACGTTTTATCACCTTTTTCTTTTTTCATCATAATATCTTCCATCTGTTTGTAATAGTGGTATAGCACAAAGGAAATCAAAACCGCCATAGCTGGAAATGTGGGTTGTTCTTGAAAGGCTGGCAAATGTGTTGGTGATATGATAGAAGACATCAATGTGGTTAAATTTGAATAGAGTGGATGGATGTATGTGAATCAAATCAAGCATTAGAGACCAGAAGACCACCATCATTTCCAGAAAAGAACAATGGAAGGATTCATCAGCCTCTTACTAGGGAAGTCAGTTCTAGGTACAAATCCCCTACACCAAGGCGTTTTCCATCCCCAAACACAACAAGAACAGCTACAACATCAGCACCGGCTCCAAAGAGAGCTGTATCTGCAGGAAGGAGGCCGCCAGCAACACCACCATCGCCTCCAAGCCCCTCCACCCCAATCCATGATACATCTGTGTATACAGAACTGGCCGCCAGAAAGACGAATGGTAGTAAATTGCCAGAGTCCTTGTGGCCTTCAAGAATGCGTAGTCTGAGTGTTGCTTTCCAGTCTAATACATTCTCGATGCCAATTAGTAAGAAAGAGAAACCTCCTCCTCAGGCCCTTTATGATCGCACTTTGAAACCATCCTCAAATGTAGCCCATAAATTGCCTGTAGCATCACCTACCTATAGGAAGGCTACACCAGAGAGAAAGAGGAGTCCTCTTAAAGGAAAAAATGCCGCAGACCAGTCAGAGAATTCTAAACCTTTGGATGGTTTACATGCTAGACTAGTTGATCAGCATCGGTGGCCTAGCAGAATAGGTTCTAATGTTTTAAGTAAAAGCATTGATCTTTCTGATACATCTATCAAAAAATTTATCACTCCAAATCCAGGTTCCCTCAGGAGAATGTCCTTGCCCAATGATACAAATAACCCTTCACAAAAATTAAAAGGTGATGCTGCAAGGCTACTATCACCACTTCCCCATAATCCTCAGAGAATATCCAAGCTTAGTTCATCAGAGAAAAATGGTTTAGTTACTGCTGCACCAAATAATTCATCTGGTTTAGTTTCACGAGGTGTCAGCCCATCTAGAACAAGAGCTTTGATTTCTGCGCCCTCTAGAGGGGTCAGTCCTAATCACATGAGATCATCTAGTCCTTCGAGGCAATTATCCAATTCCAGTACAGTTTCTGTTCTCACATTTATTGCTGACATCAAAAAGGGGAAGAAGGTTGCAAACCGCATAGAAGATGCTCACCATCTACGGCTACTTTATAACAGGCAAGTGCAGTGGCGGTTTGTTAATGCCAGTGCAGAAGCTGCATTGAGTTATCAGCAAGTAACCGCTGAGGTTAGGTTCTTGCATTTGTCACTTTTGTGTCTCTCCTGGTCTTAATTTTCTGCATATAATGCTGTCTTTACCGTATAATTGATTGCATCCTGGAAAGTCTCAGAAACCGAGATTGATATCTTATTTCATCATGCAGAAATCTTTAGTTAATGCCCAGAGAACTATATCAAAACTCCACGATTCAGTAACTGCAAAGAGGATTCACATCTATCAGTTGAAACTGCAACTAAAGCTGTACTTGGCTTTAAACCAACAAGTAATACATTTTGCTATAGCACTTTTGACATTCACTGCTAATGATTTCATCATGATGTAGTTTCAGTTAGGAATCCCTTAGATTATTGAAGGAACTGCATACAGTTTACTGCCAACCATTTCTAGAAATTTGAAGGTCATTAGTCAAGCATACCATTTCATGCTAATTAGATTTCAGGAATAAAAAAAAATATAAGAAAGTCATATGTTCTGCGTGCCACTTTTATGTAATCTTTGACTGATTTTCAGTTTGGTGTCTCTGTCTCAGATCACTTATCTCAATCAATGGTCTTCGATGGAAAGGGAGCACAATTTTGCTTTACATGGTGCTACTGAAGATCTACAAGCAAGCACTCTACGTCTTCCTGTCACTGGATGTGCAACGGTATGTCATTTTTCAGAATTCGTATACTACTTTTTATACAAATAACACCCGTTTTTACAATTCAGGCAAATATTCAAACTGTGAAGTCGGCTGTTTACTCGGCCATCCAAGTAATGCAGACAATGGGATCCTCCATACAATCAACACTATCAAGAGTAAGATTCATGCTATGTGTAGCCAACAAAATTTATCATCCGATCCTGTAAATATTCGTGCAAAAGTCTTGTTTTTACGCCTCTCCAATTGTAAAACTGTCAAAAGACATGACCTATACAAGAATATATGCAGGGCTGATTGTAAATAAGTGCTTCCTGAAATCTCTATTTTTATTACAGTTGGAGGGAACAAATTGGCTGGTCTCTGAACTTGCTACCGTAGCAGCACAAGAAAGAGCTCTTTTTGATGAATTTGAAGCTTTAATGGCTTCTGCGTCTTCTCTACAGGTAATTATAGCATTTAATGCAATAAGCCTTATCTAGAATGAGTGGAAACTTTATCTTTAGACACTTAAAGGCTAAGATGGTGCATTATTGTGTCGAACGTGGTTCCGTGGCTTAGTTGTCCTTAGAATTTTTGGACAACCTAATCTCTTTATGAGCATGATAGTTACATTCTGCTGGTAGCGTTATGGGCGTGAACTCTTCGGTACAATTCCCTTAATTTTGCACTCAGGTGGTCCTTTGCAATCAGCCATATGTCATTAAAATCTATGGCAGGTGCCCTAAAAGATGTCTCTATCTAATTGAGTAGTTGTCTTTCCTTCATTGTTACAATAATTGCTACAAAGGGAATACTAGTCATAAAAAGATTCCTGTTTTTTCAATCTTGTTTTGGTAAAGGGTATTTTAGGTATTTGATTATTAGTCAAAAACTTTTATTAAACTATACCTCAGATCAATGGTACATGTTTTAAGATGATTTTTTCTTTAACCGTGAGTGTCTGAGCCAACTTGCACTTGACTAATCCCATGAGACCCTGAAGATAACAACCAAAAAAAATCCCGAGTGGCCATAAGGAGACTCAAATGGCGACCTATGGAAGAAGAGCCCAAGACCTAATCTTTATTTGTCGGTTGCCATGACATTTTTGTTTCAGTGGGTACATTGTTCAACTGGACAAGGACAACAATCCGATAGGTTGCCAAATCAGGCGTATTGTCCGATCAATAGAAATTAGTTTCCTATCAATGCCACTAGTCCCACAAACATATTGATGAATCAGTAGGCCAACTTGTTATTACTTAACAACCTCCTTAATTGGACCTTCCATAACTAGAAAGGCACTTTTCAATTGTCAAGAACTTGATTATAATCGTAAAGTTATAACTTTCGTTCTTTTCTTTATTCTTTTTTTCCGTTTTCGTTATCTACAGGAAGAGGAATACAGCCTTAGGACACATCTCGTACAGTTGAAACAAGCTTCGCAGAGTGTATGAACGTATCATGATCACATCCGACACTAACTTCACTTCATTTTGTCTCTTAATTAAGCAAAGAAAAATACATCCACGGTGTGTCGATAGTATAGTGTGTGTATAGTTTTCTTTTTCTCTTGTGTGGTTCTTTTCTCCCCTCGCTTTAGGAGGGTCGGGCGTTGAGGTGATAGCGAAAAAATGTAACTAGTTAACGTATACATGGCAATGGCAATGGCAATGGCAATGGCAATGCAGTGGTCTAGCTTTGTTCATTCTACGTGTAACTCTTTGCATCTTTACTTGAAAAGAAAATGCAAATGAAAGAATAAAGATAGAGAAATTAGATTTTAACTTGGTTTTCGTGGATCGCTCCATCTATTGCTTACTGTTGACCGGTCTTGTTTGTTTTTACTTTTTTGCTCACATTTTTCACAAGATGGAGTCTTTATCGAGACAACGGCTCTACCCATTTAGGTAGATGATGTGTCTGTGTACATACTACCTCCAGACCCTATTTCCGAGTATGATATTCTGAGTATGTTTGGTTTTAAGAAAAATTTAAGAGGACAATGAGTTTTGATTATTTTCCAAGATCTTTGGATTGAAGGATTTGCTACTATACAACTTCATCTAAAACAATGAGTGTATATTTGAGTCCTTTTAAGGCCACTGGGGTTTTTCCTAACTGTTCTCCAGGTCTCCTGAGATTACCATAATGCCCTTGGTACAATTATCTATGAGTGTCTACCAGAAGACAAGCGTCTGGAGGGTAAGATGTATGCAGACCTTACATTGTTACCTCTGTTTCAAGAGACAGAGACGGTTTCCAAGAAGAACCGATCTTGCGAAAAAGATTCGAGTAAAATATTATGAAGTGTGCAATATGTATCAACAGAAGTCTTAGTAGAAACTTTCTTTAATCGGACATAACGAACCGAGTACAAGTCATCATTTGAACAAAACTTTTCACTCTGTAATTGTACAAATCTTAAGAATGGAAATGGAGGATGTTGTTTCAGCAGTTGAGTCCACATTGTTTGACGTCGGGTCCTTTGGTTTTCAACACGAAAGGGTCGATTCGGACCCAAAGCAGCGAGAAGATAGAAGCAAGAAGTATAGACCATATGACCACAATAGTTGGTGTCCTGTTCTGCTTTCCCATAAGACCTTTGAGGAATGGATAAAGGTGAACAATCACCCAGAATGCAAAGAAGAGTTTCCCGAACAGCGGGCCCCATGATTGGTAACCGTTGTTTATCGCATCAGAGATCCCGGCCACGACCCCAACCATGTTGATGATTAGGATAGTAGTCGGAGGGATAAGGAGCGTTGTCCATTTGAAGGCGTATAACTCCCCGAAATCCTCGTCATCTGATGCTTTAGATGTGACTGTGAAGTTGGTGTCTATTCCTGCCAAAATCTTTAGGAGACCTTGTACAACAGCAAACAGATGAGCGGATACGCCACCGATGACCCAAAATTGCTCGTTTCTCCACCATTCCTCGATGCTGACTCCACTCCATCGCAGCTCGAGAATTCCCGTTGTGAAAATCGAGAGAAAAAGAGCGATAAAGAAGAGACTTGCCAACGTGCTTATCTGTATCAAAGTTGCATGAAAAGTTATCAGATCTACAGAGATTGAATGCTGATTGTAGCATCACAACAATAAAGTCAGCTTTATATTACAGTCAAATATGTCTAAATCTACTGATAGATAGTTTTATAGGACTTGAGTTAGAGGACTAAATTATTATATATCCAATGTAAAAAACTTTTTAGGACGCCATAAACGTAACACCTCACATACGATGTACAGTTATTTAGTCCTATAAACTTAAGGATTTGACGTCCTATAAAGCCGATTTTGTTGTATTGAGGGGGAGAAAGAGAGGTTATATTTGTACCTCTGGCATAATAAACTTCCCAGTGAGCAAGCAAATGGCAGGGAGGGTACAGTAAGCAAGAAGTGGGATAGAAGTGAATGGATAGACTGTTGTGTTCACATAAGCGAACCTCTCGAGCCACTTAAGATTACCTCCCTTGTAACCATACCAAACCGGGCTGTGTCGGCTGAAAAAGATCTCGACTGAACCAAGAGCCCACCGCAAAACTTGGTTAAGACGGTCTGATAGATTGATGGGAGCTGATCCTTTGAATGCAGGCCTCTTTGGCATACAATATATAGACCTCCAACCACGGCAATGCATCTTGAAACCCGTTAGAATATCCTCTGTGATCGACCCGTAAATCCATCCCAACTGCAGGTAAACAAACAATATGGCCATGAAATTGCTTCATTACGAAAAGTTATGCAGTTTTTGTGACATTTGCAGTTCATTTACCTCCAAACCCCATTCTGTTTTGTCTTCATACCCACAACTGATCACATGAATGGCTTCTTTCAGGAGTGATGCTGGGCTTGAGGATGGCGGAACTCCGCCATCAACCATCAAAGTCGAAGTGACAAAGATGGCTGATTGTCCAAACTTCTTTTCGAAGTTCATTTGAGACTTGAGAAGTTCTTTATCATCTTCATATCCTGATTAGTAGAAACACACACACACATGTATATATAAGTTTTAAACTAATGATGGGATTGGCTACGAGTTGAAGGGTAATTAAGAATGTCGATCGAGAACCTTGGATGTTTTCTAAATCTCCACCCGAAGCATTCTTTTCGAACTTCTGAATCTTCTTGCGACGGCCGAAACACGGGCAGCAGTCACAGCTTACCATTTTTGGTCTCTTGGGACCCTTTGGTGGATCATAGCCATATAATGCCTGTCTTCTGAAAACACATCCTGTTCCGACATATACTGGGCCTTGAATTCCATCTAGACCTTTCATGTTAATCTGCCAAAGATGAACAGTTTTGATAAAGAAAAGATCTTGTTTTACAAGTTATTTCTGGAGTATAAATTTTCATATGTTTGCAGGGCTTACATCGAAGAAAACGGTGTTCCTGTTGGCATATCGATCATGTCTATCTATGCCATCGAATCTTTGGGGGAATTGAACATAGCAGACCTTTCGTCCGATTTGTGGATCCATCAAGAAACACATTGCCTCTCTTGCAGCCTTGCTGTTGTTTAGGTAATGATCACAATCCAAGTTCAGCATGAATGGAGCATTTGTTAGAACCCCCGAGACTCGGACCTGTAAATCCGAAATGCATCCATGAAAAGATCACAAACCCATTACTAATTATGATATTTTCTTTGATTAAGAACAATAAAAATGCGATCTTTATGATCTTTACCAATGCATTCATGGCACCAGCTTTCTTGTGATGTTGAAAACCAGGCCTTTTCTCACGGGAAACATAGACAAGCCGAGGAAGCTCGTTTCCTTCAACATCGGTTCCGCCACTTTGACCAAGAAAGACTTGAATCATTCCAGGGTGATCTTTGGTGTTATTCCCTGGCCATGGTGTCCCATCTTGCATAATCCAGCCTTCTGCAGGTGCTTTCAGAGCTTTCGCTACAAGTGCATTGATTCGAACCTTGAATTCTTCGTATTCTCTCTGCAACTCATGAAAAATTAAGTTTAGAAATGGAAACAAGTAGGATTTGCTGGTTGTGGTTTAAAACATCATGGTTCGACCTTCATAGCTCGGCGTTCCTTGACAAATGTGGGCTGAACTTTATCTTTGAGGTAGTCGATTTTGTCAGAGAAGTACATCTCCGGTGCTCGTGGCTCTATGGTGAATTTCTTGCAAAACGGAACCCATTTTCGTGAGAATTCTGCAGTTTCTGATAGTGATTCGAAGGTAAGCATCGAAGCTCCATCATCAGATATGTAACACGATATTTTATCAACAGGATAGTCCATGGCTAGGATAGATAGGACTGTGTTAGCTGTAACAAGAGGAGGTTCCTTCAGTGGATCCACTGTACTCACAAATATATCCACTGGGCACAGCATATTCGGTTCACCTTCCCTTTCGTACCTGCATCGCAAGATCAATGAGCTCCGGTTTCTATGAATTTCTTCTAAATTTTGAACAAAAATCAATTATGATCATGATTTGGCTAGGTACCTGAGAGAAAGGCGATCAAGATAAGTCTCGCGATCAATTGGGAACCATTTGGGAAACTGATCAAGGATCCATGAGAAAGCAAACCAGATTTCACAGATAACAGATGTCAACCATAACCCGAATGCATCATGGACAGGGTTCAAGAGTCGATAGCGAAGAAAGATGGCCAAGATGAAAAGCCGAGCCACAATCACCATCCGGTAAGGATTGATCTTGCTAGATGCAATTGGTACTTTTCTTGAAAGTGGCTGTCTTGCTTCATCTAACCTGCATCATTAATAACAAAAAGGATGGATTTTTATGAGTTGAATTCATTAAAATTGGTCCAAAACTAGATTAAGATATTCCAGTCAAGCCATACATGGCCATATCAGGATCAGCTGAATCATCAATGTGATCAGTCCCAAGATTTCCTTGCTGCATTTTCCAGTCATCCATTCTTTCTTTCCATCCTCCATCTTTCTTTTCATCCCATCTTCCACTTCCTGTAATTAAAAAGAGTCATCTAAAATCATTAAGTTCATAGAGATATATGGAGATCAAGAGATTATGATTAATGTCATAAATTAATATACCAAACTCAGGTGCTGTATAAGGATGCACACGTTTATGAAGTGAAGATAACATCTGGTCTCCATGAGGTTGGCTTGATATCGGAAACTCACCGCTCACCTGCCATCCATGCATTCGGTGATTCAAGTTTAACTATCATTGATGTTGTTAATCGTAAAAGAAGATAGAGATTAATGATAATTACTGGTCGAGATCGGCCAGAAATGACAGGTGGGTATTGGGCATTGTTGTCATGATCATCTTGATCAGCAGGTCCTCGGCCATAGCTCATCTTCCCATGAAGCATTGCTTCTGCAATATTCTTGTTCTTGTTTTGTTCATCATCATCTATCTTGAACTCATGCTCGATGTCATCCACATCTTCTTCATCGTCATCTCCCTCAACCCTTGGACTGCCTGTTTTCATTAAGTATATATATTCATGTTTATATATACATATATATATATATATATATATATATATGGTTAATTCCTTAAAAAGATACAGTTTTAAGAAATATATAGTTACCTCTGAGACGCTTGTATCTGGTTTTGCATTGCGGGCAGTTCTGACTACCTTCTCTTCTCTCGTACTCGTAGCATGGGCGGCAGACAGGAAAGCCGCATTCGTTGCATGCCACGAATAAATCTCCATCGACTGTGAGACCGATCTCATCGCCACATATTTCACAAACTTGACCATTCAAATCTTTCAAGGGCTTTGGCTGCACATACATGATCCAATATATATAATATGTACATTAAAAGCGAGCTTAATTGCAGGAATAAAAGGAACACTTCGTGTGCTGTTTGTACTTAACACACACACACACACACACTTGCATGATGATTAATGAATTCAGACAAGTCTGTAAGCACAAAATAAGTATTCATGCTTGTTGTTATACCTCTTCGTGACCATGGATGACGACGAGCTCATTGCGATTGTGAGAACCAGCGACAAGGCCGGCGCTGGCTTGCATGGTGGTCGGAGAAGAGAAGTGCAAGGCGGCTGAAGGTGGTGGTGGTAGGAAAGTGAAGGGGGGTTGGGTGTGTTTTTAATGAGGGTTGGGGTTGGGGTTGTAGTTGTAGTCTTGTTTTCAGATTCAACGTGTCACTCACATGACATATGCACCTAATATTATAGAGCCAACCAGGAGGTGAGATGATATGTTGTTGTTTGTTGGTTGCAGGGTCTCCATTGCCTTTAAGCTAAGTTTCCATCTCATATATGTTACTTTTTCTTCAACCACCTTCTTATTCATTCTTTTCATTTATTATACATATACATACATACACATACATACATGCATACATACATACACATACATATACATATATGTATGTATGTATGTATGTATGTATTTTTACGTCTTATTTGGATGGTAAAATGTATGAAACTGTTTTCAAAATTTCATATTTTCTTTTATCGCAAAAAGTATGTTTAGAAGTCAAATAAGTTGCTCTCACAAATCTATGGTTGGAAATCATCAATCAATCTACCTTTCGATTGAGAAAACGATGACATGACGTAATTAAAATGTGTTTTTAAGGTGTTGTATCGAAAAGAAGATTTAACATACAAGAGGTCTGAGCTCATGATGGGTATTTTCTATCTATCATTTATGTTTTTTTTGATATATTTTGTATCTAATAAGATAAAATTAGAAATGAAATATGTATTCTTGTATATTTATAAGAAATCTAATATCTAATGATGTCTGGTTGGTTTGAGTTTGGGTTCCAAATGTCAAAAGTGTCTGGAGATCTCAAGTTCAAATTTAGGCTACCCGCAAAATATGTGGTCGTCTTGTCTTGTGATCAGTCGGCTCGCATAATGAGTTAGATATCCAAGTTAATAAAAAAAACTAGATTACGTTAAAAAAAAAATGGGCCAAAATGTTATTTTGGAATTTCCGGTGCTAATAGAGTCTCACAAAGTTGTAAGGGCCATTTTGTTAATTTTCAAAAAGTTGAAATTTACTAAAAATAGTTGCAAAAATAAAAACTTTAGAACTTCAGGGGAACAAATTGAAATTTCTTAAAACTCCGTTTCCAAACATTTGCCAAAACAAGTCCCTGTTCTTTACAATTTTACCACTTCACACCTTAATTTTTTTACTATTCTTGTAACACTTTCAACTCAAATAAACACATTGTTGTCATGTGATCGAGAGACCCCATAAGTTTGCATGGGCTAAGCCACTTCTCATATCAAAGCCTTAGGAGCCGTTTACCAAACTATTCATAAGTGCTTATTGATAAAATTCAACATTATCATTTATCAGGTAAGATTTTAGTTTACAAAAACAGTATCGTATGCAGCCATTTACCTGGTAAGCACTAAACATAATAAAAGTTGTCATTCTTATTTACCGGATAAGACTTTTGGTCCTTGTCTCACTCTTACCGAGTAAGATTTTTGATTAATATCATATTCATTCGTTAAGATAATGTGACTTGTTAAACACTTACCCGAGTAAGATGTTTATATTCATTTTTCTTTTTTTGTATAAACACATTCTGACATGTTGTCAATGTGATTATATCATACGTTTCTTATAATTTATTTTTTATCCTTTTTATTTTAAGTGTCAAATGATCTTATAATAGATCATTTACGAACAATTTCATAAACAAAGTGAATCACACCATATTATATATGATTATAAACATGCGAATTATAAAAACAATACTTTGTTAACCTAACCAAAAAAATATAATGAAATTTCAATGACTAATAATACATGGTTTTCGTATATACAAACGATACAAAATCGAGGATTGAGAAATTAGATAAATACAAATAACAAATGAATGACACCATTAAATTGTTTTTTTCTTTTTCCATGTTTTAAAATATTATTTAGGAGGTGTTTGGGATTGCTTAAAATTCTTTATCAACTTATTATAAGTTCGAATGGTTTAATTTTTTCAAAAACTCCTTATTACCAGTTTGACACGGGTATAAATTATTTATCCAAACGCTCAAAAGTGTTCGTTACTGGTGTCACATCAGAATAAGTCAATAAAGTGTTTTTATTATTTGATGAGATAGGAGATAATAAATTCAGCAACAACTTTGATTTAAAGGGTAAGGTTGAGAAAATGATGAAAAGAAAAGAAAAGAAAAGAAAAGAGTGCATCCTAAGTTTAGGATCAATTACGGAATTTTTAAATAATATAAAATAAAATCGAAACCAAAGCCAAGGTGAAAGGTGAAGGTGATGTGTATGCAGTCACCAACTGGTAGGTATTGCTTCATAACCAAGAACTTTGCCACCGTCTTTCTCCATAGTTTGGTGCCAATCACTTCTCTCCCCCACCCCTCAAATAACCCTCACTTTGTTTCGCTTCAATCTTCATATATATATATATATATATATATATATATATATATATATAGAGAGAGAGAGAGAGAGAGAGAGAGAGAGAGAAAAGAGTTAAATTGCAAATCGATTTTCGGCTGTGAACCCGGGGATAAAGGAGAACGTGATACGTGTCCCCAACGTCCACATTCGGTATGAATGACGAAGGTGAAGTTCATGAACTATTGATGATGAATGATACAACATTCTATATGAATAATACAATATTCATGATAAATAATACACGATCATGATTCCTGTTAAATTGATTCATATATATAATGCAAGATATATTTGAGACTAGAAACACGGAGATCCACAAGACCTAGACCTTCCAAATCAATTTTTAGTGAGCAGAAAAAAAAACCCTTGCTTTTTTAGGCCCATGCCGGGTTTGAGGTTGGAAAAAAGGCCTAATCGGGCTTTTCCAGGCTGAGATTTGCCTGCCCAAAAAAGTTCGGCCTGATCGGGCTTTGAGGCTTGGCCTAGCGTAGGTTTCAGGCTCCCTAGCCCCGGGCTTTTCGTGTCAAGCTTCGGACTTGAGCTTTTTTGTTCATCATAAAATAACACATATCAAGGCAATCTCATACTGATATTCAAGTAAAACAAATATGGCAGTAAATAAAAACTCTAGTCAGAAAAGGAAATGCAGATTTAGCCCTGCAAAACATAACCCACACCAACCACATCCAAATTCAACCCTCCAGCACCAAAGACTAGAGCAAAAAAAATGGTATATGCCACCCTCTAGAGAGCCCCTACGGCCCTACCACATTAGTCCCATGGTAATCATGAGGGAGGTAAATCATTGCGAGTCATTGGTAGGTTGTAGTGCGCAGGTTTGAATCTGGGACCTCCTTTCCCGATGCCTACCTTACTACCGCTTAAGAAACACATGGGGACACAAAGGCCTCAGAGAATTAACAACTTGTATTGAACCAGTAAGCAAATATTCAAAACTAGACATGGTCTACCAAAGGGTCTTTGGCTCATCGGTATCTAGATTACCGGTAAAATCCCAACCTCCCTCCCTGGAGGTCAAAGGTTTTTACTTCAATAAAGATGGGTAGTGCATGTGAGTACGAGTATTTGCCGTATCATCTATACTTCAAAAAAAAAAACTAGACATGGTCTCAAAGTCTAGAGTAAATTACATTTTTGGTCCCTGTGGTTTCTCAAAAGTAACACTTTTTGCCCCTGCAGTTTCGAAATTACACTTTCGCCATTGTGGTATGCAAAAACGACCGGATTTGGTTCCTCCCTCTAACGGACAGTAACACTTGACCGTTAACTGAAGGGGATTTTAGTCTTTGGATTTTTGTCTCATTTTATATTAAAAGCCAAAAAAAATCGGGGAGGGGACTGATTTAATTAATTAATTTTTTTAAGTAAAATGTCAGAAGGATGTAAAAAGATTAAAATACCCCTGATTTAAAGGATTATTTTAACGTTCCTTAGAGGGAGGGACCAAATCCGGTCGTTTTTGCATACCACAATGGTGAAACGGTAATTTTGAAACTTCAGGGACGAAAAGTGTTACTTTCGAGAAACCACAGGGACCAAAAATGTAATTTACTCCAAAGTCTATAACACAGGAGGCAATGGGACAAATATGCAGCAGGAACACATTTCCCATATCCACCCCACCCTGACTACCTAACTCCATTTTGACTTGATGATTTTTAACACACATCATGGAGAGCATACAGGATTTTAACTATAAATATGTACCTTTTGTAATATGTATTAAATAGCAAAATCTAAGGAGAAAAACATCATTATTCATTAAGGAGTAAAAATTTATAGTTGATACGATCCCTTTTTTACGTCCCCATGCCCTCTGTGTGGTGACATGGGGGCGAAAAAAAAGAAAGAGAGGGATGGGGTTTCTCTCGCTTTTGGCATAGTGGGCCCCCAGTGCGGGGATCGCACGACGGGCGAGAGGCATTTTTGTGAAATGATGCACACATGAGACAGATGTGGTGGTTTTAACATACATCCCACATCCGAACCAGATTCATAAATTCACCCCATATCTACTTGGGTCCGACGAATTTTGTGACACTCTAAATCCATCCCAAGTGAAGCAGGATGAAGCATGATCCTTCTGAAATCAACACTTAGTGTATAATGTAAAAGCAAGATCATAACTTCACGAGTAAATGGAACATGGATACCCGTACTTAAATCTTTGACCCCAATACCACAAACCTCCACAATTATCGCCTTACGATGTCACAAGAACTTGATATAAACCCTATGTAACACTACAGGCACCACATAACTCAACACAGAGATGTAAACAGTTGCAAACTAATATGGCAGTTCAATATAAGCATGTATATAGTTACATGCTAGTATGGCTAAGGAATTAGCTAAAAATGCAATAAATATGAGGGTTTCTACTATTGGTATGACGACTGAACTATACAAGATTGCAAAATACCTGTTAATTTATGAACAAATCAAAGATTTGCAGCTTGTTGCCGTGCCTTTGAAACAAATCACCGAATTATGAAGTTTTGTTTATACGCTAGCTGACAATTCTGTCCCAGTTGACTTTCCTTTTTTCTTTGGTGGTTCTTTTTGTACAACCACCTTGTTTGGAATCAATACCATGAACATGTTCCTGTCTTTGAAATTTTTGCTTTCCTCGATGCCTAGCTGCAAGATCATTTAGGCAAAAACGTTTGATACTTTCTTCCCTAAAGAGGAAAAAACGTTTAGCTGAGTTCGAATGTCTCCTCTTCTAATCAAATAAAGCACATAGGGTACCTCCCCAATGTCATCACGAAAACGGTGCAGAAGCTCAACAGCATTATTTCTGAACTCGTTTTCACGACCCTTTAAGTTCACTATAACCTTAACCTGAGAGAATTTCGTGAAAAAGCAAGGAAAACAGGAGTGATTTAGAAAACTTGTTTTGGCAGTTCACTACAAAACTGTGAAAGAAAATCTGAAGAAACCTTGTCACCATCTTTAAGAAACTTCTGAGCAGCCCTCAACCGCACAGAATAATCGTGCACATCAATGTTGTATCTGCCAGCAACAGTGATTTAGTAGCACATAATGTACACTTAACAAGGACCAATTCTGTGAATATTTTTGAAAGTGACAACATACCGAACCACCATCCACCTCCCTCTCACTATGGTAACGACTATTGTAGTCGATATAATAGAGAAGCAGCCCCATGTTACCCTTCACCCATTTTTTAAATTACTTTTATATATTTCTGGAAAATATAAGTAATTAAACAGAAAACAGCTAAAGCTTTTCTTTGCTCTACCTTTTTTTTCTTGGGAGGGGAGGGGGGGGGGGGAATGAATACTTTTAACACATTATATAAGCTGACAAAGTACTTTTAGCTTTCTTAGTGTCATGGATTCAGATATCAACTGTTCGGTTCATCACTTTGTTTTACCAGTAGGCCATGATCAATCCACAACAGTAGAATTAAATTATCTTTGGTGTCAGGCATGATCCCTTATCAGCAGCAAAATGGTGAAATTATAAAGTGTTATTCATTTTGGCTATTTTACAAATGCACGATCCATTTGTATGGTGTGAGGAGAAAAAAATGTGATTGCAGGATCTGTGGTGCAAGGAGAAATGAAAATGGGATCCACAAAATGGAGAAGCAAAATGACATAAACAAATAGAACCTAAGCTTTTAACCCAAACCATACACATGACATTTACCGTACAACCTACAAGGGCAGCAACCACTTTGCAAAGTAGCAACTTTAGCCATGCAATTAAGAAAAAATGCATAGCAACACCAAAGAGAAAAAAAGCACATGACTATAAAAAAGGTATGCAATGATGCAAAACAAAATGTTCCTACCCCATTTTGAGCTCCTTCTGATCCATGCGACTTGCTAGCATTAAAGAACATACTTCAGTCAGCAGGTTTTCTTAAAACTGAAAGCTATGCATGAATTAGAATAAAAGTTAAATAAAGAAACAACTTTGAAGAGCTGCACACAAGACAGAAGAGGCATTCACCGGCATTTTTCTTCTGCTGCTCTCTTTTCTTCTTTTGTTGCTCATATTTATATTTGCTGTGAAAAATGCGTAATCAAGACACACTGTTGAAAGTTGAAAAAACAAATAGCTATATAGCATGCTGCATAGAGGCATAATTTTAGGCCTAAACTAGTTAGTAGGGGACAGTTTTGGTACGCAAACATGACAGGACAGGACATGACTGGACGGGACGGTAAGGGACGGGATGGTAAGGGACAGGACGGAATTGGACAAGTGTATGTTTACTGTTTGGTACAACTAGGACAGGACAGAACTAGACAAGTTGCCCCGAAAAGTTATTTGATGATTTTATATATCATATAATTGTTATTAATTAACACAAATAAAGTAAATAATTTAATTTATAAACATTTTTACACAATTTTCATATACACATATAATTGTACCAAATTTGAATGAAAATAGTAGATAGTGGTAGTGGTAGCCGATGGTGGTGGCTGACAGTGTAGTGGTAGCTGCTGGTGGTGGTGGTGGTGGGCAGTGGTAGCCAACGGTGGTGGTTATGGTGGAGGCGAGGTGGCCCATGGTAGTAATGGTGGTGGTCGGTGGCCAACGGTGGTTGTGGAGGTGGTGGAGGAGGTTGTTGTAGTAGAGGAGGTGGAGGTGGCCAATGGTGGTGGTGGTGGTGGTGGCGGTGGCAATGGACGGTGGTGCTTGGTGGGAGACGGTGGTTGTGGAGGTGGTGATGGACAGTGGTGGTCGATGGTCGACGGTGGTTGTGACGGTTGTGAAGGAGGTGGTTGTAGTGAAGGAAGAGGTGGAGATGGCCGACGGTGACTACCTGTGGTGGCGGCGGCCACGACTAGCGGTGGTGACCACTAAAACAAATAGCATATTAAGGTTATATATCAAACGAGGATTAATTACTAAAATTTTAGTTTCTATCTCATTCTTGTCTCACCTTGTTCCACCTAACTTGGGGGAACAAGAAAAATCCTTTTTAGTCCCACGTTGTCCCAGTTCTTGTCCATGTCCCATGTCGCACCAAACGTGGGACAGTGAGTTCTTGTCTTATCCCATGTCATGCCAAACATGGAACAGTGAGTTTTGTCCTCCTGTCTCATGTACCAAACACAGCCCAAGAGATCAATTTTTATCAGGATTATAAATGCAAGAGAGATGTGATTTACTTGTAATCCATCAACTTGACAACAGGTGGGTCTGCATCGGGTGACAATATAACCTACAAAAAATGTACTTTGGAAATCAGTATGCTATCCAGTAAGTGCTCCTGCTTTGTTGAAGGTACATCTGGTGTGTGTACCCCTGGGACCAAAAAGAGGAAAAATTGGGATTGCATTTCTTCAAGTGTCTTACTGTAGAAAATTAGTTAAGATTTATGGACCAATATAATGTAGACAGTTTCATTCTCTCGCTCTCTCTCTCTCTCTTCTATGACTCTATGAGGATCTTAAGTATAAGGGATGCTTGGTTCAGGGCTTGGAAACTTAGGGGCCGTTTACTAAACACTTACTTTGTAAGTGCTTACCGGATAAATTTCCTCATCGGATGAATATGAGAAAGGCCAAGAATCTTACCGGGTAAGAGTGATGAGAATGATGGAGAGTCTTATCCGGCAAGTGAGGATGACGACTCTTACCCAGTAAATTGTTGCATTCGATATGTTTTGATGTAAAATCTTACGCACCAAAATAAATCATAGTGTTTGACTCCTATTAGTAAGCGCTTGTTACTGGGTAAGCAATTGGGTAAACGGCCCCTAAGATACAAGAGGAGTATCTATTTTTTCTCTGGTGCTCATATGCTAAGCAGCACTTTGGGACAATCAACCATGATCGCTTTCACTACTCTGAATTTAGATGATGCCTGATCATTTCTGATGGTACATTATCTTTGCTTTGTTTCCATATTAACCACAATTTAACTTCATTATTCTTCATAATAGAACCATACTTTTTCCTAAGTGATTTTATATTTGCTCTATAGTGACCTTTCAATAACCTTTAAGCATTGTGCTTTTATTTAAATGCAAAATATTTGTAAAACAGAAAAATAAAAGTTATGCACAGCATGAAGATGAAGCAGTTAAAAGTGTCCAATTACATGGGAGTAGAACCGGAGATTAGTTCAAAAAGATTAACAATGAAAATGAAATGCTAATGTAATCTAATTGTAAGAAAAATATGCATACAAGGTCAAGTTCAGCATCTTCAGCCATCTGAATAGCAGCACTTTTAGATACTATACCAACCTAGGAAAACAAGTAGATCAGTCTGTTGACAGTCTCATAGAACTTAATAAGAAAGACACATGTGACAACAAAATGTTTGAAGAACACTCACCATATTTTGCTGATCATCTATAAACCTCACAGTATTTGACCTATTTTCATTCAGGAAAAAAGATAACACTTCATACCGATGCAAATAGAGTGAAAAATAAGATCTACTTTAGACACTACGTGGAATTGATGTAAGCCTGCTTACAAGCAAATGGGTGTTACAGACAGAAATACCAAACTTGATGCTTATGCTTTTACAAACAACTTAAAAAGCATATCTGAGTAAGAAAGCAGCTTACATGTCTTCGGCCTATTTCAATAGTCTGGAAGGTAGTGTAACTCTATAGGTTCATACAAACCAAGGTTTAAGATCTGACGGGATATGGGTTTGTATCAAGCGAACCCTCCTGAAATCTTTCTAGTATTACTCAGTCATTGTGACAATTATTTTCAAGGCACCCATACCACAATCTATGAATAGAAAGAAACGGAGAACAAACCGGATGTTTTCACCACTTTATCATATATAATTCCTCTCTCTAAATTGATTAACCTCACTCTTATAGGGTCTTTACAAGTTCTCGCCACGGAGGCAGGTCCAAGGGGCAACACCCTCGAGTACTTGTTTCGTGCAGGTTGTTCGAGTTGGCGACTGGAGCACGATAAAGGGAACTAAATCAGAAGCTATCATTTAGTTCAAATACTAATTCAAGTATATGAAACATAATGTCCCAAACATATAACATTAGCAATGGACAATAAATACACAAAGTGGTCCTCTTCATGGAAAATAACTCTTGGGCATTTGAGAAACATCCAACTGCTTTTGAGTTCGTTGATTTTGAATGACACCATTTAGCTTCCACTCTTTGTGACCATAGCTAGATATATGTTCTACTTTTTCAAGTCGAATTACAAAATCATTAACCTTAAAAAAGAAAATTGTGTTCAGAATTTCAGATCTACCAACGAGGCCTCGCACTTTTAGCCAGACCCCTCTGCTCATGCTTTTCCTTGTTAACTTTTAAAATAATAAAGCTACTAACTAGTAGTACTTTCTACATTCATGGTGGCTATAGTCTTAACCTTTACTCCCTCTCAGCGGGGCTAGGATACAGTTTTGTGTTTTAGCACATAATAATTTCTCAACGATCTTTATTGTCAAATTTACAATCTTTCTACTTAGAAAATCCTGGGATCACCATTATTGTCGAATTTACAAGCTTTCTGCTTAGAAAAATCCCATCGAAATTTTTTCCAATCTACAGTAAACTGTTCAGTGATCATACAAATAGAATAATGTATTAGGTTAAGCTTGCACATAAGAAGCTCTATCATATTTGCATTTGGAAAACATCTAGTTTCACGTCAAAATCGGAGGGAAAATCCGATCATATCAACTAGGATTTCGCAAATTAGTTTCTAGATGTTTTAAACATCTATAAAATTCTGATCAGTACTACACATTTATTTTCACATAAAAGCGTAACAGTACCTAATAGTGGAGATATCGAGTGCCGGATCGTCGTCAAAACTAGCCTGCTGAGACCGTCTGGAGTCTTCCTGACGTGAACTACCTCCTCCTCCTCCATAACGGCAGGTGATCCGGCTGCCGCAGGTGACATATAAATTAGGGAATTGCAGACGGAGACTAGAGGATTTTGACTGCAGAGAACTGACAGAGGTTGGATGTTTAAAAGGTGGGATGATAGAGCTGGTAGTGACCCTAGCCATTAGATTTCTGCAACACATAGGCAGTGGCATGAGAAGGAGGAAGGGAAGATGGTGGTGGACGTCCTGGCGGTGGTCCCGGTGGTGGTGCAGACCTTATCCATTTCTCTTTGTCTGTGAGCTTCACAACGAAGCTACAATAATTACAGAAATCAGCCATAGGAATTCAATAATTGCAATTAGGGGGGTTTGGAATATCGTATAAAAACAATTTATTAATTTATTACGGTATGTTATCGGTAATAAACACTTTTAAATGTTTGGATAAATAATTTATACCAGTAACAAACCCGTAATAAGGAATTTTTTTGACTTATAATAAGTTGATAAATGTTTTTATTATTAAAATATAACTTGTTTCAAATAAACAATCTCAACCATCCATCTAAGGGAAATGGACCGAAATGACTGTTTCTCTCGCATCAATTGCTCTTCTAATTTAACTCTCCTGAATTTACTTAAATATCCCTACCCTTGTAAATTACAAAGATGTTATTTGGGAAGATAGTAGCATTTGAGTAAAACAGATAAATAAATTGTTAGAACACCAATTATAATGAAAGAAATAGTTATTACGGTTAATTTTTTCTTCATTAAACTTAAAAGCATCTTCAAAACATCCTCTAAGACCTTCGAATAAGATAGGATTTTGGAGATTTCTTGTAGGTGAGAATACAAAATTTGCACTTTAATTCATTAAGAGTATCTCTAACAGATCCTCTAAAATATAAAAAATAAGGGGGGGTGTGGTTTGCATAATGGAATTTGATAAATAAGAATTCATCAAAAGAATTTGATTTTGACCGAGTTGAAATGGAATTTGACCATGCGTTCGGTTGGTAAGGATTAGAATCTTTATCTTTGTTTGGGGAGGGTGGAAGCTAGGGTTGGAAACGGGGCGGGTTCAGGGGGAACGAATCCTTAACATGTTTGGGGACCCCGTTGGGTACCCTTTTACTAAAAAGTAATAAAATAATGTATTTTGAAATTAAAATGGTGACATGGGGTAGGGAGGGTTGGGTGGGTGACTAGGACGGGCCCGCTGATCCCCTCACATGAGTGAGTGGTGGTGGGGTGGTTGGTG
>NC_037529.1:10703127-10705984 GCF_001531365.2 Cynara cardunculus var. scolymus | reverse complement strand
GGCGGGGTGGTAGATGTGATGACGACAATATTGGTATTATGGTTAGTAGGTGGGTGGTAGTGTGATAGGTAGTTGTAGATGTGACGACAACAATAATGGCATGATGGTAGGTTTAGGGTTGGGTTAAGTGGGGTTGGGAGGCGATTATGACAGTGACAGAATTGGTGTTGTGGTGGAAGGGTTATGGGTGGGGGCATGACGATGACAGTAGTTCTATGGTCGTGGTAGAGGTAGGGTTGGGAGATATTGGTCAAAAATTGGATGGAATTCAATTCCTTCACTTATGCAAAATAATGATAAATTCATTAATTTGTGGAATTCA
Source organism: Cynara cardunculus var. scolymus (assembly GCF_001531365.2). NCBI lineage: Eukaryota > Viridiplantae > Streptophyta > Magnoliopsida > Asterales > Asteraceae > Cynara > Cynara cardunculus. Next base: position 10,705,662 of record NC_037529.1, on the reverse strand, counting down.
AAGGATTCTACATTTTCAGTATGTGAACAAAAGAAAGGAATTTAAACCAATTCTCGTAAGGATTTTAGGGATTCTTTTAGTTGATATAGGTTCAAAATATTCTCTGAAATTTTCTTCAATCGAAGAATATCAGGATTTTGAGGACTTTTTGGTTGAAAAAAAAAAGGATGAAGGGAAAGAGAGGATAAATTCCTTCAAATTTGGAGAACCGTGTAAAAATGATTGTTAATAGAGTTTTTTTATTATTATTCCAACCAATAAGAATCAGTGAAATTAAATTTTAAGATAAAAGAAATAATATTTTATTGAATTTATGGAATATTTCAAAAATATAACTAATGTTATAATCTCTAAAACAAAGAAGTTGTTAGAGTCAAATATAAACTTTTTAAAGATTTTGATGTTTGATTCTTCAGATAATTTTTAAAAGAATTGAAAAATCTGTTGGAAATGCTCTAAGTATCATCTCCATTTTAAGGAAATCGGATGCTTTCAATGCTTATACAGTGAAACATCATGGTACACCTTGAAGCAATCAGGATGCTTGTTTCATGTAGAGCTATCAAATGCTCCAACGGTCCACATATAGCCGACTGAAAGAAATTCAATGTTGTGAAGTTAAACCCGACATTCACAACCAAACATCTCATCATGCTTTTCTTTTGTACTTGTTCTAACTCGTTCATTAAATTAAATAGAATTGTTGACATTCATCATCATTGAGATCGGGGTAAGTAGTTATTGGTCGAAATTCACAATTTTTATTTTTTCTTATATATATATATATATATATATATATATATATATATATATATATATATAAGGGGTGGATAAAAAGCAAACCAATTCATTTTATACAAACCGAGTTATTTATACAAACCGTGAAAACTTTATTCAATCAATCATAATTTTTTTTTAATTATAAGGGTTGATTAGTCATTTTTATTGTAGAGGATGTTAATTATGGACATCATCATCTTAATTCTATTAATTTTAGTAAACAAATTTCATTAAAATGAGAAATACATGAAACAATGTGATTTTTACATGGAAACAAAAATATCTGAAACAATTTCATCATATTAAACAATGTCATGAATTTGTTTCACTAACTTAAACATTGAAATCGATGGTTTTCACGATTTGTATGAATGGTTTGGTTTGCATATTATCTCTTCCCTACGTATAGAATGTTTACATAGTGGAAGGTTTAAATAAGAAAGCTAAATATCGTGATTAAGTATGAATGGAAAACTAATGTGTAAGGTTCATATGTAAATCACTGGAAAAAACCCGAGAAAAAAATCTATTTAAAGATGCATATTTGAACCAATGTTACAAATTATTCATATGAGTTCACATATGAACTTTCAAATGAATTTTTTTTAGTGATTCACATATGAATTTTCAAATTGATTTTTTTAATGATTCACATATGAATATTTTTTTTTCTTACCCTCTCACGATAGTTAGCTTCCTTATTTAAACCGGTCCTATCTACATATTTGAACAATATTGCTCTGTGCCAAAATCGAACAAAGATACTTCCTGAATTTGAGATTTCCATTGACATCCACACTTTGTAAAAGGGATCCTTATGTTGCTGTGATGTTCTTGATTATACATTTTCTCCAGATACTATGAATTATATGTCATCTACAGAGTAATCATTTAGCATCCAAAAATATAAAATTACATTCTTTCATCATAGTCAACTCTCTAGTTGTGGCAATAATTTGTTTGTTGACTTTAAACATTGTATAGTTGGATTTATTTTTTGTTGCATATAAAAACAAATGAGATGCAAATTATCATATCAGTTGAATTTATGCCAACAATCCCAAGAAGAGGCACTTTACTTTTGTTAATTTTATATGCTATGTTAGACGAACTTTTTTTTCCTGTTAATCGTGGGTGTTAACTGTGGAGACCGGTTTGCACGCAGCTTTCGATTAATCTCATGGGCCATAAAGAACAGGTAGAAAAATCCCAAATAGCCTTGGAAAGACTATGATGACCACTGAAAACAGTCTCAAAGGTTCAAGCCCCATTGCCATTGAGCCCTCAAGGTTAGACAACACTGGGGGAGGTAAAGATGTAAATTGATATCTTTAAGAATCTTTTTCAACAACGTTTCAACATGATAATCATTTAGAATGTAAATTAGGGATAAGAAGCATAAAAACACCATTGTTTAGAGTCGTCCACCAACTTCGCTAATTCATTTTTCTATATGTTGATCAGTATAAGGTAAACTTAGTGGTGATAGTTCATATTTTGGGTATATAATCAAAATTTTATAACTCTAAATCTCATTACATAATCATTAAACATTAAAACAAAGAGTTCATATTTTGGGTTGTTATAATGATTATGGAGAGCCCTTTGAAGAACAAGCTTGGCCTCTCAACTTATATGACACTAGCAATGAAGGGGTCAAATTTCAACATTTGATCAATTTTGGATAATGTATACTATTGTTGATCCTCTCTCTCATTGATTTGTTGATAATCCCTTTTTCCTTTCGATGTATTT
>NC_037529.1:10701388-10703027 GCF_001531365.2 Cynara cardunculus var. scolymus | reverse complement strand
CAAACTGTTTAGTATTCTTGTAGACCCTTTGGGACCAACACAATACTTCGTGCATAAAAAATACTTTTTAAAATTTTTGTCAAATGTTTTATAATATATTATAGATAGGTCGCTTCAATCATATCTTTTCTTTATTTATTATTATTTTTATATAATATTTATTATTATTTTTAATATTGATAGAAATTCGCTTGTTAAAATCTTACGAGCCGATTAAGACCCCATATCCATATTAGATTTTATCCTCTAAATTATCCTTCAAAATACCAAAATCCCCAATTTCTTTATTTGGTTTTCTTTTGCGACCGTGACAATTAATTTGTAATGCTTTTTATTATGTTTTTTTTTTTAATTTTTAAGGTAAAAATCTTAGTCTATTAAACAAATATTTAGTATGTTCTTTTTATTAACTTTGTTTCATTTTTTAAGGAGTTTCTAGCAATCTTGATTATAAATATATGATTAGATGATTTTGCTTTTATAATATTAGGGGTTGTTTGACAGTTGTTGAATGGTGTTTTGTGCAGAATTATTAAGAGATTCTCATGATATAGTTCAAAATGAAATATAATTGTTTGATAATTGTTTATAATGAAATTATGGTGCTTAATGGTTAAGGGAGACCGAAGATATAAAATCATTCAGGGGTTGGTTGTTAACCTCTCAATAGTTCCATTAAGAGGCTCTGAATCATTAAGATGTGAATCTTGTTTGGCAAAAAAAAGGTCTGCCTCTTAATGGTTCTAAAATCTTCTGAATGATTTTGTATCATGTGCATCCCTTAACCATTCAGTGCCCTCATTTCATTGTAAACAATTACTAAACAATTATAATTCATTTTGCATTATATCATGAGAGCCTCTTAATCATTCGAACCACCAAGTCATTCAACAACTGGCAAACAACCCCTCAGAGAGTTTTAAACCCATTAAAAGGCAGACTTTTTTTTGTCAAACAAGATTCAACTCTTAACGATTTAGATGATACATCTTAATGGAACTATTAAGAGGTAAATAAACAACCCCTTAGAAGATTATGTTAAGCAAAAAGTAACGTTTACTCGTTTGTTTGTTTTTGGAAAAATAGTAACGTTTAGTTGTTTGTTTTCTTTTGGAAAATAGTAATTTCAATTTATTATCTTCAAAAGTGTACTTTTAATACTTTGGCCCGGACACCCTTACAAAAAAAAAATGTACTTTTAATGTTCGTTATGAATACATTATTTTATGTTATATAAGATTTATGATCATTAAGTTAACGATATAAAGATTAGTTTGATTTTTATTTGAATCATGTTAATCTATGCTATATTATAAAGCATTTGACAAAAACTCTTAAAAATAACTTTTTATGCATGAAGTACTGTTTATTGATGCATATTACTTAAAATTTAAGATTACAAGTAAATTGTGCATAAGTACAACTTATTAAAGCTCCATACTTGAATTCGTCTAACTAACTGCAGATAAACATAATCAAATATTGGATAAACATCTCATTTTAAATAAAAAAATCTAAAATATAATTTGGATAATCATTGATAACTAACAAAATACTTAGTTATTATCTTTATAAAAAGTTATATTATTAAACCTAAATTAAATTTCTTTGTTACTAAACTTAAATTAAATTATAATTA
>NC_037529.1:10691599-10701173 GCF_001531365.2 Cynara cardunculus var. scolymus | reverse complement strand
AAAATATAATTAGGATAATTATCGAGTTCTAACAAAATAATTAATTATTATATTTATAAGAAAATTATATTATTAAACCAAATATAGATTACTTCTTCATTGTATCTAAATTAAATTAAAAAAAAAAACTGAATTAAAAAATTATGCAAAAAAATGATGAATTTTAAATAGTTAATTTGATACTAATATCAATATATTTTTGTCAAATTTTTATGATATCTTCAAACTTATATTTTATTTCAAAAATAAAAACATCATCGCTTTTTCAAAATCATATACGACCATATTATAACATCAACTGAGATAAAGAATAAAATGAAATATCAAAATCAAGATGTATCTCGCTGCATTGTACGAGTACTCTTCTACTAATTATTTTATATTTTCGCATATGTTCTAATATGAAATAATTTATTTACGAACTTGATAATAAAAAATCAATATATAACATTACTCAAGAAAATATATGATCATATTTAGGTTCTTCACGTGGTTTTCACATGTTTGGACCGACCTTGGATACGAGTAGGTAAAAGTTATTTCATTAATCAATTCATTTAAAATAGTGTGTAAAGAAACGAATAATTAGCAAGGGATGACATATTTGTCGTCAGTCCTTTGCTAATTTATCACCAATTAGCAAGGGATTAACAACAGATTAACCACAAATTTATCCCTCATATACTTTGATATTACATATGCATATGAACACATATGCACATCATACATACACACATATAGAGAGATAGAGTGTGTTTAGTTCAAATGTTAACCGAAATTATTGTATTAACTTTATAACATTTTAGACCAATCACAAACCATTTTAGTATTAAGTTTTTCACTATCTAAGAATTTAATGTTAACGGTAGGGCCGGCTTTGGGCATGGGCGATATGGGCCTTGGCCCATGACATCCACAACCAAAGGGGCATCTAGCCCAAGACCGTTGTATATTCATTTATCAGTCTTGAGTCTTCCCAGTTCGATCGAAACCTACTGGCTACTGACCTACGACGCCGGATGTAGGGACACTCCATGCCATCTCAAAATCTCGAAATCAAATAGACTAATAAATCAATAATCAAACGTAAGTCGACCAATATCGTCGTTTTACGTCCACAGGCCACCACCAATCGAATTTTTGCTAAATCATTCATCAACCGGTCAAACAACCATTAAAACAATTATTAATGGCAACTGGTGTCCAACCTGTTATTGTATGGTCCTAATCATGACGAACCGTTACAACAATATACTTATGTTGTGATATCATATTCACTCCACCAATTTCGATGACCAAAAGATGCTCTACCAAATTATAACGATAACTGTTTTTCAAATATAAATGTTTTTTTAATTAATCTGAATATCCAATCCGTTATGTCAATCGACAAATCTTAGAGTAACCACCTGCTTTACAGATAATTCGGGGTCGTCGTATTTGAATCTTCATGGCTACAGAGGGATTTTTATTCCTTCTTAAATTTAAACATAAAACCTCGAATTATTTTTGATTTTTAGAGTCATACTTAAACCGAGACACCAACTATTGTCGTTAAACATAAATGTTTTTACAAACCCGTGGCTGTCAGGCTGTGAAGTTTCATTTTCTTTCAATGGAAGCCGCCACCAAAACTCCGGCATCCCTCTCTTTGCCCTGGAAAACACGAATCTTACTTTGGGTTCTCTCCGCCGTAACCGAGGCAGCTAGGAGGAAAGACGGCACCGTCAACCGCCGTCTCATCAAATTCTTTGACTATCGGAGCCCCCCCACGTCCAAACCCAGAAACGGTGTCAAGACATACGACGTCGTTGTGGATCCCGCTCGCAAGCTATGGTTTCGCGTCTTTCTCCCAATTCAGCACGCCGTTGAAGATCTCCCTGTCATTGTCTTCTTTCATGGCGGTGGATTCGTATTCCTCTCCCCCGACATGAAGTTCTACGACGATGTGTGCCGCCGGTTTGCCAGAAAACTTCCTGCAATCATTGTTTCCGTCGACTACCGTCTTGCACCGGAGCACCCGTATCCTGCGCAACATGATGATTGCTTTGATGTGCTGAAATTTCTGGATGATGATCAGGAAAATGGTTCGAAATCTTTACCAGAGAATGTGAACATTTCACGCTGCTTTCTCGTCGGAGATAGCGCTGGCGGAAACCTAGCTCATCACGTTGCTCAACGAGCCTGCGAATTCAACTTCCATCGACTCAAGGTATATCAATCCATTGCTTAACTAGCTAGATCTTGGTTTATACATCCAATTAATTCACCCAAACTTGAAATGAAGTCAGTAAAACGCATGCATGATGTTTGAAGGTAATTGGAGTGGTGGCGATTCAACCATTCTTTGGAGGAATGGAGCGAACAGATTCCGAGATAGAACTGGAAGGAACGCCTCTGGTGTCGTTGAAGCGGACAGATTGGTATTGGAAGTCGTTTATGCCGGCAGGCGAAGGGTACGACCGTGGCCATCCGATCATCAATGTGAGTGGGCCAAAGGCGGTGGACATATCAAACATGGATATTCCGGCAACGATGGTGGTTGTGGGTGGGTTCGATGCTCTAAAGGATTGGCAGAGAAGGTACTACGAGTGGGTGAAAAATAGTGGGAAAGAAGTATACTTGTTGGAATACCCAAATATGTGCCATGGTTTCTACGTGTTCCCGGAGTTGCCTGAATCTGACCACCTTATATCGGAAGTGAAGGACTTCATTCAGGGAGTCTTACGTAAGAGGTAGAGGTTCTTTGTTTATTTTTTAATAGTTTCATTGAGAGGTGAATTTTGTTTGATAAAAAAAAAATTTGTATCTTAATGGTTCTAAAACCCTTTGAACGATTTTGTATCATGGATCTCCCTTAACCATTAAGAGCCCTAATTTTATTGTATACAATTACCAAACAATTATATTACATTTTACACTATATCATGAGAGCCTTTTAATCATTCTGAACACTTAATCATTTTACACCAAACTATGCAGCAATTGCCAAAGAGTCCGATAGTCATAGTATGTATGCCCTACATTTAATACTAAATATCTATACTTATAATAAATAAGTAACTTGAGTGATACGTATTTTTTTTTTATGAATTGGTTTTTCTTGTTATTATTATAAATAATAAAATAAAGAATTATGGATGATTGATAATATGCTGGGAAATTTACTCGAATATCATTCCAATCATTTATATTATTGTTTTAATCATTGTTATTTCACATTTTTCTAAATGTTACTACATCTTCAATATCTACATCCATAATATTATGCGACCTGACTAAAAAATTCAAATTCCACCAAGTTAGCAAGTGGTACCGTCACAATTACGAAGCGGCCGTCGTATTGCAAATTTGGTCATCGCAATTGCTTACCTGGATTGAATATGCTCATTTTTGTCTATGTTTTAGCCAGGTATATAACATTACGGATGTGGATATTGCGGACGTAGTGACATTTGAGTAAAATCGGGAAAGAAATTGCTAAGAGACCAATTTGAATGGATGGGATGACTATTTGAGTCAATTTACCTGATATATAATGGATAACTAGATGAGTACTCGCACAATGCAGCGAGATAAATCTCGATTTCAATGTTTAGTTTTTATTCTTTATCTCTATCGATAATATGATTTTATGTGGTTTTGAGAAAACGATAATGTTTTTATTTTTAAATGAAATATAAATTTGAATATAGCATAAAATTTTGAAAAAAGTAAATCAGTATTAGTATCAAATTAACTATTTAACAGTTCTCATTTTTTTGGTATAACTTATTTAATTCAATTTTTTATTTTAATTTAATTTAGATTTATTAACAAAGTAATTTATTTTTGGTTTAACAATATAATTTTTTATAAATATAATAATTGAATATTTTGTTAGAACTCAATGATTATCTTAATTATATTTTAGATTTTGTCAGTTCTCTCTTAAATGAGCTCATATATACATATATATACATATATAAATATAGGGGCCCATTCAAGGGAGAATTGATTAGTTTGTGGTAACTGTGAGAACCAATCTTAACCACAAATCAACGGATAAATAAGGAAATTAGTAATTATGGTATTTTAAGTTAAAATTATAATTAGAGGCATTTTAGGTATTTTTAAAAAACTCATCTCTCCTCTCTCCGACCTCCTCTCTCCGACCTCCAATCTCCGGCCTCCGGCCAACATTATTCCGTTAGGTACCAATTAATCACAAAGATAAACAATGTGATACACATTGTGATATACTGTGATACCATTGTGATACCAACTCAAACCATAAAAACATGTGATACACCTTGATAAAACAAGCAAAAATAATGAAACCGAACATTGTGATACACTGTGATACACTATGTTACACTGTGATCATACTCTCGAGTGTTGAAGGATAGATCGCATCTGCCTTTGGATCGTCAAAGATGATGAGACACCCAACGCCTTGATCCAGGGTTCCAGCAAACTTCTTGTCCAATATCATCTAAGACAGTTTCTTCACCATGATTTTGCATAGCAGCATATATTTGAGACTGTAAACTGCTCTGGGATCATCAAGAGCATTGAATGCTTCAAATGCTTCAAAGAAATAACTGTAGGCAGTTTTATAATATTTCGAAGCCCTCCGCGGCGTGGCCACCGCAACTTGTTTGTTAGATGTTGGCATTGGGACGATGGCTACAGGGATCGAACCCTCCAAATCGTGTTCCATCGGCTCTTCCTTGAACAAATTAACTTCCACAGGCGACGACGGCGAGTTATGGCGCTGTGGAACCGGCATGATGGTATACGCCGGTGGATCACCGAGTAAGGGATCAGATATTGACAAAATTCTAACTTCTTCCTCTTCAGATTCAATATTCATGTGATCAATCGACGCCATCCCCCACACAATTGAAAACAGAAATCGGGGAAAGTAGAAACAAATCGTCGGCCGACTTGATGAAGAAGAAGAAGCAGCAATAGAAAAAGAGGGTTAGTCGATGAAAGAACGAAGAACAAGTGGGTTAGGGTTTTATTATTATAAACATTACCAATTTACCCTTTATGTTATTTTAGGATATAACATTAATTATTTAAATGATTGGCTCACAATGGTTCTCATAGTTACCACAAACTAATTAGTTCTCATTTGATTAAGCCCCTATAAATATATATATATATATATATATATATATTGAAATTCATACATAAACGGTAATTAAATAAGAGAATAAGAAAGCGATCAAATTATATATAATTTTACACTAAAATGACATGTATATTTACATATGTTTCATGCGACTACGGCCACAACCTTTAATGTAAAATAACATGTAATTTTGTATGTATTTGGTCGTTTTTCATGATTTTCCAGTTTTTTCATTTATTTAGCATTTTTCAATGAACCCAACCCTATATATATATATATATATATAGAGAGAGAGAGAGAGAGAGAGAGAGAGAGACGAATGATCGTGTGAGAATCTATATATATATATATATATATTAAAGAAGAAACTAAGGATAATGAGGTGGCACTTTCTAATGTTTAGAACCCTTCCTATCTTTTTTTCTCATTTTTTTTGATTTTTTTAAATGTTGAATATATTAAAGACTTTTTTGTCCCTGGATGAAAAATGTATAGCTCATAATTAACCCGGGTTATTTTTGTAATTTTGTATATCCAAGTTTAACCTCCAATTCTTGATTTGCTCTTCCATTTACTTTCTTTAATTTCTTAATGAAATTTATTTTTTAAAGTTTCAATAATAAACAAATTGAAATCATATAAAATCCTTTGGTGAGGGATGAAGAAGAATTCAAAGATTTTAAAAAATATGTAGAAATTATATTCATTAAAAAATGTGATTTGTTATTACATATTTCTTTTTCAATATTGTTGGATGTGTTGTTATCATAGGATATGATTATGTTGACATTGGATCATATAAATTGTGTTTATGATTTGATCATATAAATTCGAATAAAATTTTGATATTTTATAATCACGGGCTATGATAAACTTTTTTCGAATTTAAGCTTCATTAACAATAACTTTTTATACATGATTGATAATTACAGTTAAATTTTGACTATTTCAAGATTTTTTTCAGTTAATAGAAATCATTTGGTGAGTAACGAATAAATAAAAGTTAAAGAAAACTTAAAAGCTTTTAAAAGATATGTAAAAATTATATTATTTACAAAATGTGATTTGTTATTACATATTTTTTTCTTTTCAATATTGTTGGATTTGTTGTTATCGTAAAACATGATTGTGTTTACGATTGGATCATATAAWTTCGAATAAAGTTTTGATATTTAATGATTACAAGATATTATAGAAACGAATTTAAACTCCGTTCACAATAATTGTTTATACGTAATTAATAATCATCAATATATATGTATATATGTGTATATATATATATATAAAAGAGAAACCAAGTACAATAGGTGTCTTTCTCTAAATATTAGAAACTTATCTTTCTTTTTTCCTAAATTTTTGATTTTTTTTAAATATTTGATATGTAAAAGACTTTTTTATCCTTATTTTAAAACATCATTAAAATAGGGTTGTTTTGGTAATCTTAAAAAGGTTAACCTCCAACTTTTTCCTCTTCATTCTTGGAGATGAAACCTTTAAACACTTTCATGTGCTCCTCCATGATTTGTCAATGTTTTTATAATATTAAATAAATTATATTATTCTACCCTTAAATGATAAATATGTATTCCATTATAAGAAGACTTCTATGACCATTTCCAACTTAATTAGCTTTAACTTTCACATTGCATAACTTCATAGGATATTCACTATACTATTTTCATCTACTAACTAAAATAAACTTACAATAAATGTTGTGGCACATTGTCAATATGATTTTCTCAAGAGATTTTCGCATTGTTTTTAATTTATGAAATGTTAAATAAGTTAAGTACTTTTTTTTATCCGTGAATGAAAAATGTGTATTTCATTATTTTCTCCAAAATGAAAACAAAAATTTTCAAGCTAGAGATGTCCTTAATTGAGCATTTGACATCATTATTTTATATAAATCTAAAAGTAAAATATGAAGTTTCTTATGTGACACTTTGTGCAAAAGTTATTTCATAATTCATTTTTTTCAAATTTTTAGATTTATTTTGGACTTATTTTGTTGGTTATATTAATTATCTTTCATTAACTCATAAATGTTCTAGATCTTTCGTTTTTTATTCTGTTTTTTATCTATCTATATATTTCATAATTCATAATTCATTTTTTTTCAAATTTTTAGATTTATTTTGTTGATTATATTAATTATCTTTCATAAATCATAAATGTTCTAGACCTTTCGTTTTCTATTCCGTTTTTTATCTCATCTATATATTATATCTCATTTAATATTTTTAAAAGCAAATAAATACACTTACAAATACCACATGAATATCATATTTTATTTGTTTTCAAATAAATAAATACATAAACATCATTTTAAGTGTTTTTTAGTCCATAAAATTCATGTAAAAATTGTTACATTTTATATTTATATTATTTAAACAAACACTTGAAATGATGTTTATGTATTTATTTATTTGAAAACAAATAAAATATGATATTCATATGGTTTTTGTATATGTAGACTTTGTATGAAAAATATAAATTTTAATTTTTTATATATTCGGTAAATAAAAAAAAGTGTCATGTTTAATATTTTTGAAGAGATTTATTTAATGATGGTTTAAAGTTTTAGTTATGTATTATAATGATTGATCGTAACATATCAACAATTGTGAGGATGATAACATGAATAAAAAATATGAAAGTCAATAAATTAATCATTATATTTATAACTATGATAAAAGAAAATGATATATGCATGAACTGACATTTTAATATTTTAACATTAGTTTTATTTTATTTTTTTTTAAATTATCGTCACCGTGCAACGCACGGTGCACAAAACTAGTAAGAGTTAAAATTAGAAACGTAAGAAGAATTATGGACCCTTGATCACTTTTCATGCATCTCACACTCTTCCATAAATTGTGTTTATCATGGCAATTGATCCGGTGCATCTCGGTACATCATATTAGTGTTGATCTTCAATTATTATTGATTCAAGGGTGGAAGTCACTTCTCACCATCACTTTTATTTTCACGAGAACCTAACCCTATATATTTATGTATATATATATACACACATATTTATATATAATATATATATATAGAGAGAGAGAGAGAGAGGAGAGAGATGATACAAACGAGAATTGAGTTATAATTATAAAAAAAATACAAGAATGGTCAAATCATATTACAACGCGACCTTGGCGGCGATCTTGGCCACTACCTTATACGAGGACAACGAAATCACATGTCCAATCATCCGCACGAACTTACATTGACTATGTCTCAGATTCGCATGCAATTTCATTGTAAAAATACGTGTGATTTAAATGTTCTTTAGATCTTTTATTCGATCGTGTTTTCGTTAAATCGAGGGAGAACCTAAAAACCGAAGAACCACGAAAATTAAAACGGATGAAAACAATATATCATATTGATATTAAATCAAATATGATAAGATGACTGTTTTTTGTGCTTTGTTTTCTCTTAAAATTTTGATCATATTTCACCAATTTTCAATTAAAAATAAGGAGGAATATATTTATTTTTAAACTTTGATTATAATAACATCTATTGAATCATCTCAATCTAACGATTCAGATTATTATTCTATTCTTTTTTTAAAAGTACTTTCTACCGTTACTCTAGGGGAGTGCTAATGGCACCCCCTTTGATGTCAGAATCAGGTCATTCAAGCATTGGGAATGTAAAAAACATATATTGATGTTGATGTGTGTGAGGAAAAAAATTCATGGATAGAGATGCATTAAGCAATGCATAGAAGTGCATTTAGCCCACCCCTTACTCTAATCTAAGAATATATAAAAGTAGGTTGTATACTTATTAAACCTAAACTAAAGTACTAAAAATTAAAAAAAGGATATTTAAGAATGCCTCACAAATTAGGCCACCTAACATGACATTAGGCTCTTAAAGACAAGCTTGTACTATTTAGAACACTAGTCACCATCAATATTTTCATATATATATAGAGAGAGAGGGGTGACTTATTATGCAATCGTTTATATTTCTACAACTAATACAATTCAATTTCAACTGTCCATTTAATTTGATTAATATGTGATTTCATAAAAGTTTTGATTGTTTCCTAATATAAAGTATTGATCATAATTAATGAACTTTATTCATCTTCCATAAATATTCAAATCATAATAAATGAACTCTCATCATTTTCATATATATATATATATATATATATATATATATATATATAGTTTGGTTCAAATGCAACTCATCACATTTGCACAACCAATACAACCCAATAAATTGAAATATTTATGGAAATGATGAGAGTTCATTTATTATGATTTGAATATTTATGAAAGAAAAATATGGTTAATTAATTATGATCAATACTTTATATTAGGAAACAATCAAAGTTTCTATTAAATCACATATTCATCAAATTAAATGGATAGTTGAGATTGAGTTGTATTGGTTGTACAAATATAAATGGTTGTATAATAACTC
>NC_037529.1:10686351-10691109 GCF_001531365.2 Cynara cardunculus var. scolymus | reverse complement strand
CTTGCATTAAAATTTTAATTCAAAATTGCTAAAATTATAAATTTCCTAATTTATCTATTGATTTGTGGTTAATATTGGTTCTCACTGTTACCACAAACTAATTAGTTCTCATTTGATTAGGCACCTATATATATATATATATATATATAGGGTTGGGTTCACATGAGATCAAAGGTTTTTCATGAGACCCATAAGACCAATTTTGTTCATTGATCAACTTTATAAACGATTAAAAGGATTTGGAACTTAGTCAATCTAGGTGGCTCTTCCTCATGCCGATTTTTACTAAATACAACAAAAATGATACAACAAGGTTGACATAAACCGAAGTCCCGTGAACAAAATATAAAATACATCAACTAAAACAATGTCTTGCATTTTTTGAAGCAAAAATATTGATCACTTTGTCAATGTTAATATTAGCTAAAAACTTACTCTTAATACTCAAAATTGCTAACTCGTTCAATCTTTCATGACTCATGGTAGACTGCATATATGACTTCAACAATTTTAATTTCGATTTTTTTTTCCATAGATGCTATGGTGACCGGTACGATCAACAAAATTATGTAAGCAATCAAGACATGGAAACATGTTCATCTTCGTTGTGAACTCCATGATTTTTATGGATGTCCAAGGATTTCCACTCTTAAATGCCTCTTTTGGTAACATTCACTGCAAAACTTGTAACTGCATAAACAAATATTGCTCATTAATATCAGAATTATCACCATTTGTTAAAGCAAGTTCAAGATTCAAACAACATTTTTTCAACTCATCATCATGTAAAGTAACAAACTTTCATATGTCAGACAAGAAGTCAAAAATCGATTCAAACTCACAAATATTTGCATTTGCATCACAAGCATTTTCATTTTTATCACAAGCATTTTCAGAAACATTTGGTTGTCTAACAATATACTTATTAAAAGATCGTTGTAAAGATTGAGCAATTTCTTCGTATCTTTTCTTTCATTTTCTATTTTGAGCAACCGATGGTTGTGATCGAGGAAATGTATCTTAAACAAGTGGTACATATAGAGAATAGAAAGATAACACATAGCGGAGGTCAAAAGTACCAGGAGGTCTCAGGTTCAAATACAAGGAGGAATAAACATCCTCTTGTAGACACAGAGGTTCAAATGCGGTGACTCCGGGAAAATGGCAAAGCAGGTGGTCGCTCTGGGATTAGTCAGCTCGCATAACAGGTTGGATATCTAGCTTAATAAAAAAAAAGATAACACGTGATTTAGTCGTGATTCGTGAAATTGTCAAACTGGTTGAAACTTCAAAGTTGAAATAACTTTGTTTCTGCAATCATAACAATGACAATTATCAACGAAAGAACAATCTAATCTAAGTTTAAACTATAATCAAAATTCAAAATACAAATAAACCTAAACTAAACAAATAAACATAATCTAAAATAAATTCTAAACTTCAAACATATAATGAAATAAACCTAATCTAATAAAACAAACTACTAAACTAGAGTCTAGAAAAATCAGTACATCAGTCCATAACAATATCACACACATAAATATAAAACATCAGAATTAGAAATTTACCACAAAAAATTGAGACTTCGAGATCTAGAGACAAGAGTCACAGACTCACAATCTCACTCGGTGTCTCACAGACAAGTTCGAGAGACGAGAGCCAAAGGGTAGAGATGAGACGAGTTCGAGCAAGAGTCTAATATATATATATATATATATATATATATATATATACTATATTATAAAATATTTGACAAAAACTCTTAAAAACCATTTTTTATGCATGAAGTATTGTATATTGATACATATTACTTAAAATTTTAAGATTACAAGTAAATTATGCACAAGTACAACTTATTAAAGCTTCGTGTTTGAATTCGTGTAACTAACTGTGGATAAACATGATCAAATAGAGGATAAACATCTCAATTTAAAATATAAAAAATCTAAAATATATAATTAGGAGAATTATCGAGTTCTAGCAAAATAATTATTTATTATCTTTATAAGAAAATGATATTATTAAACCAAATATAAATTACTTATGTGTTGAACCTAATTAAATTTAATAAAAAAATGAATTAAAAATTACACAAAAAATAGGAATTTTAAATAGTTAATTTGATACTAATATCGATATATTTTTGTTAAAATTTTAAGATATCTTCAAATTTATATTTTATTAAAAAATAAAAACATCACTTTTTCAAAATCACATAAGACCATATTATAACATCGACTGAGATAAAAAATAAAATAAAATATTAAAATCAAGATGTATCTCGCTGCATTGCACGAGTACTATATATATATATATATAGAGAGAGAGAGAGAGAGAGAGAGTGTGTGTCTAATATGTAATACGTTCCATTTGTGAAAGCTGAAGCGAGGCCAAGAAAGAATGATGCCCTTGGGCTCTATATAGGGCAACAATGTAACATTAACAAAGTAGGAAAGTAGCAAATGGTAATTTTTTAAGCCCAAATTGAACTTACCCATACATTATTGGGCTTGAGCAGATGATGCCCTTATGTCTTATGTTTGCCCAAATATTTGTTCATGCTAATTTAAGCAGTAGAGCTAAGTAATAATACCTTGACATAATATTAGTTGGGGAAACGAATGACTCTAAATAGAAATGAAAGAACATTATAAGAGTAAAAATGAATGATCATTTTGGAAAACTGAATAACTATCTTTATGCATATAATACTCATTACCTCCGCCCAATTTAGACACTTCTAAACACATTAAGAGAACATGCAAGAATGGAAGTTGCTGCATTTTCAATTCAGCAGTCCCAAACAGTTCCTTTGGACTTAGCTATTTGACTTAGATGGACTTGGCTTTCTGGTTTGTAACTCCATAACCAGACAGCAGTCCCAAACAGTTCCTGATAGAACAGTCTGCACTACATTAACAGAACATACTGCACTACATTATCAGCTGTTTAGACCATCATGGGTCTGTTTCTGTTCAACAGTTTCATTATTATGTGTGTGTATAAAATGAAATGGAGTTGCTGCAGTTTCAATTCAGCAGTTTCACTGTCCCTTGAATGTAAATCCTCATACATATGTATCTATATATATATATATATATATATACACACACGCACACTGTGCACACACACCTATTGTTAACTCACTAACAATCTGCTGACAGGGATAATATGATGTGTGTGAACAAGGCTAATCTGCTGTTTTAAGTGGATACAAATAGTTTACTTGCAGCAGGCACAATTCAATCATTAAAACCTAAGGTTAGCAAGTATGTACAAAATTCTCAGATTGCTCATTTTCCTTTTGCAGATATCTCATGATTTAAGATACTTCCAGATTCAGGTATGTGATAGTTGATAGATTTTTAGAATGTGTTTTGACTCGAAACCAGAAACAAAACAAACATGACCATGGGTCTATGTGTCTCCAATGCGTCTTTACCAAATATACTGTCACATGATGAGTTTCTAATTGTCATAATTCTTCTCATATAGAATGTACTGTTTTTTAGTTTATTAGTTTGATTTCACCAATAATGGCTTTGATGGGTTTAATAGAGGAAGTGCATTTGAGTTATTGATGATGTAATTCCATAAGCATGCTTTTGGACCGATCATGCCAATAATGAAGTTCAGCTCTGATGAGGAGGCTATCATGCTTGCAAATGACTCAAAATATGGGCTTGGATGTGATGTTTTTTCTAGCAGTCAACGTCGTGCCAAAGCGATAGCCTCACAGATACATTGTGGAGTTGCCGCTATTGATGACTTTGAGTCCACATACATGTGTCAGGTAACGTTACATAATGTGTGTTTCTGTTATCTCGAAGGCACTCCTTAAGGTAACTGTTGTCAGCTTATGTTTAAACCAATCAAATCGGGATTTCGGTTACATTAATTGCTGGTTTTACTCTAACCCAACCACCTTTCGTATCTCGAATTGCTGCATTTTGTAGAGTTGTTGCTAAAATCGTCTCCATATTAATGAAAAAAACGTATTTGCATGAAACATGCTTATGCTTGAATAGGCATGGCAAAAGAAGCTGCAGATGCTGCATCACAGACTAAAGACGGCGAGTTGCTGGGCCTCCTCGGAAACACTTTACAACAGAATTCGGCAGCTTCATCCATTTTTTATACTCTCAGAGATTGACCATCCTTCCCGAGCGTTTCTTAGTGTTCCTATGGGCTGCTATTTCCTTTATCGTGGGTGATCAAATCGTTGATATAACAATTAGAAATGAATATATGTTGGTAAATTACTAGCTCAGTTGTATGATGAACACAATATGAGGTTAGAAATTAAACTGGTGAAATGAGTTTAGAAGATAATAACATTATAATCACACAGTCATATGTTATCACCTCTGTACATTCTTTATTGTGGCAGAAGCCAAATTGCAATAGAGATAAAAAAAAAATAACCTTTTATGCTTTGGATTTTGTTTACTTGTGATAGTCATACTACAATTAACACCCTAACCATTCTGAGTAGCCATGTCAGCTCCAGTTTTGTTTGTCAGTTGAGAGCTTTCTCTTTGAGAGTTTGGTGTTTTTAATTTATGTTTAGGGTTTGTAACTCATTTAATAGAAGGAATTGGTTTTAGATTTTATTCTGATGGAATTTGCATTTCTTTTAATTAAAAATAATATATTTTTATTTTTAATTAAAATAAATTTCATCAGTAATCATTTTTATATTTTTGTTTATTTTTTTTAATTTAAAAAATCATATACGTAATATATTTTATTTTTAAT
>NC_037529.1:10684817-10686221 GCF_001531365.2 Cynara cardunculus var. scolymus | reverse complement strand
TTTATAATTTTTTTAGTTTAAAAAATCACTGACTAAATATATTTTTAATTAAAATAAATTTTATCAAAAATCTTTTTTAAATGTAATTTTTTTTTTTGTAAATATAAGTATTTTTTTTTTGTTATATTTGTTTAATTTTATAGATCTAAATACTTTTTGGTTCAAAAAATGTTTAGGGACTTAATCGTTCAAAGTATGAATGTTCATTAAGTTTTTTTTCGGATTTTTTACATTATTTTACCACATTAACTAGTTGTACAAGTCATAAGAATGTATCCAATAAGTTTTAGAAAAGTCCAAGGACTTATTTAACATGTTTTGGATTGTCCAAGGACATATTTGTTCCAAAAAATTGTCCAATGAGTTATTTAACATGTTTTTAATTGTTCAAGGACTTATTTGTTCCAAAAAAGTGTCCAAGAAGTTATTTAACATGTTTTGAAATGTCCAAGAACTTATTTGTTCCAAAAAATTGTCCAAGGACTTAATCATTTCAAACACTAAAGTCAATTGGGTTTTTTTTAGACTTTTTCCTTTTTTAAATTTAAAATTTCATAAAAATAAGTGAACAAAGTTGAAAAGGGTATTTAGGTAAAAAAAATTATGTAACTCCCATATCATTAATTGGGAGTTGCAAAATCAAAAAATTCTATAATTTTTGTTAATTTATTTTTATTAATATAAGAACCATATGAACACAACTATATATATATATATATATATATATGAACCATTGTGTCGAATACGAACAAAAAATTGACATATATATGAACTTGGATTGCATAACATTTATGAACACAATAAGAATAATTGTTATATGAAATGAAATAAATAAAAAAAACAGGTATGAACACAATATGAACAGCTTGTGGACAATAGTTCCTTCATTATAAACACATTCAAGAGCGATCATTTGTCAATTGAAGTTTTATACATGCATTGCATCCACACCGTTAAGGTTCACCCGTTGTTCATATATGTTTCTGGTCTTATGTGATTGTTCACCTCTTGTTTATATCGTATAAAATATATGAACACATAACATTTATGCTATGAACATGTAGTGCAATTAAAGAAAAAAGATATCAATACAAGATGAATTATAAAAAACACAACACATCGTAATAAACATAATTTCAATTAAAACGAATCTAATAAAAATATTAATCTATTACCAAGACATTCGTTTTGGTTAATTTCTTCACTTCCCGACCTCGAACTCCGATTGTCATCATAAACCATTTTTATCTTCTCATTGTTGTCAATTTTTTTCCATTGCGTTTATCCATATTAGCTTGATCGATACCAAAAATTTTACTGCCGTGTTTCCTATGCAAATTAAAAATTCATAAAACAATAAACATGGAAGATCAAGATTAAATATATATATATATATATATATAT
>NC_037529.1:10681403-10684202 GCF_001531365.2 Cynara cardunculus var. scolymus | reverse complement strand
ACTCTCCCCTATCGATTTCAAGATTTTGATGAAATCGATTGTCTTCACTCTCCCCTATCGATTTCATCGGTTTCATCAGATTACGATTGAGATGATATCGATTCCAACAGACTCTCCCAGATGCGTATATATTTGACATATCGTTGGGTAATCTATTTCTCTTTAGTTTGGGACGTACTTCGTTGGGCAATATTATCAGGTGCTTCAGACGCAGCCTGATTTCGTTCACCAATTTTACAGCGATAGGAGCACGTTAGTGGTAATATTTCGTTTCCCCTTTGTAGTCTGTACTTAAGCTCTCATTACTGGGTGTGGCTGCAACACTGAACTCTTCATAGCTCCATTCCTATGTTTATGTATATCTCCTCATCAAGATGGTTTTGCTTGATTTTAGAATTCAYTTTGTTGTTATTTGGTTATCTGCTCTCATCCCTAATTAAGGATGCTTTGATGTTTTGTKTTTCAATGTTTATGTATTTTCCAGCTTCTAATTTACTGTTTGTCACTATCCACTATCCAGTAACTCAAAGAAATCACGTCCAAATTAGATGACTTATTTTGACTCTGTTTTCAGTTCGAGAATTTGCTACTATCAATATACGGATTTTGAGGTATGAAGTTTCGTATTTGATCTTTTTTATCTGGGTTGGTACATTGATGTCTTTTTTATCTGGGTCGTCATGAATCTGTTTAGATGAATGTCAATCATGTTTTGTCTTTGAATGATTTTTGTTAGAAAAGTTTTTATTTATATGATATTCTGTTGACTTTGTTTCAGTTCAAGAATTTGCTGCGTTGCTGCTATTGTTAGCTAATTTTGAGGTATAAATTCTTTATATTGTTCTTGTTTTGAACGAGCAAAATTCAAAAAAAAAAAATTGAAATTGAAAGGAAGTAGGTGTACCGTGTGGGTTATTGTTTAGCATCTTCAAACTGTAATCAATAGTTGTATAATTATTGGGATTATTTGTTCTGGGTTGGGTATATATATATATATATACACACATCTACAGAGCTTAATGGGTTGCTACATTTATGTAGCATTAACCCTCTAAGGGTTTAACCTTCTTCCACAGCTTTCTAGATGCACCCTGCAGCAACCATATGGTATATACATCTACAGAGCTTAAAGTAATATTGCACAAGTGTAATCAAACAGATGCCCACGCCTGCAATTTAGAAACTAAATGAGTTAAATCACCAACCAACAACTTCAAAAGAAAACATGAACAGGTTAGCATATGGCTGTTAGCTTAAAAAGGCAGACTTTATTCAAGTCTCCTGTATGGCAGAATAAATTATCAAATTCTTATTCAATATTATTATATACTGTTAAGGGTCATTTCCAATAAACAAGGATGATGGGATGACATTTTAATTTGAATAAGCATTGAGAATAAGGTTAAAACCTACTCTAAATTACTGCATTCAAAAGCAAGGAGGGAACATCTACGAGAATAATAAATTCTTCATATAATAGTGTGGTTTGATGCATCTTCCCTGGCTTCTGTCACTTAGGTTGAGCTTGGATCTCAAAGAGATTGATAGAAGCCACAAAGGTTTTGTTCTCACCATGAATGCTTCCCAGAAAACCCTTTATTTAAGTCAATATTTCTCAACCCAACCAAAAGTCCATATTTAAGTCCATATTTCTCTTTACACTACTTACACCTATATGACCTTCTGTTTGCACTGCTTCTACACGACTGTCCCTATACCTTCTGTTTGCACTGCTTTGCATTTGTTATCCAAGATATAAATTTTGACAGTTGGGTATTTGGCAATTTGAGTTTCAAAAAAGTTAGGTAAACCGAGTTAAGTTACTTAAATATATAGTTTGGAGATGTGTGCAGGTCTGTATTTAATTGTCTGTAAACAAAGATTTTCAACTTCTCAAATGTCACTTAGAAATATGGCTGTGTGTTCAGAACTTGTTTTACCAAATGCAACTGTATATGTCTTAACTGTTATTTTAAATTTTATCTGGCTTTACTGTTGTTTTAAAATTTATTTTTGTACCATTTGTGAATATCTATGTATATGGATACAGTAGAGAATGCAAACAGTAAATGAAGAATGCAGTTGCCTTAACAAGGATGTAGAATACACAATTGTCTTAACTTAAAGCTATTAACAAGGAAACATATACATTAATTTATAGTTTATAACATATACATTATATGCACCTTATTCATGATCTGATACATACTAATTCTGGTCACTTTCTCTACTAATTAAGATCTCTAAATTAAGATATGAGTCAGCTTATTTGTGATAGTGATCTAATGTTTCACATAACTCCATAACCATTCCCTGCTTAAGTACACATTGATTGAATGTTTCACATAAGTCCATAACCATTCCAATGCATGCTATGAACTGTTGTGGCTGCCTGCTGGTTCAAACTTATGATATGCTGCTTCTGGCTCAGTATTGCTRTTATATGTAATTTGATGATATTCAATRYYTGTTTCCTTATGATTGATGCCATTTTTAACATGAATAAAAATATAGACTAGAGAACAGGCTTCATTTTACAGTCATTTTAAGACCCACAGTTAGTCCTGCAAAACCCAAACGCATATACATATTTATGCAATATTTTTTAGAAATCGAACGATTTAGCGGTTGCAGCTCACTTGGAAAGCCAATAGCCCAAAGGTATGACTTTAGATGCAATTCCATTTCAGGTGGTTATTCCTTCAAATATGGTCTTAGACAAGGGAACTGGTGTTAGTATGTATTTCTTGAATTATCATATTTCAATTTGAAACTTCTATTTATGGGAATGTCTTTTCT
>NC_037529.1:10678275-10680908 GCF_001531365.2 Cynara cardunculus var. scolymus | reverse complement strand
TGATGTTGTTTCAACGTGATGTCAGTTGTCACCCATTTAGTTATTTTTAGAGTTATTATATCATTATAGCCTCTGTTTTGGAATGTGATGCCATTAAATCACAATAGCTTTTGTTTTGGAATGTGAATGTGATGCCATTATATGACGATAAAAAATCTTCTGGTTTAATCCAGAAAATGGGTTCTATATTTGGTTGGTTTGTTTTTAGTATCAGTTGCTATGTGAGTATCTTAAAATGATGTGCCAAACCTTAGAGCAGGCGATGGTGTATATGTTCCAAAACCATTAACTTCATGTCGATCGTTTTTAACTCATTTTTTTCTGAAATTATATCTTGTGGCTTCACAATCTCTTTGTTTTTATTTCRGTACTCGAGAGATTTTGCCATTTGATGTGGAGGATTGTAATATAAGTTTCTGTATTTTGGACAGGAAAAGAGCTTGAGTTTGATAGTCCGATGTTGTATCACTATGATGATTAAAGAACGAAACAAGGCAAAACCTGTTTGTTTCTTAAATTGATACAACTTCAATGCAGTACATATGAAAGATATCTATTTGTTTTTGTTTCAACCATGATTGTTGTTAAGTATGATAGAGAGGATTTGGTGTTACAATAATTGTAAGCCATGTTCAACTATGCAAGTTGTCTTTTAATTGCCCATGAAGTTTTACAGTTTCTGATATATATATATATAYATATATATATATATATACATATATATATATATATATATATTACTTTGGTTTACCAAATTGCAATACTACTGTATTCATTTTCTTTAACATGTAATGGTGTCATGACAATGGAAGCTTCTGGAGGGAATGGTTAAAATAAGAAGATGACTGGATATGATTCCAAAGGTAGCTTTTATACATGGTTTGTAGCTTTGTAAGATACAATCAATAAGTGAATAGTTTGGGAAATGTTTTTTCTTATGTTACTCTTCTCMGTCAARTGCTTTGTTTTTACCTTCACAATTTTTGCGCTTTGCTTTTTTCATCTAAAGATCAAGCAGCTTTGGACAGCAGCATCCCCTTGTCTCCCCAGCGGCTCGATGCTAAACCAGGCGAGAGTAAGGTGTCGTTTATCAAACACTTACCCGGTAAGTGTTTACTGGTAAAATTTAACTCTAGTATTTACTTACCGGCTAAGGTTTTAGTCCACCAAAACGATATCGTATACAAAATTTACCCGGTAAGCGCTTACTATGGTAAGAGTCGTCGCCATCACTTACCGGGTAAGACTCTTGGTCCTTATCTCATTTTTAACGGGTAAGATTTTTGGTCCTTACCATATTCATCCGGTGAGGTAACGTGACTTGGTAAGCACTTATCTGAATAAACATTTCGTAAACAGTTCCTACGATGGTAAGTATTTAAGCCAATTTAGAATTTATTTCTAGATGTCTATGAATATGGTATCAATGAAGTTGTCAAATTCGAATTAAATATCTTTTGAGTAGGCATGGTAATGTCTGATGGTGCAATACATTTTGCTAGACATGTGAAATGATTTTGGATTGCTTTCATGGGCTTCCTAGCAGAGGCGGATACATGCACCATAGCAAACAATGAAATAAAATGGTAGCTTCCTTCTACTTTTGGAATATTTTAGTGGGAGACGGCCAGAGAGGGGGAAGGGGCTTCAATTCCTCTAGAATTGTCTCCCAATTTTTCTTTTACTTTTTTATGTTATCATTAGCAGCTCCCTTGATATTAATTATGGTTAAATTGCAGCAAACACCATAAGTTTTTTTTTTCATCACTTCTGTGTTTTGGAACACGGATGAGAAAGTTTATATTCTCTGTTACTATGAATGTAGGAAATGCGTGCACCAAGTTCCCTCTCTCTTGGAAGTTCTTCTGATTCCAATTTGAAGGAGGCTTGGCGTTCAGATGGATCTGAGGACAAGAAAGATTGAAGGAAAACTGGAATTGAAGCAGAAAGTGGTCGCGACTGGGGTGAAGAAGAAAGAGAAACAGGCTTACTTGGTAGAAGAGAGCGCAGGAAAACTGATCGCCGTGTTGATGTGGGTAGAGATACGCTTGATAATAGAGCACCTCCCTCTGATAGGTGGCTTGATGTTGGTAATCGCATTGCTGGGCACGAGGCACGACGTAACAGCAAATGGTCATCTAGGTGCGGTCCAGATGAGATAGAAAAGGAAACATGGACTGAGAAGAGGACATATGCAGAGAAGGAAGATGCTCATGGTGACACTCAAGTACATGCAAGTAGTACAGGAGTAGTTTTTGAGTGTGATCCAGACTACCGTGAAACCAATTTCACACACTTTGTAGTATTTGTTTTAGAATTTGGATCATTGATTAAACTGAAACAAGCAAAACTTGTCAAAAATATATTTTTGGTAAAAACATATCTATTCTCATCTGAATATAGCATGTTTCAATTTAAACTCAATAGACAAGAATTTTTCATTTGCCTTAGCTTTTGCTTGGATGATCAACAAATTAAGCTCATGGACTGACAAATTCGAATGCAGTTAGTAATTTTCATAGATCGTAATCAATATGTTCAGTTACATTTATTCAAATTTAACATCCCGCTGCATTGCGTGGGCACACAACTAGATTTATCAAAAGTCTTAACAATTTTTAATGCGCAAAATA
>NC_037529.1:10655586-10675420 GCF_001531365.2 Cynara cardunculus var. scolymus | reverse complement strand
TATATATATATATATATATATATATATATATATATATATATATATATATATATATATATATATATAGGGTTGAGTTCACGTGAAACCAAGGGTTTCTAATTTATGTTCATTGATCAACTTTATAAGCTAATGTCTAATGGTCTAAAGTTGCACGGTGACAATTTTGTAATTATTGAGAAATCCCGTGACAATTTTGTGATTAAAAATGTTGAGATTATATATCTAATCCAAGCAGGGCCATCCCTGGGGGAGGGCGGCACGGACGCACGCCCAGGGCCCAAAAATATTAGGGGCCCAAAATTTTCCCTTAAAATACAACAGTAGTCTAAAAGAATTTAATAAATTAAAGAAACACAAAAAATTGTAGCAAAAAGAATTTAGGTGATAATAAGGGCTAAAAAATATATCAACTAATTACATTAGAGAATAAAATAAAAAAAAGTTGGTCATTCATTACATGCTATTGTTTCTTGCCACTCTATTTTTTTATCTTTAACAAGGTCAAATGATATTGGTTATTACTATCTCTATATGCTTAACTGTTTTCGTGTTTCAACAATTCAACGTTAAAATCATGTGCTTGCTATTGCTATATATTTTTGTTAGATATTTTTATCAATTTATGATTCTATTGACTATTGCTATTTAGTTATGTTGTTCTAATTGTTTTTGTTGACTATTATTATTATTATTATCTATTTTTGCTTCTACATAAAATATTTTACTATTGTTTGACAATCAATCTATTGTTCTTATAATTTGTGACGTGATTCATGATTTTGTGATTAATCAATATTTTTTTTTTCTACCAGATGTATTTAGTAATGTCTTTTATATATGTCATTTTATATAAACTTTTAATCTTAACATCTTATTTTAGTTGAGCAAAAAAAGAAGGAAAATAGAATTTAAATATTTTTATCAATTGTTTGACTTATGTATCTTTCATTGAGATTTCACCACAATAGAAAATTCTATTTAAGTGCTCAAACAATCATTTGTTAAGCTTGCATATTATATGTTTAATTCATTATTTATTTTTATTGGTTCTCAATAGATAATCTTTTCTTTCATATTCTTATTGATCCTCATTTGTCTATTTGTCTAGAAAATCTTGATAATCTTCTTTATTATTGATCTCTGATTGACACTCACGATTACTTCATTCACACGAATTCTCTTTTTATATCAAAATAACACATATTTCTTGTTATGAATTAAAAAGATTCTTACCTTTTATAAAATTTATCAACTATAGTTTTTATAGTATTGGCTTCAAATTATCTAATAAGAAGTACGTAAATTTAAGTACTCTCTTATATAGCTATAATAAAGATAAATATGATTTCTTTCCTCAGTAAATTATTAGCATTTCATGTACTCAATTTATACTAATAAAAAACATTTATTGAATTTATTTTTCGTACTTACTGATGGTCACTACAAGAAAAGTAAACTTTGACAATGCGTCTTTTAGCAATGACATGTTTCCAACACAAGTTATGATGACAACATGTTATATACTTTTTCTGATCATAAATGGACTTTTAGCGACGACAAAAGTCGTTGCTAAAAACCTTCTTTCTTACAGTGGGCCATGTTTTTATGTTCGCTCATGGCCCATAAAATGTCAGGAACGGGTCTGAATCCAAAGGTTGAGAATTGGTCTTACGGGTCTCCGAAAAAAGCTTTGGTCTCAAACAAAACCATGTGTATATTCAAATAATCACTTATGGTCTATGCAGGTGTATATGCTTCTGTTTCAGACCATAACTTATGCACATATCAAATGTTAAATTTCATGCTAAGCTCCGTTTACTAAATGCTTACCCGGTAAGCGCTTATTAGGTAATTTTCCTTACCGGGTAAACATGACAAGGGTCAAAAATCTTACCCGGTAAGAGCAATGATGAAAGATAAAAAGTCTTACTCGGTAAGTGAGGGTGATGACTCTTACCCGGGTAAGCGCTTACGGGGTAAATTGTTGTATACAATCTTACCCGATAAAATAATTTACAGTATTGACTTATAATAGTAAGCACTTACAGAATAAACATTTAGGTAAATTGGCCCTTAGTATTCATTTTACACCTACTTCTATACCAATCAGAAAATATAAGTTTACACCATTTTTATGAATTTAAGGGCCATTTACCGATGCTTACTTGACAAAAATCACCACCTTCACTTACCTTGTCGGGTAACATTCTCAACCATCAAAATGGATTGTTTGTAAGCATCTCTTTACAGTCTTATCCCTTACTTACCAGGTAAGAACCTCAGTTATTGCCAATTGTCATGCCTCTTTCCGGGTGAGGTTCTCGATCATTGACATGCTCACCCAGTAAGGTAAGTGACCGAGTAAGCGCTTACCCGCTAAGCATTTAGTGAACAACCCTCAGGTAATGTTTGGTACGCAAACATGACTGACTAGTACAATGGACAAGTTATCTATCTGGTGTTTAGGACAACTAGGGGCTAAAACAATGATAAGACAAGACTAGACAAGTTGCCCCTTAAAATTGTTTGATGATTTTAATTATCATATAATAATTATAAATTACGCAAATCAAGTAAATATTTAAAATGATTTAATGTTTAGACATGCTTACACAATTTTCACGACGGTGACTGTGGAGGATGAAGATGGTGAAGAATGGCGGAAGAGGTAGTTGTGACTAATATAGTGGAGGTATAGGTGGTAGTGGTGAAAATGATTGACTATGTATGATGAAAAATGGTAGACGAGGTACGTTGGAGGTTGTTGCAACAACAATGGTGGTGAAGGTAGAGGCGTTGGTGGTTGATGGTTGGTGGATAATGGTGACTGTGAATGATGTGAAGATGGTAGACAATGGTGGTGGCGGTGGCCAACAATGTTGGAGGAGGTAGTCATGGCCGATGTGTTGAATATAGAGGTGTGGTGAGTGGTGGCAGTGGTAGGCGACGATGGTGGTGTTGTTATGGTGGAGATGGCCGATGGTGGTTGTAGACGTGGGGAGGATGTACTAGTGGTGGTTGCCGGTGGTCATTACTGATGGTGGTGGTGGCGACAGACCAAAGTACAGTTATATCAAATAAGGGAGATTAGCAATTCTTTAAATGTCTCATCCTTGTCCCATCTTGTTCCACTTGTTTTGGTGGAACAAAAAAGTCTTTTTTCAGGTCCCAGTCCTGGTCTCATGTTGCATCAAACGTGGAACAGTGAGTTTTGTCATGTCTTGTATCATCTTGTCCCATGTACCAAACTCAACCTTAATGTAAGAGTTGATGTTACCGATTGCAGATGCCCTAGATGCAACCTACACATGTTATACATGAAGGTGACATTTGATTTTTAATAGGTGTTGAAGTCTTATTTCATTTCTCATTTATAAGAGGTGATGCTGAAGTCTGAAATCTAAATCAATTAGCCTGTTTGTTTTTGTAAACTCTGAATTTGTTTAAATCATATATTTTACCCATTAAATATTTTATACTGTTGAATTTATAGATAAATTTATACAAATTCACATATTTATTATTATCATTACAAAATTTACATCTAAATTATATAATTAGCATTGATTTAAACAAAAATGTCATTAACAGGATTTAACACATTTAAATCATATTAAAATACATCAATTGAGAGGTGAGGATTGATTTGGTAAGGATCGATGGAGAGAAATGATTAATTAAGGTTAACCGATTGAGAAACGTCGTTGTTAAGAGTTTGAAGAACAATAAGGAGTAAATAAGAGGTTGGTTTACCTCTTACCAGATAAGAGGACAATAAGACATAAATGACTCCGAAAAATTAGAAAAGACAAGCAGTCTAAATAGCGCTACCTCTTAACGATTCAGACATAAGAGGCTGATGAGTTTTTTTATAAAACAAGGCCGAAGTCTAATCACTTGTATTGATCATTGCGCACATATGTCGAGTCAACTCGGCATCCAATAATGATATGGGCAATGCCACACCCCACAGGAGTGTCATGACTTATACGAGATTTCTCAAGTCGCTTCTTAGATCATCGGACTTGCACGATTTCTATGCGAGTTGGGACTTGCTTAGAAACCTAAGTGCTTCCTTACCGACTTGCAAGTCGCTTACATGTCACCCAGTTTTGACCTTATCTTGACGTCTTCGCAAGTCGTTTGTACCGTCCGAAAGTCGACCTGTACAACATATTGGCCTTTTCAGGCCATTCTAACTCATTTTTCGGCCATAAACCCATTGACCAAATACCATCATATGCGAAAGCATCCATTCCTGATTCCTTGACGAAAAATTGATGGTCTTAACTCTTAAGGCTGCCAAACCGTTTTATATCAAACATATGATACCAAGTAATGGTCACTCAGAAATAGAGATGACATGGTGCTACATTATGTTATGTTTATGAAGTTTGTAATGCGATGTAGTCGCAATAGGCTTCTGTTGTACAATTTTAAGGTATCATAATTCTATGATATGTTTTTGTTGACGTGATACTGGGTATGTAAGAGACCCAACTACACAAACCTAGAATATTCCACCCAAAGCTGGGGTCTGGAGATGAGATGTGGGCAGATGACTCAAAAATACGGGTGTTTTCAAAAAGACCGCCGACTTGTGAAAAGAGTGAATAAGAACAATAGAAAACACAACAGTAAGCCCCAATTTGGAAGAAAAAAAATGTTTTTTCCATGAAGACAAGAATATAACAGAATGCAAAAATCCAATCTAGCTAAAAAGCACGCAGAAAAAGATGCCACAAATGACAAACCTATCTGAAGACCCTCGAGGCCTCGACCCTCCTTCCCCACCCCACCCCAACTGTAGCCCTAAATGGCTAAATCCGCTGCCTCCAGGAACTCCTATCCGAGAAGGTGGTGTGACACGTATAACAGTAACTATATAACAACCTTACTTCTATGAATTGGAAAAAAAAAGGAAACAAGTTGTGATGATAATATATCAAACTATAGAATCAAAAGGCTTACTAAAAGTTCAACAGAAGTGTTTTAATGTTCACAATGTCAGCAAATAGCAATTCAATGGTGTTTAAGCACCTGATATTTTGTTGTAGTAGCAGGATGTTGCAGTTGCAGGCACATTTCATCCATTTTACCAATTGCCAGTAGTGTCTGTATCACGGGACTGATAAAAGTCATTTGGCCTCACTATGTTCACATCCTCAAATTCATTGTCATCTGACAGCAATAATGTCCAAATGTCAATTCCAGAAGAAAAGCCTTTAAGCAAAATATATATCGATACAAACATGGAAGAAACGCCTTCAAAAGTCACTGCTAAGGTTTCAATGTTTTGATATTTTCCCCTTAAAATACAAGTGTTCCAAAATTCCAGCTTAGGGCAGCTAAATCAACCACCTAGGTGCTAACTCCTCCCAGCTTCAAGTTGAGTGAGCTAAAAGATTTGACTACATTAAGAAGTAAAAAAGCCTGCTAGTAAAAGATTATCAAATAAATAGTTACTTTAAAGCTTTTCAAAACACTCGAATCAAAACAAACAGACCAAGTTCTGATAGTAAACTAAAACTGCAGAAAAAAATTGTGGTAAAGGCTTTCAGAGTCGAGAGATGAAACTGCTTCTAACTCGTACAAGATTATCAAATAAATAGACATATATGCATATTACCATGAAGTCGTGAACAAAGTAAAGCATAAATGGAACAAGAAAATTGAGAAGGATAAGAAACATAACCTTTTCTCAGTGTAAGTGCCACAACAGCATCATTCTCAACCTATGAAAGATATGAAGAAACATATGAAGAAAATGTACAACTAAATAAATACAATAATTCCCTTCTCCGTGTGTCACCAAAACAAGTGGAACATTTCCCTTTTGGCAAAGTGTCAATCCAGTGTTGCATCTTTGCCCGTAGTGTTGCAAAATATTGATTTTGGTCTGTGGCATTCTTCTCTTTCATTGTTACTAAGGCACATTTTAGAGTAATTGACTGATAGGCAAACACTTCAATAGACTATGCCCCAAGTTAAGCATTGAATGCATTTTGGGACAGAGGCGTTGCACATTTTAAGAAGGATGATGTGGAAGAACAAGGTAAACAATGTTTGATGTAGAAAACGAAGGCCTGAGCCTACCCCAGCTAGTTTGAAATAAAAAGGCTTGTTAGGTTGCGTTTGGTACGCAGACAAGACTGGACAACACGGGACGGGTGAGAGTGAGGTAGGCGGATATAAGAATCGTACAAGGTTTAGGGTTTTTGACATGGGTAGTTTAGTCATTTACAAATCTTGCCTCATCTCCCTGATTTTTGTTCCACCTATTTTGGTGGGAGAAAGAATTGCATTTTTGTCCCATTCAGTCTTGTCCCTGTCCCGGTCTAACGTCGCACCAAACATGGGACAACAAGTTTTTTTCTGAAATGTCACGTCCTGTCCCACATACCAAATGCACCCCTAATGTTGTATTAAAGAAAGATCTAACACCTTTTGATCTGCCAATGTCTTTGAATCATCCAAGACTTCTCCGGTTGCTGCTAAAATTAAACGCTGGTCATTAACTGGCTGATCAATTAGGCTATGCAACTTCTGCTTAATGTCTAGAACTTTCTCAGTTGCATCACATTGCAGAAAATAGGTCGTTTTATTGCGCTTAACACGAATGTACATAGCCTGCATTGAAGAGGAGACAAAAAAGAAACCCACTATAAAATCTACTTGTGAATACAAGGTGCAACTATATGGTAAAAGTCACACCATTACGAAAACATTTGCACCCATGAACTTTTCACTTCCATAAAACTGTGAATCATTTGTCACTTCATCTATTTCCTTGAAATTCAAAAGAAATTTGTATTTCCTCCACATAAAAGTCATAACAAATACACACAACCAAATTTATTAAGAACACATACGTTGTGGTTTACATAAAAAGGTATGATAGTCGAAACCACGTCAGGAATAATAAATAGACTGCCATACACACACAGACCTAATAAAAGAATATTAGTCACTGTTTGCAATTGAAACATGAATTATGTTGTGTGCATGCTTGAAGCAGAAAAAAATAATCATGGTGCTCAAGTGTGTGGCTTAGCATTTCTTTTCATTTCATTGATATCATAAGTAGGAGATAACCTAAATATGTGCTAAGGTTCAAAATGATTAAAGAAGGGGCTTGGAATCTAGAGGCTAAATTAGCATCATTCGTAATAAGCTGTCAATTTGCAAATGGAGAATGGCGACTGATATGCATGGAAAAGGTAAGGGAAGTACACATCAACCTAGGACAGTTTGTGCAAGAATGTGGTAGCATAAAAGGCTATATATAGGGGGATTGCTAAAAGCGCCTACATGATTGTAAGAGAGTAGAAAACATAAAGAAGCATAAACTAGCTATAGGAAAGCAAAGAAACCAGAGAAGTAAAGCATATAATTATAACTACCAAAAACTATGGATGGTAGGGACCATAAACAAATAAAATGCATAAAGAACATGAGCTCAAAATTTAATCAAGGATTTAGAGATGGATGGCTACTTTAATGAGTTGTTCGATGTAGATAATGAGGACATCTTAAATAACTTAAGAATTTTTTATACTACACTAAAAGAAGGATTGTAGAATTAATTTGAGGTGAAAAGGAACTAAAAGAAAATCGAATTAAGCAATCCTTTAGGATTTGATGGTATTTCTCTTGAGGATTGGAGGGGAGGTAGCTACAATGTCGCTTGCTAAGTTGGTTGATACATTTTTTGGACAAATAACATGTTTGATGAGTGGTGAAGATCATGTAGGTCCTGATCTTCAAGAATAAACGGGATACCAAAAGATGTACCAATCATAGAGGTATCAAGCATATGAGCATAAAATGAACTATTAGACACTTAAATTTCTAACATTCTTGTAAAACCATAAGTGAAAATCCAGAACCATCTCCAACCTACTACACCTTAAAGAACAATTCCAATGCCAACTATGATTAATGAAGGCCCAACTAACTTCCATACCTTCTAAACTAGAGAAGAAAGTTACCAGTAGCCCAATATGAGGAACAACTCCATATTCATTACTCCAAATCGAAAGTGGATACGGAACAAACTCAATTTCAAAATTAGAGCAAAGTGAACTTCAACATTGACAATCCGAACCATAATTAAGCTCGATCTTCAATGTCTATTCAGGTAGATGGAGAGCAGTTCAAAATGAAGACAAATATACTAACCATTGCAATGCTTTCAGACTTCACGGACAATGATAGACTGCAATCTTCGACGGTCAATTTCGCCAGAGACAACGGTGATTCGTCGAGTTAGGTCAAAATTGGGGTTTCTACCCTTCCTCGCTCCTCTCTCCGTCTCCACTTCAATCAAACCTACAAAGCGTATCGATCTTCGCTTTTTCTCCGATGATGGAATGGATGAAGAAACCGAATTATAAACCCGTTCCACCGCTCCTGACCCGTTTCGGACCCGCCGTCTGTAATGGGATACAAGCTACCCCTAATTCATATGGTTTGGATTTGGTTGCGAGATTTGTTAGTTAGAAAATGAAAAAAAATATTACCAACAGTTAATCCAACGCAAAATAACTTAATTTGAAGCAATTCGATGTCTAATCAAGTTGTAAAATTGTGAAACCGTAGGTATTGAGTTAATATTAGTTTACTATTATTCGAACTCAACCCAACTCGATGAACCCGATATTCTTTTACTTCTTTGATTTAATATGATTGTTGAATTTCTATTAGTATATACATCAAACAACAATTATACTATTATGTATGTTTTTCATATACACATATTTTCAATCTATTAACATATCTATATAACTCATTTGTATATATATTCAGTAACTATAAACATATATATGTAAATTGAAAAAATTAACTGAATATATATGCGTAAGAAATATGAAAAAATTGTATTAAATAGTTGACGATGAAAAAGAAATTATGAATAACGAAATAACATATTCAAGGTTAATTAAAAAAATATTTTAATATAACAAAGTATCAACTCAATCAATCCGAACTAATTAAGTTGAATTGCATTTTAATTTGAATTGAATTAAGATTTTTCAAGGGTTCAACTGTCTTCGATCCAATCAACCGATACCGTAAACCAGATTCCATCAAAAAAAAAAATTGATCAAAGATCAAGAATTGATCAACCCATTTACCCAACTAAAAAGTAAAAAGTGAAGCGCGATTTGGTCAAAAGTCAAAACTTTCCCAAATCCACTTTCAAGATCACATTCACAGCCAACATATTTCTTGATCGTTGTTGTGCTGCTCACCGAATCACTCCCTTTTTATTCCCCAAAATCTCACGCATTTTAGTACCCACAATAATCAATATCTAAACTAGGGTTTCTCCATCTTTTCGAACTCCTTGAATTTAGTTGGAAAATCTCTTCGAAATCATGGGGAACACGTCGTCAATGCTTACTCAATACGATATCGAAGAAGTCCAAGAACATTGCAACAACACCTGTAAGTAATTAAGGAGTTGGCACTACACCTATACTATTTTTTGAATTTTGTAAATTGGATTAATTTTCTTTTAAATCAATTGTAGTTTCGCAACAAGAGATAGTCTCCTTGTACCAAAGGTTTTGTCAGTTGGATCGTAATAGTGGTGGGTTCATCTCAGCTGACGAATTCCTTTCGGTGCCGGAATTCGCCGTCAATCCCCTCTCTCAGGTTTATTTGAGTTGATATATATGGGCATTATACCACTTGATTGTTAGTTTTGCTGTTAGAGCGTGCATAGTTTTCATGTAACTTATTATGAGAACGGAAATTGAAGTCTAACGCTGCACGAATTCCTACGTTCTCGAATTGTCAAGCTGAAACGTACTCTTTACCTTCTTTTCTGCTAGCAAAATGTCTATTTGTAAGATTTTTTTAGTGGCCTCAAAGGGGCATGGAAAGTGATTGAAACTTGAGATGTCACACATGTGTAAAACCCATATCACCACCTAGGAGGTTATTGCTTTCCTTCGGATATATTGTGTTTGGGGACATTATTATGGGTTCCATGGCACTTGGAGACGCTCAATTTTCCTGCTACCATAATAATCGACTGGGCAATTATGCTCAAGTACTTGTTTTTTGTAATTATATAATATTTATATACAGAAAATGCAACAAATAAAACCCAGACACCCTCCTCACCATTGGAATCACTACTTGTTTGTGTATAAACAATTACAATTTCTTTTATTTCATGGCAGTGATATCGTACTTAAAACAATCATCAGAGTTTAAGTTTATTAATGACTCTTGACTCATGTTTTTCTTCTCTCAGCGATTATTCAGGATGGTTGATGGGTTGAACTTTAAGGAGTTTGTGGCATTTTTATCTGCATTTAGTTCACGTGCCACCTTACAACATAAAGTGGAATGTAATAGCCACCGCCTTTTGTTCTATGCAAGTTTGAGTTCTAGCCTACATATGCACACTATAATTATTATCTTTTTACTTGTTGACAAAGGATTCTAATCATTTGCAGTCATATTTAAGGTTTATGATTCTGATGGCAATGGGAAGGTTGCATTCTCTGATTTGTTGGACGTTTTACGGGACTTGACAGGGCAATTCATTTCTGAACAACAAAGGGAGGTGAGTTTATAACCGACAGTGGTACCTTTTGCTCATTTGATTAGTGTTTAAAAGCTTTTAAAATGCTGGAAATAGATTTGATTCTGTCTAAACTACTTCTTAAATGATTAGAATCTTAAATAACAAATGTAGGGAATAATTGTCAGCACTCATTGTACAAATTTTCATTAATACTAGCTCAAATTCTACAGAGTGTAGCTGTATGAGTGAATAAGTGTGCTTTATAACATGCATATTGTCTGCTTACCATACTTCTTCATGTTGCACATGCTGGAAATAGAGCCGGTAGTGATAGATTTGCAACAAAATGCATATCAAATCTTTATTGGACAGAAGTATGTGTAAGAAAACTCTTGCCAAAAATGAAGAGAAGAAAATTGTTGGGAAGATGAACTTTTCTTAAGTGCCTCCTTTTAGAGGCTAACTTCAACAACTTGAAGTATGGTTGTCAAAAGACAGAGGGATGGCTGCCAAAATTTGGTGGGGACATGCCTTTCTTTCAAAGGAAATGGGGATGGTAGTCAATTACATGTGACCACATATCCATACTCATTCAACAAATCTTCACTTTGGACTTGGTTCTCCGAAATTAGTGACTTGCTCCACCTCCTCCAAGGCCCCCAATGGACTGGATCATAAAGGATGAATACCAATCAAATCCAAGCATTGCTTTAACTTGTAAACAGGAAGAGCCTTTGTGAACATATTGAAAGAATTGTCCTTCGTATTTACTTTTTGAGTAAGGACTATCTCTCAGCAATGTATCTCGAATGAAGTGATTTTATCAATACATCTAATGTTTAGTCAAATAAGTTGCAATTTCATTATGACAATAAATTGTAGTAACCCTTTCTGGTAGAGTTAATTCGTCGAATAAACCTCTCACCATAAAGCTTATTGGATACCTCACTCAATGCCATGTATTCAGCTTCGATAGTAGATAATGCCACTATATGTTGTAGAGTAGCTATATAGCTTGTTACACCACCTCCGATACAAAAGACATAGCCAGTAAGAGATCTATGCTTATCAAGATCACCGCTGTAGTCCTAATTCATAAAGCCAACTAGAGTGTTTTTTTTTCTACCAAATTCCAAACAAGTTCTTAAACTTCCCTTTTAAGTATCTAAGAATCCACTTCACTGGCTGCAAATGTTCTTTGCTCGAACTTGCCATGTTCCCGCTACCAACACTAACTGCTTGTAAAATATCTGGACATGTACAAATTATTGGTCACATAATGCTGCCAACCGCACTAGGGTAAAGAACTCGTGCCATATAATCTTTCTCTTCCTTTGGTTTTGGTGATTGAGCAACAAATAGGCTAAATTGTTACCGAGAGGAGTACTTACGGGCTTCACAGTCTGATTGCCACATTTCAACAAGACTTTCTTGAGGTAGTTTTCTTGGGTCGGATATGACCTACCAACTTCTCTGTTCTTTCTAATTTTCATGCCAAGAATCTTCTTAATTGTTCCTAAAACTTTCATTTCAACAATGCCTTCAATTGGTGAATTTTGGTCAGATTCTTAGACGCAATAGACATATCAACATATAACAACAAATAAATGAACGAGCCATCATCTAACTTCCTGGAGTAAACAACACTATAGTATAGGCTTCCAAAGAAATCATCACCCAACACTGGACAGTTTATCAACTTGATCTGACCAGACTGAAGAATTTTGAGGCGGACTGTATTATCAATGTTAAGCTCCACCATTTCTCGAGTATTATCATCTCTCTCAAGATTACAAGGATTACCCGACTCTTTTCCAGAATATAGCATAAAGGTTCATCAAATGTGACATCTTTACTAATTACAAGCTTAGGTGGTTTGAGGTTGAGACATAAGAATTTATATCCTTTCCTCTCTGAAGCATGACCAATGGAAATGCCTTTTTTGGCCTTAGGCTCCAACTTTTCTCATTAACATGCATATAAGTTGGATACACAAATATTCTCAAACTAGAGTAATCAACAGGGGTACCTATTCTTGGGCAAACTTCCGTTGCAGTCTTGAAATCAAGAGGACATGGAGAGCATTTAAAAATGTAACAGGTTGTGGAAATGGCTTATGTCCAAAAGTGAAGTGTCTATCCAACATTCTAGATTATACATCAAGCTTTTCCCAAAAGAGTTTGATTCATTCGCTCGATCACACCATTTTGTTGAGCCTGGCACTGCGATTTCAAGCAATTCCTTTGTTCTTACAAAACCCATCTAGTTCATTTCCTCAAAATTCCATGCTATTATCTTCATGCAGTTGCAAAACTTGTTTTCCTGTTTGCTTTTCGATTAAAGCCTTCCATTTTTAAAGGTTAAGAAAAACATCATTCTTATACTTCAAGAAATATACCCAAACTTTTTTGGGGTAATCATCCATAAAAGTCAACATATACCGGAAGGAACACAAGAGGACCCCCAAAGATCTTAATTAATATATTCTCAAGTACCTTCTGCTTTATGGGTAGCAACTAGCAAGTGATTAAAGCGAACTCTTTTCTTCTTTCTAAAAACACAATGCTCACAAAAGTCCATCTTAGATGTGCCTTCTATCATCTTCATCATGTACAACTTTTGTTCCAGATTAAGTCGGTTCCCCACCGTCTTCTTCATGTATATGGCTTTTAACTTGTTCTACATACATTGGAGAGATTTAATTAGCTCACCTTGCCTTGTTATCCGAAGTTCCAATTGTTGTCCCATCATTTCTTCTCGCTTCTTTTCCTCTCCATCAAGTGCCAACTCACATGCATCTTGAAGAAGAATGGCTTCCATCTCGATTTGCCACATATCGAAATTAACACTCTTGGTCAAACTTTTTGATGGAGGTTGTTACTGTCATGGTGTGATAGAGTTGAAATTGAATGTGCTCTAATACCAATTTGTTAGAGAAAAACTAATCTCAAATATTGTCTAATAGCCAAAATGGATAATGGTAAGGAGAAAAAAGAAACGAAAAAAATGGATACAAGTATTTACATGGCTTAGTCAGATGACCTACATCCACAGTCGAAAGATGAGCCAAGTTTCGCTAATATGTGAACAAAGATTTTAGTACACATGATAATAATATGTAAGAAGATGTGGAACTTCTTATCTCTCGCTAAAATATCCCTTCTAGATAGAGGGGAGACTCTTGCATATATATAGGTGGGTTGGTCCAACTAGTCGATATGGGACTTCAACACGCCTCCTAGACTGGGGCTTGATTGGGTGTTGAGCCCCTGGTGGTGCTAAAAAGCCGGCTCGAATAACATGGTAGAGTACGAAGAACCCCTGATTCTCTCTAAGAGAGGCCTTATAAGAGAGGGCAGATCCCTCCGTATATACAGGTGGGTTGGTCCTGACTAGCTGATGTGTCTCTCCAACATATACAAAACTCTTGTCAAAATGAATGGAAGAAGGGAATTGTTGGTGTGATGAACTCTTCTTACGTGCCTCCTTTTATAGGCTAATTTCATCAACTTGAAGTATGGTTGTCAAAGGCAAATGGATGGATGTCAAATTTCGTTGCAGGGACATTCCTTTTCTTAAAAAGCAAATGAGAATGGTAGTTAGTTACATGTAGGACTGGCCGACTGGGACCACAAGTCCATACTCACTCAACATGATGGAAGAAAAGTAAAAGCTAAGTGCAACTCTTGAAGGCAGGAAAGTTTGTTATGAACTTGTTTATGTTGCCTACCTTTTTCTTGGTATCTTTGTGCCTATTTATGTGGAAAGAAAGTTGCATTAGTTTGTGATCGGAAAGCCTAACATTGTCATGTGAAAGATGACAAATCAATACAAAATATCATTTATTGCTAGTTTTTTTTGTGAAAGGAGGAGAGTTGTTACTCTGTATTGTGTTTGTATGATTGTGAAAGACATGCATTTCATTTCTACTCCTTTATAACTTGGGAAGAAGATATTGGGAATATGCAATCATTTGCATATTACCCCATTAAGCATTCTTCAATAAGTAACACAAATATAACACAATATATCTCCACCAAATTAACTAGCCAACTAACGTGTAATAACAACATATTGTAATAAAAACTAATAAAAAGTCACAGCCATTCAATGGCATACAAAGGCCAATGGAATTTGCCAAAGGATATTAACATCAACATTTAACTGCCAAGACTATTACTGTGAAATGCATAGACTATCATATAGTCTTGAGGACTTGGAAATTTGGGCAATCTATAATGATGTGATGATGACCATGAGATCCATTTATAATTATAGTTTTATAGCATGAATAAGTTAGAAGAAGCTCCTCAACTTATGAGCATAGGTTAGGTCATAATCAGAATATATGCAGAAAATACACGAAAAACGAAGCATATGGAAAAGAGCACAATCATGATAAGAATGTCATATAGGGAAAGGAGTAAATTGATATAAGAATGCCAGGTAGGGACGTAGGTCAGCGAACGTACTTCTCATAAAATTAAACCAAGTATTGTTATAAAATAAACTCGAATTTAACTTGCAAGCAAAGTAAGTGAACATAAGTAATGCAAATATTTTTCATTAACAAGAAAGAAAACATTGTCATAATATTATAGTAGACTTACAGTAACATATACAAATAAATCTAGGAGAACATATAATTGAAGACACAGCTAAAAATAAATAAGGAAATATAGCATCTGCATCTCATCACAAGCTTTTCTTCTCAACAAACTCGATCCTTTTTTTTTTGTTTTTTCCCATTCCTTGTACCAATTCGATTAGAAAGATTGTGTACTGAATCCAACTCAGCTCTCAGTTTTTTTCAATCATGGAGATTTGTATCAGACATTCCCATTTACTATGACCCTTGTTTCTTCCTTGCGGCTTTTTTGGAGCATTTTTGACAGTAACCTTTGCATGGAGTCTTGAGATCTCTCAAACTGAACCAACTTTTCCAGATTCAAATGTGTTGATGATCTGCAAAAACGCTTGTTGGAAGTAGGAACATCTTGTACTCTAATGTTGGTTGTTTACAACCAAAACACTCCTTTATATGCTTAGTCATTGCTTGTTAAGTAGAAAGATATTATGTGGTAGGGAAATCAGAATTACTAGAAATTGTTTTGGATAATGGAGGAAGCATTTGTGGATTTAAGGCCTGAAAGCTGGAAAGCTCTATTAATGTGGGAAGAGAAAGATATGGGATACCGAACCAAACTAACCCAGTATATCCCACTCAGAGGTGGGTCTGGGGAGGGTGAGATGTACACAATCCTGACCTCTACTCCAAAGAGTAGAGCGACTGTTTCCGTGAAGACCCTCAGCTTGTGGAAAAGTGAATGTGAAAATAAATAAATTTGACCACGTGTTACATCTGGGATACAGAGTACAATTCGTAATTTCGTTTTATTTATACAATCTCATTTCAGTTGTTAAGCATAGCTATACTTTTTACAACCTGATTGTACTGTATGACATACTATGTAAAAACTGTCAAATACCTCCCACTACTCAAGTTTAACAGAAAGTTCCAAAAATCTGAAGTGGGTTAGAATAGAGCTACATTTCTTTGAAGTTCAAAAATTAAGTGTAGTCCATTTAATGTAGGAAGAACTATTTTGAGATTGATGCGAGTATGATTTTCCATGGACCAGCTCCTGTGGATGAGCTTGAACCTTTGTTCTCAAAATAAAAGTTTATAAACCACAAGGGTGATGCCTGATTGGTTTGAGCTTGGCTCCAAAGGTCAAAAGTACCTGGAGGTCCCAAGTTCAAATCCAAGGAGGAATAAAAATCCCCTTGTGGCTACGGAGGTTCAAATCTGGTGACTCCAGGCTATCTGCAAAGCAGGTAGTCGCCCTGGGATTAGTCGGCTCGCATAACGGGTTGGATATCCAGGTTAATCAAAAAAAAGTTTATAGAAATCAATAAATCTAGGGAATTTGATTATTGCAATTAGAGACATAAAGTTCTATGTTAATGACACATTAGGCTGTATCATTACAGTGTTACTGTTTTCAACTACATGGTTCATGATATTTCAAGCACAGAGAAATCACCAAAAGTTGAGTATCTCTTACCTTACACAGAAAACCTGATGCTCATCAGATGAATAAGTTGAATCAATGAGGGTCATTGGTAAATTCAGCTATCGTTAACCCTTATTGAGGCAAGATCCTATGAATAAACAGGTCATACAAGTACAACCTTCTTCATTACTCTGACCCACTGTCTCCAAATCTTACATCATTTACACAAATTCAAATTGTAATTTTTTTTGATACTACAATCCCCAAACCATAGCCTCTATTTTCTAGGAAAGTTCCATGACTTGTGACTAGCTGACTTGGAACATCCATTTTACCATTCAATGAGCATGGATGGAGGTGTTTTGGATCTAAACAACCACAACCACTAGTAGAAGTTTATTCAGCTGGTTATGGACAAATTTGAGCCTGTTTTACAAATCGAGAGATTTGGATGCTTGATGGGACTTGTCTGCTAATGACAGCTCTGAAGAAGCTTTGGTAAAGGACTAGTGGTTGTGAAACCTGAGTTTGTTTCTAAGAATGGAAAATTTTGGGTTGATTTTATGGAGGTCATATAGACTTTAAACCATGTCCGTATATGACAATTCTTATCGTTGAATGTGCTAATCTCTGTGGATGACATTCTTTTCATAAATGTGCTCATTTCAAGGAGTCATGTTTTCTGTGCTTGGTTCTTCTTTTTGTTTCTTTCACTTTCTATTTTGATTATGTTTGTAATTTGCTGTCTTGTGTTTATGAGCTCCTCTCTATGATTTCATGATCAGATTGTTTTTACATTCTGCAGATCCCCTTTCTTCTCATTGCTAACTTTGTTGGCTATAACTTATATCTTTCTGATGAAGTTATTTCCCCCTTGGCTTTGTACACTATCAAATGGTTTTGACTTCTGATTTATCTGTATATATCGTTAGTATACATATTTTTATACTATTAGTTTATTTAATAGTATTGGGTTAATTATACCTGTATGGAAATTGTTGCGTTTTTCTTTTCCCTATGAACTCACCAACAGAAATTTCTTCTATAAGTTGCCTTCCACATGATTTTAGTTTGTTTTCTTAAGCTAAAGTGATCTTTATGTCAATTCTGCTTCTACAGCTTGTTCTGACACATGTTCTCGAGGAAGCCGGTTACAAGAAAGATTCTTTATTAGTTCCGTCCGACTTCATGAAGGTGATTTGAATTTCCATATTCTCTACTAAATACAGATTACAACTTTTTACTCCCTTTGTTTCAGAATTACGGTCGACTTTGTCATTGTTTTGTTCATTCTAATAAAAAAAAAGATAACTTAGTGAGGAATGAAACATTGCACTTAAATATATCGTGCACTATTGCATTTACCTTAATCCTCACAAATTTTAACCAAGTTGTGAACTAGGGAAATTTGATATATTTTGTCATTATGTTGTTGATTGTAATGTTCATAAGCATGTTATTGTCATCCTAGAAGTTATTTAATGACATTATACTAATGATGTAATACATCCACCCTAACATGGGAGAGAATTTCTTTTTTGGGATGTTCATTTCCAGTTTCAA
Source organism: Cynara cardunculus var. scolymus (assembly GCF_001531365.2). NCBI lineage: Eukaryota > Viridiplantae > Streptophyta > Magnoliopsida > Asterales > Asteraceae > Cynara > Cynara cardunculus. The sequence goes on along the minus strand of NC_037529.1, from coordinate 10,657,297 downwards.
GTTTCCTTCTGCTAAGTTTACATATGTTTCCAAATTGATGATCTAGAATAATGATAGTATTGTCTTTGCCATGCTTGTCGCAAGCCGGGGGTCTTCGCAGAAACAGCCGCTCTACTTTGTGGTAGAGGTCAGGTTCTCTACATCTTAGTGGGTTCGTTTGTTTGGTTTGGTTTGATAACGTCATTTATAAATCTGAAGACTGATCGTCATTTCTTGTATGGGAATACTTAAACTAGTACTGTCTGTCAGATTCTGGATTCAGAGAACTCTGGCATGTAATAAGTTCATAGGAACCGGATCTCTGGTAAAATTATTCATGGCATAAGGTTCGGTCATAAATACATAACTACCTTTCTACGTACACCTTTACCATCACATTAGCATAGTCTTTAAGTTTTCTATGTGCATTTAAAGAAACCACATTTGTGACAGCTCTTTTTATAATAAATTGGTAGTAAAATCCCAAAAGGCTAACCTTGATGCACCAGAACACTGTTTTCTTGGCATTTAGCAAGGGGATTGTTTCTGTTGGTTGGACTCATGACCTTTTTGGTCACAAAATAGTAGCAACCTCTTCATTGTAATAAATTTCAGTTTAGAAAGATTAAGTATTTGGTAATCGGATAATGAACACTTATAGTTGCAGATTCTTGGCAACACTGAGTTGAAGATGGAGGTTGAGGTTCCGGTGGACTAGTCTGTGATGTAGAGAAGGTGATGCTCTTCTATAAATCGGGCCTTTAGCTACTTGTATTATGTTTAGTGTAAACATGCAATGTTTTAGTTGCCCTTTGTTTGAATCTGAATTCAATCTTATTTGTGTCCTCCTTACCATCTGTATTCCACACTTTAGCATTTTATGAATCGCCTTAAACTTGCAAGTGTTGCCAGATTTCTGGTTGATTGTGTGGCCCTTTTGGCTGTCTACATGTTTTCCGGACAAGAGAATCTGCATGCCGTCATGATTCATGAATCGTTTTACATCTTGAACATACATTCCCGACTATAGGGATTCGGGTGTAGATGCATGTTGTGTATGGTTATAAATGGGGGGTTTATTTTTTAGAATGTTCTTCTATGAAATGTGCCAAAGGAACTGGAATGAAAGTTTGACTACATATTTGATTGGCTGGAATGAAATCTATTAACGAAATTGGTGTGTAGCACACAAATGGTGTTAAATCAAGTGTTTTGGGTTAAGCCAAAAGTATCGTATGATAAGGAGAGTTAAAAAAGGCAAGAAATGACATAGCTTTGGGTTAATATGTGGTTTATATTATATATATATATATATATATATATATATATATATATATATAAAGCATGAAATGACATAGCTTTGCACGCAAGGGGCTTTTGTGTCCTGCGCGTGCAAGACCGTTGTCGACTTGCTGTCCACAAGCTTTTAAAACTTTAAAGAGAAACTAAGGATTCCTTTTTCATCATTTTTACAGTTTTAGTCCCTTGATTGATTTGTTTTTACATTTTTAGTTTAAAATAGTTGATTTTTCTTTTTGGACCCTGAATGTCAACGTGCTCATGCTTAGAAACTTCAACCAACTCTCTTTATAGTCTACTAGAAGCGTACTCGTGCAATGCAGCGAGATACATCGTGTTTTTAATATTTCATTTTATTTTTTATCTCAGTTGATGTTATAATATGGCTTTATGTGATTTTGAGAAAGCGATGATGTTTTTATTTTTGAATAAA
>NC_037529.1:10640025-10653776 GCF_001531365.2 Cynara cardunculus var. scolymus | reverse complement strand
AGTTTTTAAGAGTTTTAGCCAAATGCTTTATAATATAGTATAGATATATTCGGTATCATATCATGGGCATTTTAGTCTTTTTATCTTTTATCATGTTCACTAAGATAAACGTGTTTATGAACATCAAACAAGATTAAAGGGCCGTTTACCAAATGCTTACTTGGATAAGCGTTTATCAAGTTACATTACCTTATCGGATGATCATGGAAAGTACCATGAATCTTACCCGGTAAGAGCGAGGCAATGACCTAGAGTCTTACCCGGTAAGTGAGAGCAATGACTCTTACCACGGTCAGTTCTTACCGGGTAATTGTTGCATAGAAAGCCGTTTTTTGTTGACTAAAATCTTACCCGGTAAGTAAATTGTAGTGTTGAATTTTTTACCGCTAGATGCTTACCGGGTAAATGTTTGGTAAACAACCCCTAATACAAAATAGATGAAGCTTTCTCACTAGCACCCATGAACTTTAGTTTATGAACCACTTCCGAGGATATGTTATGTTGCTCCCATAAATGATTCGGGATTTGGATTAAGGACAGTATCTAAAGAATGTTTCTAGGTTGAATATTTTGTCGGTTTAATTGAAAAAAACTTTAGGTTTGAATAGTTATTGTCGGTTTTACCAATTCTCTACCTAACGCATGCTAGAATTCTTATTTTGGTGTTATGATTTTTGGAATTGCGGTTGAGTAGATCAATTATACAACATAGATATACATCAATGTGTTCACAATATTTATATTTTTTATGTTACAAAAACTTTAAAAAATATATTAAAGACGAAGATGTGACGGTGGTTGAAAAGAAAGGCACATGAGTGCATTTAAAGCTTCTTCTATTATTATAGAAAATTTTGACGTTTTTTAAAAACTTCATATTTCACAAATTTTGACCTTTTAAATAGAACTCAAAGTCTTACCAATTTGACCAATTATATAACCGGAACCGTGACTTGCAATAAGTAATTGCGAGATAACAAAAATTACTACTCCTAAAACACCGTATAATGATATGATGTTTTAAAGAAACTGTTTTTATTTGTAGGACCAGATATTTGATGGTAATGAGTCCATATTTACGATATAATTAATGTAAAATGAAGACTGATTTTAGTTGTTATGATACTTCGTTTATTATCGTTGTATTTGAATCAATTGGTGTATTTTAGTTGAATGTGTTAAAATGGATGGAAATATATTTTTGTTAAAACGAATTATACATTCTGAGAGATGAAAAAGAGAATTATACATATTCAGACGTTTGTCAGTTTAGAAAAACAAATAGTCTTATTGATTCAAATTTCGGATTTCAACACCACCTCTTATCAATCAGAAGTAAAACAAGACTTCAGATTTCAGCACATCTAAAAAAACAAACAACACCTTAGTGAAATAGTTTTCTAAATACTACTTTTTGTCGTGTTTTTGAAACAAAAAATACACGTAAGAAAGTTCCATATCGTAAACCGAATACATATGAAACAAACACATTGTTAAACAAAGAGAAAATTTTCCCTTTTCGGTTTGGATTACTAATTTTTTTTTTATTAACCTGGATATCCAACCTGCTATGCGAGCCGACTAATCCCAGGACGACCACCTGCTTTGTAAATAGCCCGGAGTCATCATATTTGAACCTCCGTACCACAAGGAGATTTTTATTCCTCCTTTTATTTGAACCCGAAACCTCCTGGTACTTTTGATCTTTGAAACCAAGTTCAAACCAATTAAACATCACCCTTGTGGTTAGGATTACTAAACTTTAGTATATTGACTTGCATCTTGCATCCTTAGAAATATCAAAATCATAATAAGATATTTTTATATTACAAAAATAAATATAAATATATGTTAATCAATACATTAAATATTATATTTAGATGAACAAAAAAATCATGTAAAACAAAAACTTAAGATATAAATTCTTAAAGATCTCATAAATTTTAGAGTTTTCAAATGATTCTTCGGTTTTTCTTTTTATTTATTTAAATACAATACAACATTAATTTATATGTATTCAGAAAACAAAATATGTATTTATTTTCCAAACAAAATATGATTTATTTTATTCTTAATTAAAAAATGATTACATTTATTAGAAACAATATTTTGCGTAAAGAATGATGATGAGACAGAAAAGCATGCTTATTTAAGCGGAATGGCCGCGAAATGTGGGATCCAACGACTTTTTAAATCCCTTTTTATATTTATTTTGATACCGCTTTTTCAATTATGTGGCCCCACCTGTAAATATAATTTTATTTCTAAATAAATACAAAATTCTATTTTAACCCTTTTTAATAAATACTACAATAATCATGTTTATTTATAATCTTCGATATTATCATCTTACCCTTTTAATATTCATTAATGAATAAGTTCATTTATAGAAATATCTGAAAGACGTATTTCGTCTCCGAATGAAATCGACATGTATGTATACTTTAAATAAAAATAAATGACGTCATAAATAATAAAAGAATTTATGCTTTTTTGAGAAAAAGAATTGAGGGATTGTAAAAAGCTTTTGTGGTTATGGAGATTCACCTGAAGTGACCACGTCCGTCGTTGCTGTTAAAAGATAAGTGAATGGGGGTGATATCATGTTTCATATCCTCTCTTGTTGTATGAACGATGTTTGCTCTTTGAGAGCTCATTAATTTTAAGTAAGAAAAACAACTGATTATTGTAGTCGTCACAGATGCCCGAATACTCAGAAAAAATAATCTATACTACTTTATAAACCAGATTTATCAAAAGTCTTAAAAACAATTTTTAATTCACAAAGTACTATACATTTATGCACAAAGTCTTAAAAGTCTTAAAAACAATTCATAATACATTAAGTACTACTACTTTATGCATTCAATCTTGAAATTAATTAATCTACAATTAAAATAATATATAATGCAAGTTACCAATGCACATTATTACCTTTCTTTTCATGTTCTCAATATACTTTTGATACCTTTCACTCATGTCTTCACCCTCTCATACATCTATGTCTTATCCTCATCCCCCAAAGTGAGATTCATACTGATATTCATCATGAGTTATTAAAAGTTCTCTTACTCATCTCTCATTCAATTGCTCTAGAACTCTTGGTCGCACTCTTGATCTCTTGATTCTTTGTTCTTGGTGTAAATCGATCACATTTGTCTAGTCGTTTAAATATGTTGGATTTTAAATATATTGGATTTTAAACTGGCTTACAATTTTTTTCATCGATAGACTGTAATTGAAACCATATAAATTGTATTAATATGTAAAGACCAAGTGTAACTTATATCATAATTAAATCTTCTCTAATAAAACCAGTAAATCTTCAACATCGTTAAAATTCACGACTATCACCGCATTGCATTGATACACAATTAGTAATAACAGAACTTAAAATTATTTGTCCCTCTCTTGGTAAAAAGTATAATTGTAATAAGTACCGTTTATAATGAGTATTTATTGTTATATTGATTTTGAATAAAGGAGTATACTTTTGTAGAACAATCTGGAGTTGGAAGGTCGTGTTGAAGAAGAATCTTTTTAGTCTTAAAACCTAAACCCCCAATTCGATACTAATCGTTTCTTGTTTCATAAGAGACAAAACAGCAAACAGTTACAAGACGCATCGATTGTGGTTTGATATTTGTGACAAACCTTTTTTTCTTTTTTTAATTTTCATCCGGTTGAATGATCGAGTGTCTCCTGGGGTTCTTAATTGAATTGGGTGATTGGATTAGCCTTAGTTCGCCTTGCAGTTCATCTTAAAACTGGAAGAAGTATTGGAGGTTGATGAGTCGCTGTGGACTTTGTGATCAACTGGGTGTTGCGTGGATTTTAGATTTGGATGTTCTTTGACGTACCCAGGTAAACGATTTCGAATGCTTACAAACTGTTTGTATAACTGTCTATGTGACGATTTTGCATTTCTTCTTTTCTTCCCCTTTGTTTTTTAATTAATTAATAATATTGTTCTTGGACCTGGGTTCCAATTCGATAGTCAAGCCAGTCCCTCATTTCTAGTTTTTGTTACTTACGATTAAGATTTAGAAGATACGTATCATATGGGTTCGTCTCTCCTCTACTATTCACACGCTTGTAACGTGACTGATTGAATTAGCTTTTTGAGAGTATGAAAAGCTTAATTTTGGTTTGTATATTTTGAAGTTGGTATATATCGTTCTCCATTTGTGATTTCGAAGAAGGGGATGATGCTTCTTTTCGACATGTTTTGTGTGCTTATTTAGCATAACCCTTATGGTGAATACTAGAGCCTTATTGTGATAGTGTTCTATATCAAAATTTTCAGCTTATAAATTATATTGAAATTTACTTATAGATTTTCATCTTCTTCTTGGTATTTAGTATGTGTGATGCACTTGCTTTTAGTTTACAATTTAGAAATGTTAAAGTTGGCTTTGGTTACTTGATGAAATCTGAATGATGTTTCTGATAAAACCGATTTCTGATATAATATGTTTTATTCATATTTCATTTTGGAGCTCGACTGAAACTTGAAGTGGGTTCTCAATAATTTGGAATATTTTATGGACATGAATTTATAGTTATTTGTGGTTTACTATCAAAGCAGAGGCTTTTATTGCGTAAAATTCAAAGGTAATCATCATGATCACTATCTGTGTTCTGATTTCTGTTTCAATAATGGAACCCCAGCACCAACTCTGCCAGTTTCTGCTTCAATTCAAATAAGCCATGACTGAAAACAACAGAGATTCGAAAATGGCAGTAGAAACAAACACGGCTTTAAAAGAAGCTCTTTGTGCTCAACAGCGACTTCTGCAGAAACTTTACAATGAGTTGGACGTAGAAAGGGAAGCCTCAGCTACTGCAGCTAGTGAAGCCTTAGCAATGATATTGCGTCTTCAAGGAGAAAAAGCTTCTATAAAGATGGAAGCCGAGCAATACAAAAGACTAGCAGAGGAGAAAATGTATCATGCTGAGGAATCTATGGAAGTATTTGAAGACTTTATTCGCCAAAAAGAAATGGAGATTGCTTCCTTAGATTACCAAGTTCAAGCCTATAGGTACAAGCTATCATGCTTGGGGATTGAAGATATTGGAGCCAAGGAGATAAAATATCCCGAGAATTTGTTACAGCTAAATGAAACTTCAGTTGGGGAATCAAACCCCGAGGGTCTCTTGAGGAGAAACTCTGCACCTCCAAAACTTCTGAAACTGGCTTATGTGAAAAGGAATAGGTCCATGAGTCCGGATTCTGATATGATTCCAAAAATAGTGGAGGAAAGTGGACAGGAGGAAGGAAGTCATCAAAACTTGGATTCCGAGAAACAAATGGATGGTTCATTGTCTGTGGATATCAATTCGTATTGGGATCAGATTCGAAAGTTAGATAAGATAGTTGAAGAGATGGCAGGAGAGCAATTCCTTAGTTTGAGGGATAGATCCTCAAGATCTTCCTCTGTTTTTTCTCAACTTAATGAATTGGATCAAGCTCAAATTCTCAAAAAGTCAGCGGATGACGAGATGCTTTCAGATACTTGTTCATTGAGTGTGCATGATGTCTTTGAAGTCCCTGAAACCAACGGAAATCTTGCGAGTCATGAGCAGGTGAAAGATAATGGGATTTCAATCTTGAAAAATGAAAAGGAAGTTGGAAAACTAGTTACTTTCCCAGAAGAGGCTATGAAATCATGCAACAATGCTGAAACTGGTTTGTGTGAAAAAGGGTTACTGTTGAAACACAAAGATAAGCAGGCGTTTTTCCCAAGAGATGGTATCAATATCAGCTGCCACATGGCCGTTGATCTGCCCGCCATGGATGTAGCTGACGCTCAAGGATCATCTGAACAGGTGAACACAACAGAGATAACAGAGGGTGAGAGGGAAGATGTAAGATCACAAGAACAAGTTAGCACTACAGGAAGGGAAGAGGTGATGAAAATGTTATATGAGATAAACGAGAAATTAGATTCAATACAATCTGAGATTAGAAGTAAAAACACAAAAACCAAGGAATCGTCTCCGAAATACGACTTACCCATGCTTCAACTTACGGAGGTACCATAACATTTTCTGGTCATGTATTGTTTATGTGAATTTAGTTTTTTCCCGCTCTTACTGTATGATAGTGTTGTAAAATGGAAAAGAGAGAGTGCTAATTAAGTCCCAAATTAGAAAGTTGAACCAAAGTCAAACAAGGAATAAGTGAGTGATCCCAATGAATCTCTGGCTTGAACACTCGAAAGGTGTTCTCAGTGTACAAAACAAAGTTCCCAAATCATTCAAGTATGGTATTCACCTAGTAAATATGCACAATCTCAAGAGATAAGAGTTAGAAGACAACACCAAGACTTGCGTGGAAACCAAAAATAGGAGAAAACCACACCAATGAGAGAAATCCACTAGTTTTATAGGTGCTTTTATAGGCTCAACTCATTTTAGCTTGAATCAGTTCAGGTTGAGCCATGCTGGACTCATTGAGTTAGGATGGTCGAACCCACCTTTAGTTCATGCTTGTTTATGCACTTTATCTAAATCTCCATTGGTTTCTGTTGGGTATTATGTATCTAATAGTCTTTGTTCTTCATACCTTTTCGCTCATACTTGTACACAAGTTGGGTTTTTCTATGCAAACAACCACTCTACCCTGTGGGATGGAGTACAGTCTAGACCCTGCTTTCGAGTGAGATTTATTTGGTTTATTTAAAATCTCCAACGACAATTTATTGACAGGCGATGCTGCATTTTTGGCTGTGATGTGAATAAGCAACTTGTTCCTAATTGATGAGCTGGTGAGGAAATTGATGGTGCTTGAAGTAGTAGTTTTGGTTCTAACTAACTAAGAGGTGGTTTGGCATGATTTGATTGGTTTGTATATTTGCATATATACTTGTACATACTTACAAAATGTGTGTTGTGCTTGTAAAAGGTATTTGGACTTGCAGTTGCATTGAATTCAAAGTTTAACTCGGTGGTGGTGGGATTTGTCGCTTTAATTGCTTCTGATCTAAAATACTTATTATTTCGGTATTTTGAAAAGGAGATATGCATTTTATGTGTTGTACGTGTTTTAAACTATAAGTCACCTAGAACGTACAAGATGAATAGACCAAATGACTAGATAACTTACGGTTCGAAATTCGAAGGAATATTTCATCGTTCGAAACCTTCTTTAGAACGTACAGGATGAATAGACCATATTATTTGAGAAATAATGTTTCCTCATGGTCTTGTGAGTCATTTGTAAAGCGTGAAAATTGTAATACTTGAGAGAAATATAAAATTGATATTTGAGAAATTATGACGACTCTACTTTATTATACAGACATTTTTAAACTACAAGTTCTTAAAATATATCTAATGACTAGTTTTTAATATAATTTTAAAATATTCGGTAGATACAAAAATTAGATGATCAATTTGTAAAATTATATATTGTTTTCCTTGAAAATACGTAACACTAAGTTTTTAAATAACAGCTATAAAAATATACAATATAATTATAACGAAAATAAAAATATAAAATATGATTAAAAATAATAGAAAGGAGTCGGCTCGTGTTCTGGTACCAAATCTATGGCATGTGGAGTGGATTGACCCATGAACCTCTCAGATTGTTGGGTCATCTAGGTATATAACTTTAAATGAGATTTTAATGAAATTTATTACCTCTTATCCTATTAAAGAAAAATGACTTCATCTTCATCAGAAAGTCATAGATTTAATAAAATCTAATTTAACGTTGTATACTTGAATACACAAATCGTCTTGTTGGGGCTCCTCTAGTTGTATACTTTTTCAGGGCAAATAAGAAACAAAAGAAATGGTTTAAATTTGTTAGACATAAGGATTGTTTACTAAACATTTACCTCTTCAATTACCTTACATGATGAGCATACCAAGGAACAAGAATCTTACTCGGTAAGAGGGAGACGAAGTTCGAGAGTCTTAGCCGGGTAAGTGAGGGTGACGGTTCTTACATGGTATCAAATTTATGGCCGAGAATGTTACCCAATAAAGTAAGTGAAAATGGTGACACTTGCTGGTAAGCGTCTGCTAAATGCCCCTTGGTTGATTTTAATTATGCTTTTGTTGTTTTTAGTACTTGGATGTTGTTTTAGTTCATGTCTTAATTTGATATGAGAAAAATTATGGATGTTCATACCTTCAATATTTAGTTTCAGTCGTAAAGACTTTTGTTCCAAGTCTATTTAATATTTATGAGTATTTCGTTGTATTTGGTGATGACATTTATGTTGATTATCATGATTTGCGCGTCAAATATGATCCACGTCTTCAAGGTAAAAATAAAGGTGCAACGGTTGTTAAACAAATTATACCGTAAAATGTGAATGTTAGTTATATAACTTTAAAACTAAAGGGCTTCTTCTTCTGGCACAACGCCAGCGTCGGGCAGTTGTCCCACGGCCGCATCTGGAGGTGTAGGTGTAAAAGGTTGTTTACTAAACAATCACATCCTCTTATTTTAATTATATAATATTTATATATAGCAAATAAAACAAATAAACTCATACACCCTCCTCATCCTTGATGAGATATAAACCCTTAACCAACAAGGAGGCCAAAAGGTCCACATACTGTTAATGCAAAGACCCTATGACAATAACGATGTTTTACCAAGTAACTAAACACTTCTTCCCTCTTGTTGTATAAGAGATGCATACCTGATTAGAGATGACAATCTTTACCAATAGTTTTACCATGTTGATGGAGAATCTTACCCAATAGGTAAGGGTGGTCTCTTACCATGTCATCGCTTATCGGGTAAGAGAGATTTATACTATGTTATTTTAATGATCGAGAATCTTACCCGATAAGATAAGTGAGCATGACTACCTTTGTTTATGGTCTTGGTAAAAGCTTAACTGTCAATTCATTAAGACAATGATTCCCATGCCTTGGTATTTTTTCAGTCTTGAAAGTGTCATATTAACCTAAAAGATCTTGAACACAGGAACAAACATATAATCCCAGAAAGGTCTGTATGAAGGTTTTACTTGAAACCTTTTTGGATGGATTAGAAATGAGAGAGGCAAATAAGGGGTCTCCATTCTCCATCTCCATGGAACATACCAATACAAAAATGACCTATAATAAATTCCAATAAAACTCAAGTAGATCCAAATGGCTAAACCTATAGGCCATAACCATAACTACTAATCTGCATAATAAACATTCTGTACTTGCATGCTACAAAAAGATAAACAGAAAGATCAATAAGTTACCAAGTTGAGAACAAAACCATGACGATTTAGATGATGTACATGGACCACACGAGCTCAATGGCCATTGATATATCTCATATCATAGGTTCCCTTCTGAATTCTCGGGTCAAACTTGAGTTTAATCCACCCGAAAACATAGGACACACACATACTTCCCCAAATCACTACACGGCATACAGGAAACCAGCTAAGCAAACAAGAAACTACAATTACATGTCGACAAATATAAATATCTTGCTAATGCAGGGTCAAGGAAGCATCAATGGATGATATAACCAAATTGATTCACAGATTTGTCGTAAAAACCAAGTGTCTTGCTGCCAAAACCAGTCAAGAATAACATAAAACCAAGTTCAATGCAACTCTTCAGAAGACCTTTACCACCATTGCAAGTTCAAAATCATATAGTCAATCAGAAATCGATAGAGGCCAAATCTTTGAGCTTATAGTGGAAGCAGTATCATCCTACTACATGAAAATGGGTACCAAGATTCAGAACATGATTAATGGGAATATCATATACCACAATCTTCCACAATCAACAAAGCAGATATGATAAATCCCACATCTTTCCAATCTTTTTGGATAAAGGAAGACCCAATACAGAGATCAAGTGCTTTATATGATATGAATCTGAAATAAAGCTTCTAATATACATATATACTTAGATCACAAATGCAATCAAGCAGCTACAGATCAAATATCAATCAACATCCACATAGAAACCAAAAATCAATCAATATGTGAAACAACAGCACAAATCCAACTCGATTGCATTATCAGAACCAGCGCATCTGATTCAAAATATGTAAATCATGATTAGGATTCTATACACACATGGAAATTTTCCCCAAAAGCTTTAACCCTCGCAAAAATTCATTGCTTTCACAACTTGCACAGTAGTAAAAATCGATTAGGAATAACCTAGCTCGTCGATGCTCCGTCCTCTTCCTTTTTTGATCCACCGCAATAATGTTCATGATCGTGGTCGTGATCGTGATCGTGATCATCCTCGTCGTCACTGGAGTCTTCATCGAAAGGTTTTTCTTTGTGGAAGATGCAGCATTTCTTTGAGCTCTTCTTTTGAAGGAATTCGTTATCGACGGTACCTTCTTTCCACGTCACCTTCTTCTTCCTCGGATTGAGCGTTAAGGTCAGGGTTGTGGTCTGCGGCGGAGCTGGGTTTTCTAGGGTTATGGTAGTGGCTGTTGTTGTCGTCGATGATGTTCCCGATTGCCTCGCAGGTCTCGCCATCTTCGCGTTCTCGAAAATTCTAGGGCTTGATGTGGGTACGATCTCCTAATTTGGGGAAAACAGATGTGTGTGTGTATATATATATATATATAGAGTATATATATATATATATATATATATATATATATATATATGTTCAATCCTGCAAACCATACAGTGTCGTATCGAGAATTTTCTATGGAAAGATTTTCCCTTTTGCTATTTTTTTCACAATGCACCCACAAGTTAAGAGTTATCATATTTGGACCACCAAACTTGTTGAATAATTTACAGGTCGTTTCCCAAATGTTTACCAGGCAACTGTTTTCTACATGTCAATCACTTTATCGGATGAACATGACAAAGATCAAGAATTTTACTCAGTAAGAGGTGTAGAAGGACCAATAATCGTTTTGTCTTCCATATCGGAATCTGATAAGTAAGATTTCGAGTAAGTGTTTCCACAATCTTCTTCTGTCCGAAGAAATGATAAATAATGTTTAAACACTGGAATTTACATATTCTTCTCATAAATGATAAATTAATGCATTTTGAAGTATGGAACGAGTTATATATATATATATATATATATATATATATATATATATATATATATATATATCATTGATTTGTTTATACTGAACAAAAACATTGTTGGAGTTAACCAATATCATCCACCACTCGTTTCAACCTCTATTTGTATCACTTTCTTGCAAATTCAATTGATGCTACAAGAAATAGTTCACCATCGATTATCATGTAATATAAAATAATACATGTAGCAATTATTATGTAATGTAACACTTGTTTCTTCTAAAATCGGTAATTGTTAAACATGATTGGAGAACTCCAAAGGCACATTCTACATCTTTTCTGCATACTTCTTGTTGCATAGCAAAATATTTTGGAACCCTGTGGTTCGTGAACAGTTTGCACTGTAGTTGGCCATTCTGGATATATACCATTAACTCTCTGTTGTTTAAAACGCATTCTTTCATGGTCATTATGCATTTTCAACTTTTTCCTTAGTTATGTTTTCGTATATGTATATGTGTGGGGTGTGTGTGTATATATAATACTAGGTTCGATCCCGTGTATTACACGGGGTAATTTGAAAATTTTAAATCATGTCAGAAACTTATCTTACAGATATGAATGATTATCGAAAGTACGATGCTAATTCAAACTTGTACTCTTAAAATAACTCTGAAGTATAACTCTAAAAAATGAATCTGAAAAATGACTCTTTAGACTTGAATTAAGAAATGAAACTATATCAGTAATTAGTTAAAATGAAGTTAACCCTAGAATAAAATTAAATGTGTTATTTTGAACAAATATAGACATATCTTTTACAAAAAAAACCTTTTATAGCCGACATGTTAACCAACAAAACTCGTCTTACAGAACTCCTTGACAATATCAGCACAACATCAGCAAGTGATAGCTGAAAGCTGTCACGATAAGTTGTCAGTGATAAGCTGAAAGCTGTCTCTTCAGTGATAGCTGAAAGCTGTCACGATAAGCTGAAAACACAAGCTGAAGGTTGTCAGCAATAACCTGTCAGATTAGCTGAAGGCTGTCAGTGATAAGCTATAAGTGATAAGTTGAAAGCTGAATGCTGTCAGCAATAACCTGTCAGATTAGCTGAAGGTTGTTAGCGATAAGCTGAAAGCTGTCACGATAAACTGAAAACACAAGCTGAAGGCTGTCAGCAATAAGTTGTCAGATTAGCTGAAGGAAATTAGTCTGAACTAAATTCCATTTAGTAGGGAAATCAGTTAAACACGATAAAAAAAAAATACAATTTTAGAGGGACATATGTCAATCAAATAAGTATATTTGAACCACTAATGTAAATTGTGTCTAGATACATGTTTAAGTGGGAAAATAAGATAACCGACTCACCAGAAGATGACACGTGTCACCCAAGTTACTTATTTATTAGGTGTATAGATTTGTAGGTTTAAATCAAACAAGTTATATATATAAATAATATTTGTAGGTTTAAATCAAACAAGTTATATATATAATTAATAAGGAAAATTACACCAAAATGGAACCAACTTTCACCTGATTCTTATTTTGGGGAACCAATTTTCAAAATTGTCATTTAGAGGTCTCTATCAAACTTTTTGTTTATTTAAGTTTCTGGTTGACCTGTTAATGTCGACATCATCCAGATCTTTTGCCAACTAAGATAGTCCACATCATATTAATTTTTTATTTTAAAACTAATATTCCACGTCATATTTAAAATTGCAAAATAATTATAAAAAAAAACTAAAATTCGTTTTTTTTTTCAAAAATTATTGTAATAAAATCTATTTTTCATTCCAAATCTCGTTTTTTTTAAATTCAAATATCAAATTGAAGGTTTTTTCAAAAATGGACTTCTTTACTCACAATTTGATATCTGATTTAAAAAAAAAGGAGATTTGGAATGAAAAAATAGATTTTATTACGATAAATTTGAAAAAAAAAACGAATTTTAGTTATTTTTCTATCATTATTTTGCAATTTTAAATATGACGTGGAATATTAGTTTTAAAATAAAAATTTAATATGGCGTGGAATATTAGTTTTAAAATAAAAAATTAATATGACGTGAAATATCTTAGTTGACAAAAGATCTGAATAATGTCAGCATTAACAGGTCAACATGTCAACTAGATCCTTAAATAAACAAAAAGTTTGATAGAGACTCCTAAATGACAATTTTGAAAGTTGGTTCTTTAAAATAGAAATCAAGTGAAAGTTGGTTCCATTTTGATGCAGTTTTCCCTAAATAATATTTGTGTATATATATATATATACTAGAAGCGTACTCGCGCAATGCAGCGAGATACATCGTGATTTTAATATTTCATTTTATTCTTTATCTCAGTCGATGTTATAATATGACTTTATGTGATTTTGAGAAAACGATGATGTTTTTATTTTTGAATAAAATATATGTTTGAAGATATCATAAAAATTTGACTAAATATATCGATATTAGTATCAAATTTGACAAAATATATCGATATTAGTATCAAATTAACTATTTGAAATTCCTCATTTTTTTGTGTAATTTTTTAAATCAATTTTTTTATAATTTAATTTATGTACAATAACGAAGTAATTTATATTTGGTTTAATAATATAATTTTTTTATAAAGCTAATAATTATTTATTTTGTTGGAACTCGATAATTATTTTAATTATATTTTAGATTTTTTTATATTTTAAAATGAGATGTTCATCCTCTATTTGATTATGTTTATCCGCAGTTATTTATACGAATTCAAACAT
>NC_037529.1:10597942-10638682 GCF_001531365.2 Cynara cardunculus var. scolymus | reverse complement strand
AATTAAAAAATGAATATAAATCTTATTGGTGATATAATATATGTAATACGTAAAATTAAAATATTATTTTACAATAACATAAAGTACAAATAAATAAACAAATATCAAACTTTATGGACTAATTTGTAAGTTTTAAACTTCAAAACCAAATATAGCGTAAATCAAATGTAAACAACAAAAATACTGTCAATCGTTAAAAACAATTCCAATCAATCAATGAGTTCTGCTTTAGGTTATACTCAAACTGCTATTCTGTGTGTTTGCATTTTTGTGTATTTGTTTCATATATAAAATGTATGAACATGTTTTTATTTTGATATCTGAACAGTACCCAAAAAACTGATTCTTATTGTTGTCAACATTTTTCTAATTTTTTTTAAAAAAAATTTGATCCTTCTTTCCCTTCTTTTTTTTCCTTTTCTTTAACTTCCAAGAGCTTTAACCACAAGGGTGGTGTTTGATTGGTTTGAGCTTGGCTCCAAAGATCAAAAGTGCCAGGAGGTTCCAGATTCAAATCCAAAGAGGAATAAAAATCCCCTTGTAGCCATGGAGGTTCAAATGCGGTGACTCCGACTATCTGCAAAACAGGTAATCGCCCTGAGATTTATCGGCTCGTATAACGGGTTGAATATCCAGGTTAATAAAAAAAACTTCTAAAAGCTTTTAATGCTCTTGGGATTTTAGTTTAAATCACTATTTTTTCTATAATTATTTGTTTAGATATGCAAAATTGTATGACTATTTGTTTAGATTTAGGGTTTGTTTGTTTTTTGGAAAAAACCACTTAATGCCTCTTAAGTCTGAACCGATCAGACGTTTTTATTTTCAGACCGTTTATTTTTTTTATATAAATAAGAGCTGAAAAGCTCTTAATTTGCTCTGAAAAAAAGTGATAACATAATTACTTAAATCCTCTTAATCGCTCCCTCTAGACTCTCCCCTCCATCCTCACCTCCAGATTTAGTCCTCTAAATCTATCTTGCAAGACATTCGATCTCCAAATCAATCACGACCTATATCGATCCACATATTCTCGTAAAATCATGACCCAGATCAATCCAGATCTATCAGATCCAAAACTTGACTGATTCATATTTCAGACTTTAGTACCACCTCTTAAAATTCAGAAGTGAAATCAGACTTCAGAACCTTTTAAAAAACAAACGCCAACTTAGTTTATTCTTTTTTAAATAAATGGGTTTTTAAGAAACTTGTATAAAATAGGTAGGAATTTACCAGGCTTATAAATGTAGATTTTTATTTTTTAAGATGTCTGGTTAGATTTATTAAACAATAATTAATGTTATTAAAAATAAAAGAAACTATTTAGTTTTATATCATATAATGAGTTTATTCTTCCAGAAGCCCAAATTTTTATTCCAATTTAGACCAAGAAAATAAAAATTCATCCCCATTTTCATTCCAAAACCTAAAACATTTGTTTTCGTATTAATTTGTTTGTTTAAATGGTGGTAACGTAGTGAATGAGGATTGTCAACGATGGTGATGGTGGATGGTAGTTAATGACGACATATGGTGGTTGGTGGTTAATAATAGTGGTTGGTGGTGGTGAAAATGATAATGATATCTTAAAAGATCTAATAGTAAATGCCGAGATTTATAGAAGGAAAGTTCAAAAAAGTTCAACGATGTGAATTTTCACATTTTGAGAGATTAAGGGGTTGTTTAACAAAATACTTACTTAGTAAGTGTCTACTGGTAACAATCAATACTATCACATAACTTAGCATATTATATAATAAATCTTCAAAATGACATGATATGCAATAATTTATCTGGTAAATGTTTACCGGGTAAGAGTCATCACCTTCACTTACCAGATAAAACTCTCGGTCTTTGCTATTGCTCTTATCAAATAAGATTCTCGGTCATTGTCATTTCCATCCGGTATGGCAAGTGACCAGTTATACGCTTACCGGGTAAGCGTTTAGTAAACTGCCCTAAGTACTCGAACTTTTTGTTAAATAAATAAAATCTTGAGCTTTTTGAAATCAAACAATTAAATTCTTAAAAAAAAAAATTTAATCTGAAGAAACCAAATGAACTTCCATATATTAAATGATTAAATCCCTGGACATTTTTTGAAAAAAGTCACAACTATAAAACGAAATAATATCATGTCTCTATCGATGTATCAATAAATAAGTAAAATAGTACGATAAAACAATAAAAGAAGCTGACAATTAATTATTTTTCAGATTCAAATAACAATCACATGATCGTAATAAAACACCAGTGATTATCATTTGAATCTGGAAAAAAAAACGACTACTAAAAATAGTGTATTTTTCTTTTTATTAGTTCGTTGTACTTTGCTACTGATTAGTTGATATATCAAAAGAGAAATGGTATATTTCTTTGCAAAAATTTCAGAAGACCCAACAAACTTTCTTATTTTGAATGATTAAGTCCTCAAAAGAATTTCTAAATAAAAAACCCTTGAACTTCCTCATTTTGAATGATTAAATCCTTAAACCTTTTTTTTGAATAAACAAACCATCGAACTTTTAAATAATTGGTTATTTACATCATATAAACAAAAATAAACTACCTGAAACTGGTTAAGAATATTTTAAAGTAAAAACGTATTTTAGTTTTACCATTCAAATCTTACGTCATTCAAATCTCTCGTCGCCCTCGTATCCTCATCGTCGTATGCTCTCTATTATTGTCTATCATTGTCGTTGGCTTATGCCATCGATCTTCCTCCTTTTGATTGTGTTCTTTTTGCTTTTTGGTTCTCCATTTCTTTGACATGTCTATACATGGTCCATTAAATTATTGTAAAAGAGGGAAAATCAAAAGAAGAAAAAAACAAATCAAAAAGAGAGAGACCGCTGGCAGGGATCAATGACAGCGATGGATGGTATGGAGAACGGACAACAATGAGTGACAAAGGGGAGCGATGCCATTGTGAGCAAAAGTTTGATGGCGTAGGATTTAGGAAAGGTAAAACTGATCTAGGTTTTTTTTATAATTTTAAAACATTCCTTATCGGTTATATACATTTTTCGGGTTAAAATGATTTAGGTAACCACTTTTAAAAGTTCAATGGTTTATTTATTCAAAAAAACGTTCAGGACTTGATCATTAAAAATAAGAAAGTTTAATAATTTTTTCATTCAAAAAAATAGTTCAGGTACTTAATCATTCAAAATGAAAAAGTTCGTTGGATTTTTTTTGAACTTTTCACTATTACTTTCGTTTTATAAGTATAAGGATTATTAGTTCAAAAAAAAAGTCTCCAAGGACTTAATCGCTCAACTACGAAAGTTTGTTAATTTTATTCGATTTTAGAAAGAAAAAGAATTTATTTATTTGATTTCAATTTTAAAAAGTTTAATGATTTATTTGTTTAAAATAAAAGTTTATAGGTTATTTACTATTTTTTTTTTTGTTAAAAATGACTAATCTATTAACTAATAACCAATTTATCAGTCAACAATTATCTTATCCAGTATTTTACCAATCATAGCCTACAAAATACCTAAAACCGTATTTGCAGTTTTTGGACTCTTTGGTAAATAAATTTTGAGAGCGTGATATGTTGATGATTTATTCATAAATGAAGATTTTGATGTTAATGCACTCTAATTGTCTTTTATTTTATAAATCATTTGGAAAATACACTTTATTGTGTTATAAAGTATTCTAGAGTTAAATGGCATGATTTCACCTAGAAGATAAAATAATGGATTTTTGAGTATGTGTTTACATAACCATCGGTTAAACACGTTTTATTGTTTACTATGACTTTTATTGAATAGTCAACCGTGTTGTTGAGTCTTTGGCTTGGTTTTCACTCAAATATGTCTTAGGGGACGTTCGTCCGGTTTATATGCAGTCATGACATATTGATTTGATATATTACATGTTTTAGGTTTGTTAGTCATTCAATTAGTGTCGCATAATTTTACACTGTAATGCAATGGATCCATGGGCATGAGGGTCAGTTGATGTTTTGTAATAAGACCATTGTCATGTATTCTTGCTAGAGACTATGAACGTAACAGGGAACTTGAGGTACAGACTCAAATAGTTGAACTCAATGACTATATAATCGGTAGCGGGGATTTGAGGTACAAACTCGAAGAGTTGAACTTGATGACCGTGTAGTCCGTTAGTGGCTGTCATTTCTAGCAAAAGATCTCGTCTAGGCAATCAACGAGGGACTCAAACTACAAACTGCAAAAATTAAACTTGATGACCGTATGATCCCTAGTTGAGGCTCGTTAACGTTGATTATGGCTTACTTGTGCATTAAACACAATTGATGGATGCGGGTCTTCCCTGTCACCAAATGGTGTTATTTTCGGATATGATATTATCCTTGTTTTCATCGTTGTTTTCGAATATGGAGTTCTCCAAATATTTGTAGTATTGGGTTTTGAACCTTATTTGTCGTTTTTGAGGCATTTTGAATAATAGAGTTTTTCATCCATGATCAAAATAATTGGACATTAAACCTTATTTACGTTTCTAGAGTGAGTGTAGGTTTTCAATTTATATTGAATGTGTATTTTGATTTAAAGCTTTCATCATGAAAACAGTCGTTTTGAAAAGAAGTTGCTTTTAAGATAAATAAATTTCATTTGAGAATTCATGTTTAAAATAACCAGACTTTCAGTTGTACTTTTTATAATTATGATGAAAACTACTTGAACTCACTAGGCATTAAACCTAACATTTTTATTTGTCGGCATGTGCATCAGGTACTCGTTGTGGTTTGGTACTAGCGACACTGATGAGTTGAGTGCTAGATAAATGCACCTATTAGGTGACGTCTTCCGCATTTAGAGATAACGACCATTATTGTGTTTTAGTAACACCCGACCTTGGCTTAGGGGCTATTTGGTAAGAGCTTAATGGGATGTATAATGGATATGGCTTATTAGCACAACCATATCTAGTTGTTCGGTATAGGCTTATTCGCTTAGCCCATGGCTGAATCGCTCAACTAAAAAACTTGTGTCCTTTGTATTCAGTCGTTCATTTTTCATCACTGCCTTTGGATATATGTCGCTCTCTCATCCTCCTCCATAGCCTCCCGAACTGCACTCCTTCCCTCTCCCTTCTCTCTATTTACATCCTTTGTTCTCCATCTCTATATATGGATTTGATGTTGCTGGTTACAAATTTTCTCTCCTTCATCTCAGTTTGTTGTTGTTGGTTACGAGTTTTCTCTCCTTGATCCCGATCTGATGCTGCTGAAACAAGTTTTCCCCCCCTCTGTCAATCTCGATTTGGATTCCTATAAACATTTATTTCCAAAAATTCTCCGACATTTGCCGATCTACCTCTGTAACGAGTTTTTCTTTTGAAATTCTCAAGTTTTTACCCCAAAAAGGTACTCTTTGCCGATCAGGGGTTTTTTTTTGTTAAGTATTTTTTATTTTTTGATTTTTATCTTAATTTCTACAATATTTCTCATAAAGTCCTTTAATGCAAGTTTTGATGGGGTTTCAAGAAAAAACAAGAAGAGACATGTTAGGCAAGGAAGTTTGGTTAATGTGTAAGGTGTTTGATGAAGTGATGTAGAGAAATGAGGGTTTTATTTGGGTTCAAATGAAAAAAAAAATAGGGGGTAAAATGGTAATTTGTATTATTCAAACAATTTATTTAGCATAACAATTGAACAATAATTTATATGTTATCATACAGACAACTTTCATATTTTAATAGAAAACGAAACGAACAACCCCTTAGTCTTCATGTAAGGTTTGGTTTATAAATTGTCAAATTTAAATCTAGATTTGATATTCGAGTTAATTTAAGTATTGATTTACAGTAAGGGATTTTATTTGTTGTATTATTGAAAATTTTAAATTAGTCAGTTTTTTTTTTCTTTCCGGAATTGAGGGTGTTACATATAAAAGTCAAAATAACACATAAAAACTAATAAAAATATCACTTCAGACTAAGTTCAAGGTAAGAACCAAAGTTTTTATGCAGGAACTCAAATGATATGCGGTTCTTATAAGAACTCTCTCAAATGGTGGTTCTTCTAAGAACTTAGGGGCCGTTTATCAAACACTTATTCGGTAAGTGTTTACGGGTAAAATTTAACACTATTATGTACTTACCGGATAAGATTTTAGTCCACCAAAACGACAAAGTATACAACAATTTATGCGGTAAACGCTTACCGTGGTATGAGTCGTCGTCCTCACTTACTGGATAAGACTCTTGATCCTTGTCTCGCTCTTACCGGGTAAGATTCTTGGTCCTTACTATATTCATCCGGTAAGGTAATGTTACTTGGTAAGCACTTACCTGGGTAAGCGTTTGGTAGCAGTCCATTAGTTCTTATAAGAACCTACACTTCTTTCTTATAAATACCTAAGATAGAGAAAATGAATGTTTTGAACTAATTTTTTGTTTTAACATATTTTTTAAAACTTTCTCCAAAATAGGAAAGTAAGATAGAGTGGTAAAATTCTCTAAATTTGAAGTTTTCTCTAAAAATGATTTTTTATTTATTCTTACTGATAACAATCGGTGAAATTAACTGTTTAAAAGAAAAAAATAATATTTTATTAAATATTTTAATAATATAATTAATATTGTAATCTATAAATTTACAACCTAATGTTTTGACAATTTAACTTCTGCATTAATCAAATTTCTCGTCTTTGCCTACTTTCTTCGAGACTGTTTGACAGTTATTGAATAGTTTGATACAGAATGATTAAGTGATCACAATGATTAAAACTCTCATGATATAGTGCAAAATGAAATATAATTGTTTGATAATTATTTACAACGAATTTAGGGCGCTAAATGGTTAAGGGAGACCCATGATACAAAAACATTCAGAGGGTTTCAGAATAATTAAGATACATATTTTTTTTGTTAAACAAGATCCACCTCTTAATGATTCAGAGACTGCTTTTTAATGGAACTATTGAGAGGAAACAAATAACCCCTTCCTCTCTCACAGAAGATGAGTGTCATGTATCTACAATCTATCGCGATATGTTTGGTATTAAATAAGCTTATGCTTTTGATATCTAATCGTTTTCGTATTTTAGTATCGTGTTTCTTTTATTTATGTATGAACAACTATTAGGGGTTGTTTGTTTACCTCTTAATAGTTTCATTAAGAGACAGTCTCTGATAAAAGATGAATTTTGTTTAACAAAAAAAGTTTGTCTTTTAACGGTTTCAAAATCCTCTAAATGATTTTGTATCATGAATCTCCCTTAACTATTTAACATCCTTAATTTATAATAAATAATTATCAAACAATTATATTTTATTTTAAACTATATTATAAAAACTACCAAATCATTCTGTATTAAATCATTCACCAACCAAGAAACAACCCTATCTCATACAAAAATGTTTAGTTTTTAATTCTTTATTTCAAAAAACGAGAACCATCCCAACTTCCCAAGTATGGTTGTAAACATGAGTAACAAACGGCACACCCGAAACACGCTCTCGCTCTATCCCGTAGATGGTGAAATCCTAATTAGGGTTTCTGTGTTGTTTTAGTTGCTGGGACAATGTATAATGAAGAGACAGGATCTCTTAAATTGATCCCCGGTTAGTTCAAATTTCTCAATTTAAACCCCAAATTCATAATTATTAGTTTATTATGGACGATTTCTAGTTATCAGAATATTGTCTTAATTCGCATAAGTGCATCCATTTCTGTTGATCTGATTGAAGTGATGTTTGTGTTTCGATTAGTTTGATGTAGTAACTGACCTAGCTTCCACAATCAGAGATTCAATTTGCCTTTAGCAATTCGTTTTATGAAACCCTAAAGATTGAAATCAACCAGAATTTGGTTGGTTCTAGAATATACTCCTTCCATCCTGGAAAAGTTTCAACAAAAAAGCTCATTTTTTACTCGATTATAAATTATGCAACAACAGATATAGAGGGCGTGTTATGCACCAAAATCATTGCTAATTGATTGCTAACATTTTCATGGTTTTTGTAATTTGCATACCCTAACAAGGAAATCATCAATCACATACTTTTTGCACAACCACCATATCGATTACATCGTCCTCCAATGGAGATGAGATGCCATAAATCTTTTTTCTGAAATACCTGGTCTTGTAAGTCTAAGCTTCTGATAATTCCTGACCTTTGATTTGGTTCACAAGTAGTGATCATTAGTTTCTAATTCATTGACTATTAAACTAACTTGATTCGACTTAATATGGTCATTTAGGATGACAATAGGGCAGAGAGGATGAAGTTGATAGTGCTGTGAGAATGTGATTGCTTAAATTTCTTGTTGAGGTACTCAAACAGTCAAACTGAAAAAACCAGTTATATATTTTGCTTATTGAGTTCAAATCTGATGGTTACAAAAAATGGTATGTTTGGTTGATCTTCAGAAGCTCCATCCCTTGTAATTTCTCAATCTTGTTGTCAATCTCATAGACTCATAAAGTCATGCCAGTGTCAAAACTATCATTATTCATATAAGTATGTTAGCAGTGTGCTGACGTCAAATATTTGTTGCCCATTTCTAGATTGGAAGAAGCAAAATCTGAAACTTAATCAAAGATTCAAGTGTTTGTAAAGAAGTGGCTGTTATATTCTTCAAAAAGCAACTTCTACTGGTTCTTTAGAGTGATATAGAGAAATCAAATGGATGTATATCAGGAACGTGACAATTTCGGCACTTTAGGTGCAACGGTTGAAGAAGCAAAAAAGCGATGTGAGGCTGTGATGGATGCAGTAGAAGCTTTACACCTGAGTCTGTCTTGCAAGCGTACTCTACTCAGGTTGATTCAGTCAGAGCTCTCTTTCCTTTCTCGTTTTTCATCAACTGACTTCACTCCAAATTCTGAACCATCCATCTGTGTCAACATCGGCCATCTTGAGGCAGTGGTCCACATCCTTAAGCACCCAAATATATCCGGAGTGCCGCGTGTTTGCAAGACAATCCTGGTCCCACCGTCAACACAAAGTGGGATCCATAGCACTACTTCAAAAGGTGCCCATGTTGATATAGTTTGCACTTTTGATGGAAGCCCAGTTTGGTTTATTGTATCTGATAGGAACCCAAAGTATGTATCTTGGTACGGGCAACAAGAGTCTTCTAAAAAGAAAGGTTTACGAGCTAGAGTTCAACTTCTTCTTGAAGTGGCTCACTACTCTGTAACACTAAAACCTACTTCCTTAATATTTTTCTTCTCAAATGGGCTTGATGGGTTCACACGCCAGAAGTTTCATAGCGAATTTGGAGCCATTGACCTCGGATCAAAATTTTCTAATTTTGACTTCAATTTCTCCGAGGAGCTAGGAGGTGAGTGGATAGATATTCTTGCAAGATCTTATCACCATGCATCTGTACTTGAGATAAAGGTTGATTCCCCTCGAGATGTGAATCCTCATGTCCCAAAAGAGTCCCTCGTGGCTTACTCCTCTGTTAAGGCCAGTGATGTCAATTTGGGTGGCTCTTTCAACACTCTCCTTTCACAAATGATTTCACCATATAATGGGAAATTAGATGGCATTCTCATCAACTTTGATACCACAGCTTTGATTGCTATTGTATCAGGTATCAGCAATGGTAATACAGAAAAGCTTTTGGCTACACCTGAGGATGAACTGAAAACCCGGTTTAAAGGGAACTATGAGTTTGTAATTGGCCAGGTGATGTCTGAAATCCGAAATCCAATACATATGGATATAGCCAAGTCTATATCTGGGAGAAAAGCCATCATCTGTGAAAGTGTTTCTTCCGAGTTCAAGGAGCTAGTTTCGATGTGTGGAGGGTCTAACGAGAAGTTGAGGGCAGGTGAGTTGCTAAAACATGTGGTGGTTGTTCCAGATAGTCCTTCGACACGCATGACGAGCCTTCCAACTACAAGAAAACTGGCGATGAAGAACAAGATTGTTTTTGGTACAGGAGATCATTGGCATGCTCCAACATTAACTGCTAATATGGGATTTGTAAGAGCTGTTTTACAAACAGGGATGTCTCTCTTCACTTTTGAGCATAGACCACGGGCTCTGACAGGCGATTAAGAAAAGATCATGCAGACCTCTTGACAATTGTGGCACTAATCAAGAAAACACCATACAAATGTATGGAAAATGTTGTCGTATGAATGTGGACTGACATCGGGATATCAGCGATATTATCATGGATGAATGAAAAGAGTTGTACATGAGATTAATATATGTGATGTGTTCACCTTTGTAATAGATTGGTTTAGTTCACCTTGCATGACAATGAATGAAATGTAATGTCCCAATTTTAAACTTACTGAGTTCTATAGAATTTGCTAAATCTGAAAGAGAATCTGTTGAATATGCTCTAAGGTAAGTCTCAACATTTTATTCGTATCAACAGGAGAGTAAAGACAGTGTTTAACAAAGACAGCAAAAGGTGGTATGAGTTGATCTTTAGAAGCCGCTAACTTCTTCTAAAGCAGAAGCTCTGGGCTCGATCACTTGCTCAAATGGCGCCATGGAAATTCCTGCTAAGAAAGACTTGACGAGGGTGAGTGCTTGCTTCGGCTTATGCAAAGGTACCTCGTGACCGGCTCCTCTCACTGTTACAAAAGTCAATCCTTCGTACTTTTGCGTCCATCCTCCCACCTATTTCAATCATAATTTAAATTACATCCTTTCACGCTTGGAGAGAAAAAAAAAGCAATCCGACCAGCACATTCCATGTGGAGCCACATCCCTGTGTGACCCACGTCATATGGGTCACACACGTCATGCGTCTATACCATTGTTATGCGAGTGATTGGATAGAAAAATACAAAAGAAGGGTCTTGTGGGATTAGTAGAAGCGAACACAAACTGGCTTGGATCCCCACAGTTACGAAAAAAAATCCCATGTTGGGCTCACACAAGTCCTGTGGGACCATGCGGATAAAATAACAAGAATCAGACAAATGTAGATCTTTGTTGATGATGAATGGAATTACCTGGCCGTCATCGTACCAGGCACGCCAAGGGCTGATTGTCGTAAGGTTGAGAGCGTCTATGCTGTAGCGTGTAGAAGTAACGGGAATCACTGCATCCGTATCACCACTAAAACAAAATAAAACTTGTAAATAAAAAATAAGATAAATTAAGAGCAAAATCGGTGGCATTGTCTTCTGAAAATTATGAATGAAGTATGAAGAAGGACCTGAATATCCAGACACGAAGCCCTGAACTTATTAGCTCTTGATGGACATCAAGCACGGATATAGGAGAATCCTTCCAATACATCCCTACAACATTGCTGCAGAACAAATTTAAGTCATTATTGATCATATTAATATGCCATTTTCGAGATATAATCGTTTCAAGGAACATTAGTGGTTATAGATAAGTTGTGGGTAGTCGCAACCTACTTCTCCAGAAAAAGATGTTCATCTTGACCTTTGAGGTCAAACAATATAACTTTCAACCACTTGCCAAATACAATTTATTTATATATTTTAATTGATGCTGTGTTTTGTAAAACATAGGTGTTAAGATTGAAGATGCAAAGAAAACCTTTTATCCAATGGAGGGAGAAACTAAGAAAACCATCTATGTTGTATGGACGTGAGTGTTAAGTGACAAGTTGGAAGTTAGACCAATGGTGGCTCTGGTTAGTGAGGATAGAAAGTTTGATAGTTGAGGGGCCAAGGAGGAGTGGTAGGCCGAGGAGGACATGGGATGAGCAATAGAGGTTAGACATGGCGGTTTAGACATTTCCGAAGACATGACCTTTGATAGGAGTTATTGGAGACGTGGGATAAGGGTAGCAGACTAGGGGAGATATCTATGGCTAGCATAGACGGGATCTGTGGAGATAGAGGTTGAGGGTAGGGTAGTGAGCCGGAAGTTAGGTTAGCATTTTAGACTAGGGGTGTGTGGCGGTGCTTGTATGATGTTGTTGACTTCTAACATAATTTTTGTGTTTTCTTGTTTCTTGTTTCAGGTCTCTATCGAACCTTCACCGCTTGCTCTTTCTTCTATTTCTTTGGGGAAACTTCTTTTTCTAGCACACTTCTCGCAAGTCAGGTGTCTTCACAGAAACAACTATTCCACTTTGTAGAGGTCAAGTCTGTGCACATCGAACCCCCATATCCTACCTCCTGGTGGGATATATTAGGCTCGTTTGGTTTTTTTAGCGAGTAACTAACAGATTTTGGAGTGCATAGTCCCTCTAATTCGAGAATTGAATCCAAAGCTATCGCTCTTTTGTTAGGTTCCATCCGCTTGTACCATTAGTGGTCAATCTTTATTTATCCCAACATCATACATAAGATCACATATTTATTTCCCAACATCATTCAATATTAGGTGATGCTCAATTGGTAGCCTATATCTTAATATTGAAGTAGTACCTGCAGGTTTCCCATCTTGATTTGCTGTTACTCTGATAAACATGAAGTGCATTTTGGACCTCAGGTAAATTGAAGTAAACCAAGGAATGTTGCTCAGTGCATGGGTCATAACTCTGCCCGATTTGCCCGACATTCTGTCAGACGACAAGATGTTCCGTTAATTATTTGAATAACGAGCACTTGAGTAAACATGTAGATGTTGATAATATCCATATTCAGTAAAACATTCATATCATATGCATCTAGAACAAGAGATGTGTATCTGGATATAAAATAAGATTGCATTCAACATATATGCTATCAACTCACACCCCCATATAAAGAAAGCCTCTAAGATAGACATCTTTTAAGTTTTAACATGTATATCTAATGATTAGAGGATTTTAGTTTAAATAAGAACTTATACCACCCCTTTCTACACAAAAGTAAGTCCTACCATTCCTGAATATTGAGAAGCAAACCGACTATCTTCATAAACTCTTTTGAAAATTGCAACCATTCTGTCATATTGCAAAGTTATACAAGTTAAGTTACTTATCTGCCTATCATCATCAATGTGAAAAAGTTCATGGTACTGATTAGAGTCCACAAGATTCTTTCATTTTGTCTTTATTAGAAGGTATTTTGAATATTTGATAAATCAAGCATTGCACCTTTCATGAGACGGTAAGAGTGGTGCTTTTGGACCCTTTGGCTTTAATAGCTACAATAGTCTTCTATTTGGTAACCAAACAATTTGACTGAATAGCCAATCGTTAAAGAAACTCTAAAATTTCAGTGTGGCATATATTGTGGACATTTCAAAAAGGAACTACTCACATGCCATCTTCTTAGAAGCCTCTTAGTGATGCCGTTGGTGCTACAAGGAGGAGTAAAGATGCTATAAGGGTCGATGTTGCCCATTTCTTGATAAGCAATATCCGTCATATGGTCACACTCGCTTGAGGGGTGAATAAAGGATTCCTTGTTGCATACGTCGTTCAATTTCTTGTAAGTTTGGTCAGAAATCATACCAGCTGCCCACATAAATTGGAAAAGTCCAACATGATCACTATAATCATCGGTTAGGGCATTCCCCACCTGTGTTAGATATATTCCATCATCTTTTAGAAAATGCAGATAGTAGTGAACATGTAACAAAATTTGTCCGAGAAAAATCCATACCATGTAACCCTTGAGATTAATTGGACTTCCTGCATTGGCTTTGTTATATCTCACAATGGCTTGGCTTAATTGAGGAACATAATGTCCTGAGAAAAGTTGAAACTTTTCAAATTACCATAAATCACATTAGATGAGGAGGAATTGATATGCAAGTCTAGTTTCACAGATTCTTTCGAAAGACCCCAAAAGTTCAAAGAGACCCCCTAACAGTTAGCATTTCTGTACGACATTCCACAAATAGGGTTTCTTTTATCTCCAGAAGACTAGGAAAACCACACCCACTTGAGCAATTCTAATTGGCTGCAAAAACATTTCTTACCATCTTATATTATACAAGTGAAGTAACAATTATATTGTCCCATCTTAAAGAATCAATGGCAGCTTGAATATGGAAATTAGTTCTTTTAATAAATTGGTTACCACATTCATATTTGGGCCTAGTATTGCAAAATGCCAAAAGGGGAACAATATTTCATCCTCGTATCTAACACTCGTTTACCTGCATAGCTCTCGCCTGTTATATAGAAATCCCTTCCTTTATATTCAGGGAACCGCTCAAGCCAATTCAATACAAATTCAAGTGAATCCGCAGCTGCAACACAATAATATCAATCAAGAAGGCAGAAAGTGAATGAACATCATAATGATACACACAAATATATATATATATATATATATATGTGTGTGTGTGTGTGTGTGTGTGTGTGTGTGTAAGATATCAAAGGTTTGAAGTTATACCTGTTCTTTTATCTCCATTGCTCATAAGATCAGAAGAAGTATTTGAGTAAGAATAACCAACTCCAACAGGGGAATCAAGAAACAATAAATTTGCCACTGCAAAGCAGTTAACAATTATTAAACAAGTTTTCTAATAATGAAATTTATACTAATTTTGTTAAAAAATATTATACAAACTCCCACCATTGTTCCAAGAATATGGGTTCAAGTAAACAGACTTTCCATCTTTATCAACATGGAATGGCCCAATTTCTTCAGCCATCCCAAATGCAACAGATGAACATCCAGGCCCTACAAAACATACTTGTTGAGCAACTCGGTTCATATTTAATACGACAAGATAAATCAAAGTAAACCCAAACATTGTACTTTTTTTTATTAACCTGGATACCCAACCCGCTATGCGAGCCGACTAATCCCAGGGCGACCACCTGCTTTGTGGATAGCCAGGAGTCACCGCATTTGAACCTCTATGGCCACAAGGGGATATTTATTCCTCCTTGGATTTGAACCAGAGACCTCCAGATACTTTTGACCTTTGGAGCCCAAGCTCAAACCAATCAGGCACCACCTTTGTGGTTAACATTGTACTTATTACCATTACAAATACAAATGTATACTCTCTACGTCCCATCAATTTACATCAAATCCCATCTATATTTCCATCACTAACAATTATTAGTGCTATTGTTTTGGACATATAGCTTAACCAAAACCCATTCAGTCTCTTGTAAATCTTAATCACACATTTAAACCAAACCATCAACGACATTAAGATCACCATATAGACATATAAACAGAAAGGTAGAGTAACCTAGAACACACTCAAAGACATATGTTGAGTAACTACCAACTACCATACTCTATGAAAGCATTTCATTAATATAAAAAAGAAGTTCCAATTAAATACCAGTGGCCTCTGGTGGAACCTGTATTTATGACTCTCTTGAACCAATTGGGTAAAGGTTTAAAATTCAAAATTGACATGCCTGTGTGTGTTTTCCTTCTTTGTTGCAAATGCCTTATCCAGAAAATATCTTAAGAAGATACTAGATTCAATAACAACTTCTTCAAATCCAGTTAAATATCAGAAAACTGAAACAATAACATCAGTTTCCATCGTAACCCATAAATATTTCTGATCCAAGGCTATGACGTCATACGAGATAGAACAACGGAAGGGGTCTAGATTTACGATCACTTTCCAGCCACAATGATTTATGATGATCAGAACTCAGAAAGTACCCATAATCTGGATTTAGAACTAAATAGAAATACGATACAGTAAGAAAAAAAAGCATATCGAGTATTGAACCTCCATTGAGCCAAAGAATAAGAGGCTTGGAAGCAGGATCCTGAACAGCCTCGGTCAACCAATAAAAGAGAGCTCTCCCAGACTCTTGATTCACAGTTACATAGCCAGCATAATGTGCGAAGTCGACATTGAAACTTTGACCAGGAAGGTCCTTTACCTGGTCCAACTTCTGTTGAGCAATCGGGCCTGAATCAGACAAAGTTACGCTACATAGAACTGAAATTAAGAAGAAAATAGCAAAAACCCAATTCCATGTTGACATTTCCTTTTAGGGTTTATCAGGAATGGGAAGCAAGGTGAAGATTGAATTGAGAGCACCGAGGAGAATCTATATATTTTATAGTGAAAGATAGATGGTGGAGGTGATTCAGTGGGGTTTGTTCAGACTGGACCATACGCTTTTCTGGTTGGTTTGTTGGAACGTTGTTAAACCGTAAACTTTCCGTTAAGAAATTGCATGTAAAAATTTGGGAAAAAATTTCATAAAAACCGATAATTTTTTCATTGATTAAGTTCTCGATTTTTTTAATAAATAAATTATTTAATTTTTTATTTTAAATGATTGGGTTTTTAAACATTTTTTTTGTATAAATAAGATATTGAACTTTTAAAATTGCTTATATTCTTTGAACCCAAAAAATTTGCATCTAACTTATCAGGAAAAATTGTAGGGAAAATCACCAAAACGACCAAAATATACCTGATGTATTAACAAAATGACCAATTTTTTCGTAATCATTTAATGTGAAAAAAATTCAATTATTTATCCGTTCAAAAACTTATTATTTAAAATAGGGAAAATTGTTGTGTTTTTCTGGATTTTTCTATGAGATTGCATATCAAAATTTCATGTGACCTATTATTTTGTTTGATATAAATTTATTTAATTTATGGTTTTCTTTTACATGGATGATAAAAAAAAATCATATATTGTTTGACAAAAATAAGTTAGCTTATAAGTTAACTTATTTTTTGGATGCACATGAGTTAACTTATAAATTAGCTTATTGAAACGTTACTTAGAGTAACGTTTTGGTAGATTATTGTCATTTTTTTCAATTATAACCCTCATTAATATTAATTATTATTTATTACTATTAATTATAAACAAATATTAGTAAAACTTAAATATTACTAATATTAATTACTAATTAATATGAGAAATTAATTATTAATTAATCACATCAATTATTTTCATATTATTATTTTTTTAATTTTTATTATTAAATATTTAGTTACCAAAATACAAATACAACAATTTTAATGATGTTTATGTAACACAAAAATTAAAATTATACTTATTTTTAAAAAAAAAATCAATCTATTAAGATATGTGAATTGGACCATTTTATTTTTTATTCATATTATATATAATGTTATTTAAAATCATAAATAATAGATTTTTTTAAAATATTTGTTTTAACAAATTCAAATATATATAATACTTACAATAATCAATTTGAAATTTTTTTAATCACTATATTATTATTATTTTTTAATTTTTTACCATCTTATTTGTATTACTTAATATATTATACTATTAGAGATTTGTTTCAATTATATGTTGAAATATTGTAATTAATTAATTTTTCAAGATATCATTTTTGATCATTTTATATTCTCATCAACTGGTTTTACCAAATATAATTTGTTCATCAGTTAGTTTATAAGCTAACAGCTAGCTTATCAGTCATCAGCTAGCTTATCATCTACCAGTTAGTTTACCAAATTATAAAGACATAAACTTTTTATTTGAAAAGACTATGATGATGTTGACCATTCGTTGGTTCATTTATGGAACTCTATAAATGCTCAATAAACATACATTTTGCATTACCCCAATTTGGTTTAAAAGAATTTATTATTTTGGTTGCAGAATTCAGTTGATTGTAAATGGTTTAATTTAAGTTGTTAAAACTTGAAAGAGTCTTATCTCCAATTATTTCTTTGTTGTTAATTTAAAATAAAACAAATAAAAGGTAAAATCTTTAAAATAAATTATATTCAAGCGAGTAGTTTTTTTATTTTTGAATATTCGAACTATTAAAATATCTAATACGAATTTTATCTAATCTTGATTTTCTTGATTTTCTGAACGTTCATCGTTTGTTCATCTAATGTTTTGCCAAAAAGTTCTTTCGAATTCAAAAATCAAGAGGAAATGCTCTGAACGTTTTTTTAGTGTCAAGATGAATGAAGAGGAGCATTTGGTTCATTGGAATTAAAATGGTGAAATCCTTTGATTAAATTACATTCCAATTTAGTTCATTTAGAGGGTGAAATAGAATGTATCAGAAAAGATGGCATGGTATAAGGAATCCTTAGAAGCTGTTAACTTTTCCTGAAGCAGAAGTTCCGGATTTGATCTCTTGCTCAAATGGTGTCATGGAAGTTCTTGCTAAGAAAGACTTGATGAGGGTGAGCGCTTTGCTTCGGTTTATGCAAAGGTACCTGGTGTGGAGGAATCTATACCCTCAAAAGGCTATAATAACAAGTAAATCATGCAAGTATACATGGTTTACAAGTATCGTCCAAAGCAAGTAATAATGGTAAGTAATACCAAGTATCGTTCCACAGAGATTTAATATCCAAAGAGAGTCACAAAAGTTAACTTTAAAGTGAAATTTCAGAAAAGAGTTTTTGGAAGCAATAAAGCTTCAAAGAGAAAATATCTTTGCGAGAGTTGGTAACTAAATACTGAAATGCAACAATAATTAAAAGATAGTATGGGTGCAAGATCATGTTTGATTTCAACAACGAAGTGTAATGAATATTGCTCTATAAATAGCTCTTTACATCACTACTAGATTAAACGGCCTTCCAAAAAAGTGCAGATTAGACCATATGTTGGAAGTGCACTTGGTGATGCATCAATCCCAAACTAGTACAAATCTTGCCTTTCTTTCCATATACTTTTGCAACCCATAAGATTATGACGACTCTTTATAGCCTCACAATTAATAAAAATATTTACGTGGTCTTAATTTTAAGTCCAACTCATCTGAATAAAATAACATGTGTCAATTTGTCAAAGATTACCAGATGAAATATTAATACCACTTGTGAATAGCGAAATAAATTGCTATTAACAAGCAAACATCAACTAACACTTGGCGTGATCCCATACTAGGGTATTTAGCCTATCATGACTGGATATAAGTGCTTAAAAGTAAATGACATAAATGGAAATGACTTAATATAAATGATGTAAAAGTAAATTCTGCACGAAAAGTAAAGAGAAAGCTGGAAAGATTGTTGTAGCAACTGATAGTGACGAAAAACATTTAAAAGTACTTGCAAAATGATATTAAAAAATAACAAGGACCCAAAGCTTAGATGAAGCTTTGTTCCTGATTACAAAGTGATATCGTTCAAAGTGTTACAATTGTTAAAAAGATTACCCCCATATATATACTAGCAAGAGGGAATCAAAAGTACTAGTGGTTGGTTATTAACCAATGGGTAAAAGAAAAGATGTCTTAGTACACAAGATGTTTTAGTACAAAAGTTTATGGTATTTTTGCGGTAGCATCTTCCATCTAAATCGTCTGCTATCAATACTAGAAGAGGTCTTTCTTCAAAACTTGACTTTTCAAATTATCAACACGATTGAGCCAATTGTGCCAATATCCAGTATCCAGTGTTGCAACAACATATACATCTGCTACAACAATGTTTATGTCAACATTTTATTCACCAAATACGCAAAACAGTACCATTCTCGCATCCTAGCTCCAATGAATGTGAAACCATAAAATAAGACTAAAAGACTCAATATAGGATTGGGAAAGGTGTAAAATGAAGTGAAATAAAATGACAATTAGGTGTTAAAGTGTATGCTTTTACACACTTATCAGTAACTCGTGCCCGAATCCTATGACTGTTACCATCCTTTGATCAACATTATGCAAGTGATTGGATAAAAAAATACAAAACAACGGGACCATTAGTCCTATGCTAGGCCCACATGCATCCCGTGTCAGGCCCACACAAGTCATATTGCTATGTTTGTATTATCTTTTTTTTGGAAAAGTGTCTCAGGCTTTGCCTGAACTAATCCCGACAAATTATGACCGTAAGAAATCAATCATGATAAACTCAATGGCCACAATTGTTGTGTATGCTTGGAATCAAACTTGGACAGATGGGATATTCCACCATAGTCTCAGGACCTCAATCACTACACCATAACCCTTTGTTTTATCTTTGCATAAACTCCTTTGCTACTTCTCACACATGTTTCCTTTTAATTTTTGTTTTGCAATGGGGTATCATGGAAACATCTCTTATCCTTTGAGATAGAAGCAAAGTTTACATATATCCTACCCCTTGTACCTTACCTCTATGTAGAGTTGGAAACGAACCGATCCTAAAATATATGGTTTGGTCAAAGAACCAGTCAAAGTAATATGAGATAGCAAATAATTTAAGAAAGGGGGGGGAAATGAAAACTAAATCATGTGGGTTAACCGTTGGAGGAGGTATTTCAACATTTCTTTTATTCTGCAAAGCTTCCAAGTTAGGATGCTCATCTACCTAAGAAAAAGCTGATAGTATTATTACAGTCTAGCAAATTCTTTTATTTCGTCTTTATTGAAAGATGTATGAATATTCAGTAGATTACATTCTTGATATAGCATCAATTTATTTGTAATAATGTTAATGGACCGACAGACATAGATAATTTAAATGTATATAAGTATACGAGATGAGGGTATTATTGGAAAATATGTTAATTTGTATATCAATGACAATCACATTAAAGAGGAGGCGAACTCATATGCATGGCCTAAAATAGACTAATCATTTGATGGTAAATGGAATGTGACATTTTTGTATGTTATAATATAGATGAAGTTACAAAGACTAGGACGACATATATTTATTTGTTTTAAGGATTATATATTAAGAAGTATATTTAAATAAATAAATAATAATAATCCAAATCTTAAATTACACAATTATTACTTGCTATGTTATTGATGGGTTGTTTGACAATTGTTGAATGATTTGATACAGAATGATTAGGAGACTCTGTATGATATAGTGCATAATGAAATATGGTTGTTTGGTAACTGTTATGAATGGACAGTCTAAATGACAACAAATTACCGTTTTAACCTTTTGTATGATTTAGTTTTGAATGAAATATAGTTGTTTGGTGAATATATGAATATGACAATTATTTTGTAAATATAACTACATATCAATATTACAACATTTCATATTAATCCAAACAATGTTCAAATAACATTTAAGAGAATTCGTTTAAAACAAGTCAACAAGAACATTGAAATTTTGTAAATATCTTCAACCTTTGCAAGTGAAAACAATTACAAAAGAAAGGCATTGTTAAAAATGCCATTACAATTTACTCAAAAGTATTACCTTAAAAGGATTGTTAAATGGTAACCAATCTCCTTCTGTAACACCCGTATTTTTATAAATATATGGTATCTCAATGTGGGAACTATCGTTGAATTCGACGTCAAATTTGGGAAATTAACATCTAATTGTACTTAATTGACCTT
Source organism: Cynara cardunculus var. scolymus (assembly GCF_001531365.2). Lineage (NCBI taxonomy): Eukaryota > Viridiplantae > Streptophyta > Magnoliopsida > Asterales > Asteraceae > Cynara > Cynara cardunculus. The sequence goes on along the minus strand of NC_037529.1, from coordinate 10,617,602 downwards.
GGGTCAGTTTGGGTTGGAATAGGATCTTATATGGTGAAATCAGGGCCTTTGGGAGGTCAGGGTGACTTCCCGGGCGGCCTAAGCCGCAGAAAGAGTTGCCCAAGCCACTAGAATGTGGCATGGGTTTGACGGTGCAAAGAAAATAGAATCAAGCGGCATGTGGGGTGGCCTATGACGCATGAAGAAGGCTCCCCATGCCGTAAGAGGACCGAGAAGGACGAGCGACCTCAAGGACGGGCGGCTAATGTCGCATACAAGGCACCCCACACTTTATACGGGATGTAGTTAGCAAGCGACTTTAGGCCAGGCGACCTAAGTTGCCCCGTAAGTGGCCCGAGCGCCATGAGTTTTAAAAACTCGACCGATTCAGCTCCTTTCCACAGTTCTCCCCATTCTTCTTATTTCTCCCCCATTTCTCTCCGTATGTCCAATTTTGGGGTACCCTTGAAGTATTTTTGGAGGAAATATAACCTAAGGGTTTAAGAGTTCTTGTTGGAATCTTCATGTTCTTGAAAAGGTAATTGGGGGGGGGGGGAATAATTAGGGTTTTGATAATGTATTTGATTTTGGAGTACTCTTGGTGTATTTTAAGGTTGTTTGTGACCTAGATAAAGGTTTTAGTAATGGATCATTTTGGATCTAAGTCTTTCACCAAAGGAAGCTCAAGTTTGGGTAAAACCTAGATTTAACCTAAATCTAGTAAGGTGAATTCAAGTTGCTATGTGGAAACTTTATACATGCCAAAAATGTGTATTTTGAAGTCTTAAATATGTTTACTTGATATTTATCAAATGTGTTGTTATAACATAGCTATAACATGTGATGGTACTCCACTGAGTCGTATACGAAGCTAGGTCTTGCAGTGGTGCTCATTGGAGCCATATATGGGACTAATGACTTTGTGGTGACACTCATCTAGAGGTCGAGTAGACACTAGGGTCATTTGGGGGATCTTGCGGTGATGCTCAATGGAGCCATATACGGGGATCCATGGGACTAGGTGAAACTTGAGATCATTGATAAGTGGCTCAACTTTGTGTGTCTGTCATATTCGATGGAATCAGGTCTCCTCCATAACCTAAAGGTGTTTTTGGGTACTTTGTTACCTATGCTTTCCGTGTTTTATAAATATGACTTTATCTACTCAATTAGTGTTTTTGAAGTTAAGCCTTACGCATGTTTTGGATGAGTTGGGCATTTGAGATTTACCTAATATGGTTATTTGAGTTGGAAGCGATGCGATTTGTGAAGATGTTATAACCAGGGGTTGATTTTAATGTGTTTGAAAAGTTAGGGTTGTTTTTGGTTAAGTAATAAAAGATGAGGGATATGTTTTGAAAAATAGGTTTAAAATAGCTAATTGCTTAACCGCATCATCTTTTAAAATATATATGTATATGTTTCTTTATAATTAAAAAGCTTTTGTTGCTTTTAGGATAAGAAAGGAAAGTGAGAAAATTGGTAGAATTTTGTTCCTGGTTCGAAACAAACAGAAGAGAAAGAAGAAGAAATTAATTACATGATTTTATCTGATTAATTGTTGTTGTTTAAGTCTTCATTTTTTTGCGATACAAGGTGAGTTTTTACTTCAAAAAACATCATTTGATTTGCTTTAATAAGGAAACGTATGGTTTTATCCTTGGGGTATTTTGAATGATTATATGCTATTTTTAGCATAAGTTTTGGGATTTGATATGTTATTATCAACTAACTGGAATAAGAGTAACATAATCAGGAGAGGTGTATATTTTGTAATAAGAGTGATATAATCAGGAGCTGAGTAAATTTGTAATAAGGGTGGTACCATCAGAAACTGGGTATATTGGGATAAATGTGGCATAATCAATTTTCTGACAATAATGATCTTTTGATCATGGGATATTATTATCACATCTTTATGATGCGATGGACTTGATTTTTATCGCATGTGTTTAATACGATGAGTTTGAGATGGAATGAAATGAGTTGTTTTTATCGCATCCTTGTGATGCGAGGAATAATATTCATCACATCTTTGTGGCGCAAAAAGTGGTGTTTATCGCAACAATGAGATGCGACAAAAGTGTTTATCGCATCAAGTGTGGTGCGACAAGTGCGTTTATCGCATCCTTGAGGTGTGACAAGTTTGAGTTATCGCATCTGAATGATGCGAGGAAATATTTTATCACATAAATGAGATGTGACAAGTTGGTGTATTATATGTTTGATGCAACAAGTTTGATATATCATGTGTTTGATGCGATGAAATGGGGTTGTCTCATCTATATGATGAGGCAAAAGAGGTTTGATACGATAAATGTTATTTACATGATGTCTTTTCAAATATTAGTTTTCCAAAAACAAATAAGTATTTTGTTGATTTTCACCCTGTAATAGCAATCAATTACTTACTAGACTTTATGGTCTAACCCTCGTTTTGTTTTCAAAAATATATATTACAGGTCAGACACATATGAAAGGGAAAGGGAAAGAAAAAATGTGAAGAGATTTGTTATTGCTTTACATCTGTGAATTTTTGGGAAGCTGAATATGTACATGACTTGTAAATTTGTACTTATGTGAGCAAAACGTTTGTAGCTACTTTTGTATGTAGCAATATGTGTACATTTGGGACCAATGTGTATATTTGTATTTCATGTTATATGAAATATGTAAATTTTATGCAAATGGGAGTTTGGGTGTTACAAAAGATGTCCTTTTGATAAATTATAACCCCATCCCTCTCTTTCCTTTTTTCGCCCCCATGTCGCCACACAGAGGGCATGTTTTTCGAGGAGGACCAAAAGGATATTCCATTTCCCCCATTACTATACATATCATAATACGACATAGTTGTAATTTTAAAGGATGGGTCGTAGGTTAAAAGAAAATATTAATTTCAACCATTCTATATAACTGATGAAAACTGTTTGAACTCACTAGACGCTAAGCATAACTTTTTTCTTTATAGGCATGTGCATCAGGTCCTTCGGGAAACGATACTAGCGACAGTGTGATGAAATGAGTTCTAGTTAGAGGGACGAGAAGTAATTAGCAAACTCGAGATGTCTTCCGTACTTTGGAGATGGTGACAACTATTGGGTTTGTAATAGTACTCGTCCTTCGTTATAGACTTGTATGAGGTTTGAAATATTATTTATTGATATTAAACCCTAGATAGCCATTATAGGTAATCAATTGTGAATTCTTATAAAACTTGATATTTTATTGAAAATTTTAAATTAATCGTTATTTCCAGATTTAAGAGTGTTACACATTCCTTTCATAATTGTTGTTAAACTACGAACATGAGATCTCTCTCGATCTTTGAAACCACATCTTCAATTTGTCTTTGAGTTCAACTTCCCCAATGGATTTTACAGCTAGTATTATTTGTTCAAGAATTTCAACAAACATGATTTACCTCTTAGCAATTCAGAGTCTGCCTCTTAAAGGAGCTATTAAGAGGCAAACAAACAGTCCCTAAGTCATAATGTTACGCAGAGAGAGAGAGAGAGAGGGGGGGGGGAGTATTTGGATAATGTGAGAAATTTTGAATTTGATCAAAATACCTTTTAAGCTTATAGATGATTTTTTTTTGGGAAATTGTGTCCAACTTCATTTTTTAGCTATTTTTTCAGTTAAACTTCTATTTCAGTTAAGAGTTTACGTTGATTTACGCATCTTTGTAAAGCCTTTCAATTTTTTTAAAAATTTATGTAAAATAAGCAAATTTGTGTAAGGATTCTCATTTGTGTAAATATTTTTTTCTTTTTAAAATAAATCTGAAAATAAGCTTTACACAACATAAGATATTTGCGTAAATTTTAGCTAAAATGGGAATTCGATGATTAAGATGGCTAAAAAGTGAATTTGGTTGAGGATATTGACTGTTTTAGTCAATTTCCCTTTCTTTATCCAATCGCCACAAAATTTGCGGTGGCAATTTCATAAATAAGTGGAAATCAATGGTGTGACGCAAGGGACATCACTCTTTTTTATCTATCTTAATTCACATTCACCTGTTTTAATATACCTTCAGTCATATAAGATCGTCATGGATATATGTACATCAAATATAGAGTTGTATCATATTATATTGTTGATACTTTATCACTTTATTTGTAATAATGTAAATGGACCAACAAAATTTTGACATACATTTTTTAAATGAGCATATCAACGATGATGATATAGGGATAAAAATCACCTATCTCAAATTTTTATATTCCATTCATGTCCACTAACCATATAAATACACGTAATCAAGGAGAGAAAATAAACATTAATTAATTAAATAAATTTAAAATATATAAAAATATTTATCTTAATTTACTTGGTGGGGCAAGTGATTTCTATCCATCACGCGGATCGATGAGGATAGTTTCGTCATACATAGTCTAGCCGTTTTAATAAGAGACGAGAATGTGACAAATTAAAGGACACAAGTGGGCATCATGGTATGTGGAGCACGCAAAATAAGAATAGGTTAATCTGGATATCCAACCTGCTATGTGAACCGATTAATCTTAGGACGACCACCTGTTTTGCAGATAGTCCGGAGTCATCGTATTTGAACCTACGTGACCACAAGGAGATTTTTATTTCTCATTGGATTTGAACCTGGGACCTCCTGGTACTTTTGACATTTGGGGTCAAGCTCAAACCAATCAGGCACCACCCTTGTGGTTTAGGTAAGGGTGGTGTAGGTTTCTTAATTTGCGAGCTACCATTTCTATTTATATTCGATTTGGTTTTGAACATTGGTTCTGGTGTCATATGGAAAAATTATCTGAATTGATAGAGATGTCTAAACTCTGCCCGAGCCGTTTCATTTATTTCAAATAATCTTCGGATTTTTGGACATGTTAGATTTATTTTTAAGTTGAATGTGATTTTGTTGAAAATTAGAATAAGCATGGTTTCCACAAGCGAATGGAGGGTACAAGGGAGGAACTACATGGCACAGATGAATAATGGTAAAAATTTATATAGTTTTAAGGGGTTGTTTGTTTAACTTTTAATAGTTTCATTAAGAGGCAGCCTCTGAATCATTAAGAGGTGAATCTTGTTTGGCGAAAAATAAAGTTGTCTCTTAATGGTTCTAAAACCTCCTGAATGATTTTGTATTAAGGGTCTCCCTTAACCATTCAGCACCCTAATTTCATTGTAAACAATTATCAGACGATTATATTTCATTTTGTACTATATCATGAGATACTCTTAATCATTCTGACCACTTAATCATTTTATACCAAATCATTTAGCAACTGACAAACAATCCCTAGCTTTTCTGATCATCTATTGTTTTGCCTATAAAAACACTCTTTCGAATTCAAAAGAACGTGCTCCGAACATATATTCGTGTTAGTATGAGTGCGAAGGGTATATGGTTTGCTTGAACGGAATGGAATCCTTTTGAGGTACATTTAAAAGGTGGAAAGGCTTGTATGGGGAAAGATGGCAAGGTATATTAGAAGCCATTAAATTTTTCTGATTGGTCACCTACTCAAATGGTGCCATGGAAGTTCCCGCTAAGAAAGAATTGATGAGGGTGAGTGCTTGCTTCGGTTTACGAAAACTGGTCAATTTAATCCGAAATAGCAAATAATTCTACGGGATGAAAGTTTTTAATTTTGGCCATGGAAAACTAAATTAGGGGGGTCGACTGTTGGAGGGTATTTCGAACTAAAGTTGAAACAAAGACGGGTGCAATCATTAGAGGGGGGTCTGGTCCGGGAGCAGCCCATCTAGGAAATCCAGGTTCGTTCTAATCTTTTCGTAGGCCAGAAAAGCAGGTTACATCTGTTACAAAAAATATAGAAAGACGGGTTACAGATTAGGATTCTGCTGTGAAGGTTGAAGCATGGCCGGAAGGCCCGGACACATGTAAAATTGGACTCCAAAATTTTGGAGCCGAATCCCTTATTTAACATACTAAGGATCGACACTGAGGAAATCCTTTGGACCGAATATGAACGTCGGAGTCGGAGTCGGTTCCGTCTGGGCTTTATGCCGTGTTCAGAATCCCTTATTTAACGGCTGATTGTTGTAAGGAAATACTCAGATGCCATCTTCTCATAGTGATGCCGTTGGCGGTACAAGGAGGAGTAAAGATCGACCTTGCCCATTTCTTCATAACCAATATCCGTTATTTGGGCACACTGCTGTGAGGGCTCAAGAATGGGTTCCTTCCTTGTTACATGCTCCCTTCAATTTCTTGGGAGTTTGATAAGAAATCATACCGGATGCCCACATAAATTCGTCACTTCCAATATAATCATCCATCAGACCATTCCCCACCTCTGTTCCACATTTTTATTATGTAGGAAACATGTAACAAAAGCTTGGTCAGACCAAAATCCATACCATCTAACCCTCAAGATTAATTGGGCTTTCCGCGTTGGCTTTGTTATGTCTCACAATGGCTTCGCTTAATTGAGGAACATAATTATCTGAGAGAAGTTCAAGCTTTTAGATCCATGGTTGTTCAGATCGACGATGGTCGGTGGTAGTAGTCACCGGTGGTTCAGATGGAGGTGATCAACGATGGTTCAGATCGACGGTGCATAAAATATTAAACAAACAACTTGATTTATATTAGACATATTAAACTCTTTTTTATATATAAATAATTGTACTTATTACATGAACCTAAATTTTTCCACAATCTACAAACGCGCAATAGCCAATTGTATCAAATTACGATCGTGGCAAAATTTCAAAAACGACGGCCTTGACTGCTTAGATTAGATGGCTCACATCTCATATGATAAAGGTTTGAAGTTTTTCTGAAGCAGAAGTTTTGGACTTGATCACCTGCTCAGATGGTGCCATGGAAGTTCCTGCTAAGAAAGACTTGATGAGGGTGAGCGCTTGCTTCGGTTTATGCAAAGGTACCTCGTGCCCGGCTCCTCTAACGGTTACATAGGTCAACCCTTCATACGTTTGTGTCCGTCCTGCCACCTATTTCAATCGTATTTCAAATTACCATGCAAATGATTGAATAGAAAAATACAAAACAACGGGACCATGAGGCCCACATACGTTCCAATGTCAGTTTTAGACGAATGCGTATATTTGTTGAGGATGGATGAAATTACCTGGCCGTCCTCGTACCAGGCATGCCAAGGGTTGATCGTTGTAAGGTTTAGAGCGTCTATGCTGTAATGTGTAGAAGTAACGGGAATCACCCCATCCGTATCACCACTTGAACAAAACCAAATTTTCAAAACATAAGATAAGAAACCAAGAACAAGATCATCGGTGGTATTGTCTTTAGAGAACTATGAGTGAAGTACCTGTATACCCAGATACGAAGTCCTGAACTTATAAGTTCATGATAGAGATCGAGCATGGACGTAGGAGAATCTTTCCAATACATCTCTACAGCATCGCTGCACGACAAGATCAATAGCATCAAATGAAACAATGTTGGTTAATGGTGGCTTGTATTGAAGTAGTACCTGCAGATTTCCCATCTTCTTGATGTGTTGTTACTCTGATAAACATGAAGTGCATTTTGGACCTCCGGCGAATTGAAGTAAACCAAGGAGTGTTGCTGCGTGCACGGATCATAACTCTGCTGGACCTTCTGTTATATGACAACATATTCCATTCATCATTTGAATAACGAGTACTCTAAGCTCTACTCTACAAAGCCATTAATACTCTACAGAAGTGTTGTGTGACAAGAAGGTTCCATAAAAAGCTGAAGGGAAAATTCTACAGTGAGTTATGTTGCATGAGTTGAAGTGTTGGGTGACAAGGAAGGCCCATGAGAGGAAATCGGAACTCGGAATCTGTAAAAGTACGTTTAGATGGACATGTGGTTGTACCACGTTGGACTAGATACAAAATGAGGTCTTCTTGGCAGAGTTGGGAGTTGAGCTTGTTATGGATAATTGCAGGAGATACAATGTGGTGGTTTGGTAACGTTCGCAGGAGATAGATGGAGGCTCCAGTAAGGAGGTAGAAAGAATGATGGTCAGGGGGCAATGAGGAGGGGTAGGTTGAGAAGTACGTGCGACGAGCAATTGAGGAGGGACATGAGAATCTTAGACATTTCCGAGGATATGAGCTATGATAAGAGTTATTGGAGAGAGTGACGGACCTCGAAGTTTTGCTGAGAGGGTGCACCTTTAAGGTGGATCAAAGTCTCACAAAGTCGTTCGACGTGTTTTTAGCGTAATTCTACCATTTCGAGGGATTCTTTAAGTTTTTTGGTTTATTTCAAGGGACTTTTCGGTTTTTTGGTTGGGAGTTCTTTTGGTTGATGTTCCTTGTATTTCTAATATCCCAGAACACCCTTTGAAGTTTAGTGGGTGCACCTTTCGTACCTCATAAAAATTCTAAAATAAGTTGAGCAGATGCTCAAGGCTTAATAGGTCTGCCTCTGCACAACTAAAGTAATTGACTAGGGTTGTGGACGCTTAGCTAAGGTAAACCAGAGGAAAGGAGTAGGATACAGCTGATAGTACTTATTAGGATCCACAAAGTCAAGTTGCTTATCTACCCATCGTGAAAAAGCTGATAGTACTTACTAGAGTCCAAACAGTTCTTTTGTTGTGGATGTGGACTTTTCATGAGAGTGGGAATAATGCTTTTGGACCCTAATGTGTGTCTGAATAGCTGTATATAACAGTCTTTTATTTGTAAACCAAACAGTTGAAAGAAAGCATATACACTGGAGTGTGCAGGGGTATGCTGATTATTAGTATTCAGGGAAATACTCACATGCCATCGTCTCATAAGCCTCTTAGTGATGCCATTGGTGGTACAAGTAGGAGTAAAGATGCTATAAAAATCGATGTTGCCCATTTCTTGATAAGCAATATCCGTTATTTCGACACACTGCTGCGCCGGGTTAAAAAAGGATTCGTTGCTGCATACTTTGTTCAATTTCTTGTAAGTTTGGTCCGAGATCAAACCAGATGCCCACATATATTCGTAACGCCCAATATGATCACTGTAATCATCGATTAGAGCATTCCCCACCTGCGTTACATATGATCCTATCTTTATCTTAGAAAATGCAGATACAAATAAGTAGTAAACATGTAACAGAAAAACTTCCGTACCATGTAACCCTTGAGATTAATTGGGCTTTCAACATTGGCTTTGTTGTGTCTCACAATGGCTTGGCTTAATTGAGGTACATAATGTCCTGAGAGAAGTTGATATCACATCCCTTTGAGTCTTGATCAAAAGGAACTGATATGCGGGTCTACTTTCATGGATTCATAGCATAGCAAAAAGGGAATTCTCATATCTAAATTAACATTCGTTTACCTGCATAGCTCTCGCCGGTTATATAGAAATCCCTTCCTTTATATTCGGGGAACCGCTCGATCCAATTTAATAGGAATTCAAGCGAATCCGCAGCTGCAACACCATAGCACAAATCAACAAGACAGAAAGTGCATGAACATCATATATATATATATATATATATATATATATATATATATATAAGATGTTAGAAGTTTGAAGTTATATGTACCAGTTCTTTTATCGCCATTGTTATAAATATCCGAAGTTGTATTTGAATAAGAATAGCCAACTCCAACAGGGGAATCAAGAAACAATAAATTTGCCACTGCAAAGCAGTTAACAATTAGTATTAAACAAGTTTTTCAATGATGAAACTGATACTAATTTTGGGAAAAACATCACACAAACTCCCACCATTGTTCCAAGAGTATGGGTTCAAGTAAAGGGACTTTCCATCTTTCTGGACATGGAATGGACCAAGTTCTTCAGCCATCCCATATGCAATTGATGAACATCCAGGCCCTAAATGAACAACCCAGAATCTAGATTTAGAGCTGAATATAAATAAGAAGCAGCAAAAAGCGTATTAAGTAATAAACCTCCATTGAGCCAAAGAACAAGAGGTTTTGAAGCAGGATCCTCAACAGCCTCAGTCAACCAGTAAAACAGAGCTCTCCCAGACTCTTGATTCACTGTTACATAGCCAGCATAATGTTCGAACTCGACATTGAAATTTTGACCAGGCAGGTCCTTTACCTGGTCCAACTTCTGCTGAGCTATCGGGTCTGAATCAGACAAAGTTAGGCTACATTGAACTGAAATTAAGACGAAAATAACAAAATCCCAACTCCAAGCTGACATTTTTGGTTAGGGTTAATCTGGAATCGGGAGCAAAATGAGGATTAAATGAGAGCTCCAAGGAGGAAGTTGAATATGTTATACTTGAAGATGGAGGTTGGTAGTGATACATGCCTTTCTCCGATTTGTTTATTGGCCGGGTGGGATTACTTATCAAAATAAATTATTGATTTATTTAATTGAGGCATCGGTAATAAACATTTTTGATTGTTTTGATAAACAATTTATAGCGGTGTCAAACAGGTAATAAAAAATTTTAAAAAAAGTTAAACGCTTCTGATTTATAATAAGTTGATAAATGCTTCTATAAAAAAGTATAAGTTGTTTCAAATAAGCAATCCCAAACACCACCTTAGGAGTTGGGAATCAGATCCACTTTCAGTTAAATTAATTTCTCTTCATTTATTACAAATTAGCATTCAAACCCTTGTTGACATTTTTAGCCATCTTGACCGGTATTACCCAATCGTCTACGATACATGAATATTCAGTACCGAGTTGTATCATTTTACATTCTTGATATGCTAATGGTAATGAACCAACAATTTTTTTTAACATAAATAATTTAAATATATATAAGTGATCTGGATATTCAACCCGCTATACAAGCTAACTAATCTCATTTGCCGTAGTTTGGAGTCACTGCATTTGAATCTTTGTGGTTATAAATGGATTTTTATTCATCTTTAGATTTAAACCTAAGACCTCCAGACACTTTTGACCATTGAAGTCGATGTCGAACCAATCAATCATCAATCTTATGGTTTATATTTATGATTTTTTAAGGTTTATGTATTAAAGAGAGAGATTGGAAAAAAAAAACATGGAGAGTAATTCAGACCTCAGATCATCAGTATATGGCTTATTAGGTGAGAGAATCACAATGTTGCAATCTTAATTAATTGCATGCCACCCACGAGGATAAGTAAATTAATCGTTTCATTCCGCTCTCTTTTTTCTCTCGTTCACGTATTACATAATCTATGAGGATACTCGTACAATGCAGCGATATATATCTTGATTTTAATATTTTACTTTATTTTTTTAGTCTCTGTCGATATTATAATACGAATTTATGTTGTTTTGAACAAGCAATAATGTTTTTCTTTAATAAAATATAAATATAAAGATAATATAAAAATTAAAAAATATAAAAGTTCTCATTTTTTATGTAATTTATTTAATTCAATTTTTTTAATTATAATTTAATTTAGGTTTAATGACGAAGTAATTTATTTTTGGTTTAATGTTATAATTTTTATAAAGATAATAACTAAGTATTCTGTTAAACACAATAATCATCCTAACTATATTTCATATTTTATATTTAAAATAAGAATTTTATTCTCTATTTGATTATATTTATCCACAATTAATTACACGGATTCAAACACGAAGTTTAACAAGTTGTACTTACACATGATTTATTTATAATCTTAAATTTTAAGTAATATGTATCAATAAACATGCTTTATATATATAATATAGTATAGATATATAACTTAAATTGCAAAAATAAATACCTAAAGTAATATTTAAATTGAAAGAATTTAAAAAAGCTACTAACTAAAAGCTTAACAAATTTCTGCCCCAAACTCTCTTTTTATCTATATCTATACTATCTTATAAAGCAAATTTATCAAAAGTCTTAAAAACAATTTTTAATGCATAAAGTACTATACATTTATGTACAAAGTCTTAAAAATCTTAAAAACAACTCATAGTGCATTAAGTATTACTACTTTATGCATTCCGTCTTAAAATCTCTTAATCTACGATTAAAATAACATATAGTACAAGTTACCAATACACATTATTACCTTTTCTTTTCATGTTCCTAAGATTCTTTTGACACCTTTCACTTATGCTTTCACCATCTCATACCTCTATGTCTTCTCCCCATCCCCCAAGGTGAGATTCACACTGATATTCACCATGAGTTATTAAACGTTCTCGTTTTCATCTCTCATTCAATTGCTCTAGAACTCTCGGTCTCGTTCTCGTTCTCGATCTCTTGATTATTTACTCTTGGTGCAAATCGAACGCATTTGTAGAGTCGTTTAAATATATTGGATTTTAAACCGTCATACAATTTTTTTCATCGATAGACTGTAATTGGAACCATAACTCTTATTTATTCAAATTGTATTAATATGTAAAGACCAAATGTAACTTATATCATCGTTAAATCTTCTCTAATAAAACAGTGAAACTTCAAAATCGTTAAAATTCACAGCTCCCGCCGCATTGCGCGAATACACAACTAGTAACAAGAAATAGAGGGGGAAACATAAAAGTTAAAACCCAAAAGATGAACTCCTCAAAAATAGATAATTCTTCCAAAATTAGATAATGACAATATTATTGTGACATGTTTTTCCTAAGAATGTATAATAATTGACAGAAACCATAAATGTGATATCTGATTGGTTTGAGTTTGGGCTCCAACTCCAAAGGTCAAAAGTGTTTGGAGGTCCCAAGTTCAAATCCAATGAGGAATAAAAATCTCCTTGTGGTAACGAAGGTTCAAATACGGTGACTCCAAGCTACCCACAAATCAGGTGATCATTCTGAGTAGGGGTGCTTAAAAACCCAACCAACCCAATGCGAAATAACTCAACCCGAAGCAACCCAATGTCTAATCGAGTTGTAAAATTCTCAAACCGTAGGTATTGGGTTGATATTTGGTTACTATTAAACTCAACCCAATGAACCCGATATCCTTTTATTTCTTGGATTTAATATGATTGTTGAATTTCTATTAATATATGCATTAGACAATAACACTATCACGGATTATCTTCATATACACATCTTTTCAATCTATTCACATTTCTATATAACTCATTCGTATATATGTTTAGTAATTATAAACATATATACATAAATTGAGAAAATTAACTGAATGTGATATACGTAAGAAGTATGGATAAATTGTATCAAATGGTTGATGATAAAAAAATAAATTATGAGTAGAGAAATAACATATTCAAGGTTAGAAGAATATTTTAATGTACCAAAGTATCAACCCAACTAACTCGTACGGTTTGGGTTGGGTTAAGATTTTTCAAACCGCAAGCATTGGGTTGAGTTGATTAATTGTCTTCAACCCGATCAACACAACTCATGAACACCCCTAGTTCTGAGATCAATCAACTTGCATAACGAATTGGACATCCAGGTTAATAAAAAAAATTATAAACTTAAAAAATACAATTTTATTTGAGTTATCTTACGATATATAATAATTTTTTGGTAAACTTTGTCAACTACTTTATCATATTCCTTTAGCACATGATTCATGTTTTTTTTATAATGTAAATGTTTTTATAATCCTTCTTATAGAATATTATTTATATAGATTGTGGATCACATTTTATATAACAATTAAACAACTTATTTTCTAACTAAAAATCTTGATAAATATTTGCATAAAGGGTTATAAGGTCAAATATAGCGTCTATTGTGGGACCAAATCGATGTCATGCCACTTCATTGATGAATTTTTTTATACGTTTAAAGCTTGTTTTCGTTTTTTTAATGGAATATTTTTCTTGTTAAAAAGACTGTTTTATAAAAATCGTCCAAAACAATACAATTAGGGGTGAGGTGGGCTCTCGTATATACACGTACATATATTGTTCAGTCGTCTGGTCGTAAAAAAAATGAGTCATATAAATGCAACCGTTTCAACTAAAGGGGTGGATTTAAATATTTTAAAACCAAATTTATAACAAGAATTATGAAGTGAATAAGATAGCAAGCACGTTGCCCTTTGAAAGGCTGCGTGTTTGATTCTTGTTTTTAGCAAAAAAAAAATCAGGTTTTTTATTTTTTATAATTCAGATTTTGATACTTTAATGAAAAAAATGTAAGCAATAACAAGAATATTTCTAGTTTCATAATCTCTGGAGAGAAGGTTCATCCGGATCCCACGAGTGAATTGAAAGTTGGATCTACATTGGATCTCACTTGAATCGTCCATCTATCCTCCTGAGGAGTTTGGTTTCAAACCCAAATAGTTGGGAAAAGGTCGAACCCATGAGTCCACGACCTCCTCTAACAAAAGAGAGCAATAAACCAACCACTCTATCGGGATATTTATTAAAAAAAATTATATAGCTTTCACCTTTATAGTCTAATAGCGTTTGATTTTCTTTTTTTTTTATCGTAAAAACTTGTTTATCGTTTATAATAAAATCGTATTTTTTATATTATAATACTTTTTGATGCAGCTGCTAAGCAAACATTCTGGACCGTTTCTATAATTACGATTTTTAAGTATTTATAGTCAAAATAGTCGAATTATGCTTTAAATGTACCTAACTTTTTATACATCAGTTGCATTTTCAGTGAGTTTTAGGGCCTATTTGTTTTTCAAAATTCGCCTCTTAATTACGTCTGAAGTTTGATTTGGTTAGACATATACCATTTCAGACTGTTTGTTTTTTTTTTTCAAATTAAGAGCTTAAAACCTCTTAAAATCATCTGAATTTTAAGTGAAAAGTGTGACTCTGAAATTGCTTTCAGACGCCTCCTCCCTATCTCGCTCCCGATCTCGACTTCATTCCCGCCTCTCAAATTCAGAAGTCTCCTCCAGATCTCATCTCAGCTCTCGATTTCACTCTCGATCTAAAACACCTGAAGCTCCGGATCTCGATCTCTTCTTCTTCCTCTCGATCTCTCTGAAAACCCACAACAGGAAGCATGAGTCGCTCTCGATCTCTAGCATCGCTCAATCTCACAGTCGCTCACTGAGCTCCAGCTCTCTCACACAATGGATCTGTGTTCTTCATATATATATATATATATGAATATATATATATATATATATATATGAATATATATATATATATATATATATATATATATATATATATATATATATATATATATATATATATATATATATATATGTGTTCTTCATATATATATATGATTGCAAAGAAGAGGAAATGGAAGGGATGAGAGATTAGGATTGGAGGAGGACGATGATAGCAAAGAAGAGGAGAAGCTGAGAAGAAAGATGAGAGTTGAAGTGGTTTTTGTTTTTTGGTTTTGTGTGTGGTGATTCATAGTAGGGAAGACCATCATTTAGGAAAACTATTTTTCATATGTTTCAAAAAGAAAGTTTATCAATCTTCAGACGTAAAAACAAACAGTCTGACTGATTCAGATTTCAGACTTCAGACGTAAAAACAAACAGTCTGACTGATTCAAATTTCAGACTTTAGCACCACCTCTTAAAAATCAGAGGTGAAATCAGACTTCAGACTTCAGCACCTCTTAAAAAACAAACGCCACCTTAGTCTTTAATATAGCCCTTTCATGTATTTTTGTTATTTCTCTCTTATTTCTCTAATCATGGTTGGAATTTCTTTCGGGGACAGTTTCTATGTGTTTTTTGGTGTAGATTGTGCATGATTTTAGAGATGACACGGGGGTAGACATGCTTAAGGTGAAGAAAGAAAAGAAAAGAAAAATCAAGTGAACATGGAAGAGAAGTCTAAGAAAGAGTTCGTGAAAATGGAGCTGGCAAAGACGGGTGTTCGTGAGCTTCTTTTATCGATCATGAAGCCAAAGATGAAGCCACAGAGGAAGGAAAGAAGAAAAATCGGGAGCAAGGAGGAAAAACCATTGAAAGAGATGAAGTTGGAAGACCGTAGTGTTAGATTTGTTTCATTTTCTTTATTTTTGTTTGGATCTAGATAACCAATTTGTTGCTTGGTTTCAACTTAGAAATCGTTTTATTGGGTAATCGTCGCTTAAGGTCGAGGTTTTGGTATTGACCAGTTGTTATTTGATCCATTTCGATCTAATGGAAGTTGGTGTTGAATCAGTTGGTTTTCAACAAAGCGTTTAATTAATTCGATTAGTTTTTGGTATGAACAAAGGTTTGGTCTTTTACTTGGATTAAATTAATCAAGGATAACGTACTAACATGAAAATAGTTAAGGATGTTGATTGGAAAAGATATTCGTTTTAAATCCTAGTGTTTCTTCCCAACGTACCATACATTGAAAGCAAATATAATTCTTTAGTTAGAAAAGCTTTTCCATCTCAACAGAGACATTACCAGTGACCTTTATTTTGCTTAGGTGGCGTTTGGTTCGCAGAATGTTTTTAGATGAAATGAAATATGTTAAAGGAATTTGACTTTGAAGGAATTGGAATGAAATGTTGTCAGATTTGACCACCTGTTTGGTTGGCAGACATTGGAATGAAATATGTTAAAAAATTGAAATTTGTCAGTTGGGTTCACAGAATGTTGCTTGGAATTGGAATGAAATATTGGTAAATGATCAAAATGCACTTTTTTGAAAATTTTAATTTTTTAAAACTAAAAATACTTTAATAAAATAATTATTTAATATGTAAAACAATATAAAATACACAATCTAAATATAATCATAAGCCAAACGACGTTACTAAATCGACGGTGGTTGGCAGTGTTTCAGATCGGTAGTGGTTCAGATCGATGTTGGTCTGCAATGATTCAGATGGAGGTGGTCAATGGTGGTTTAGATGGATTGTGGTTCAGATCGGCGATGGCGGCAGTGATTCAGACCAGTGGTTGTTCAAATCATTGGTGGTCGGTGATTCATATCCGTGGTAGTCGGTAGTGGTCCGATGTGGTTCATATTGACGATGGATTAGATCGATGGTTGTTCATATCGATGATGGTCGACGGTGGTTCAGATTAGTAGTTGGCGGCGAATCAGATCGATGGTGGTCCGTGGTGGTTCAGATGACGATGGTCGACAGTGGTTCAGATTGGTGGTGGTCCATGGTGGTTCAGATGGCGGTAATCGACGGTGGTTCAGATTGACGGTGGATCAAGTCGGTGGTGGTTTAGATCGACGGTGACCGGCGGTGGTTCAGATCAGTAGTGGTTAGCGGTGGTTTAGATCATCTGTTGTTCAGATCTGTGGTGGTCGGCGGTGGTTCAGATGGCGGTGGTCGACAGTGATTTAGATCGACGGTGGTCGGAGGTGGTCGATGATGGTCATATTGGGTTTTATAAGATTAGGGTATGTTGGGTTAAGGGCATATTTGGTATTATGAAGATAGAGAATTCCATTTCATCAAAATATCATGTAATTGCTAAGAAAAATTAAATTCCTTTATTTGTGGAATTTGTAGGATTTTGAAGATTCTTTTTATGGAAAAGAATGAACCAAACGAGGGAATGAAATTTGGTCAATGGAGTTCAATATTCCAATTCCATTAGATTCCTTTAGAATCTGCGAAACTTTTAATTGCATCTTATTATATCTGTTTTCCTTGATTTCATTTATTTCATGTCCAATTAGTCTAACAATCAAATCAATCATTCGATTCACATATCTAGGCTATGATTATTAAATGGTTAGTGTCTAGTACCTCCCTGTGATCAACCTGTACTACATTTAATACGCTTGCAGAATAAGTTTAAGAACACATTAAGTTTTTTGTGCTGTTACCGAAGAGGCGACTAGCCTAGCACCGATTTATTTTTTAGGACTTAGTCTTTTGAAGCGGGCTGGACCAACAGCTCTCATGCAGAAGACATCAAGAGTTACTCAAAAATTAAGTGTCTCATATACAGAACCCGTGTTGTATTCCAAGGAAGATCAAGGCTTAAGCGCCAAAAAGGTTAAGTGTTTGATGCAGAGCTTCACTCCAGACACAGAGCCTCTGCATAGTACATGCAAAGACCTCTAAGTCCCCTACTTCTAAATCTAGAGGCGAAATCGTTGGATGGGTCTCTAAATCTGGAAAGCAGAACTCTAGATTTTGGAACTCTGAACCGCCAATTACTCTGCGAAGGCGGTTATACCACGAATACGTGAAATTAACCGTCCGAAGGGACACATGTCACTTAAATAGACATATTTGAACCGTAAGTGAAAATTGTGTCTAGATACATGTTTAGGCGGGAAAAATCTATAACTGCCGCACAGAAACATGACACGTGTCCCAAAAGTTATTTTTATTAGGATTTATAGATGTGTTCACTTACCATTTTACCAACGTTCAACAAAATACCATAAAATCACAGAATCATTGCGATCAAGATCAATCAGAATTTTAAACTAAAACAAGGCCAAATTCATTACACAAAATGCACAACCGTCTATATCAAAAAAAAATAAGAGAAGACAACCATAAGCAAATGTTTTTTGAAACAAGCACGAAAGCAAAAATCAACAATTATGTAAAAGGATGCACATCGTCAAAACCACAATACATCAAAGGTTAAAACCATAAACAAGAACGGAGATGGTATGCATATAAACAAAATCTGAGTACTAAAAAGTTCAAATCTAACACATATTATGTAACAACCCACATATTCTATGTACYGATAATCCACATCATCATACTCATAATACAAAATATAACATCGTTTACAAAACACAGATTAACAAAATACTTTCTTATAATACATTTTATTTTAACTAAACGTCATTAATTCTAAACTTTTCCCTTGCCTTTATCTTGCGAGGTATGAAGACCTGCAAAACAGGTTAGTCCAACAACTAAGCGTTAGACCAAAAAGGTCTAGTGAGTGTATAATTCTCAAACGAACAATATACTTTCCAAACAACCAGTTCATAATCAAACCTGTTCTGACATATAAATTTATTTATGTCTCTCGCGGTTACACCGCCATTACATCTCTCTCTCGCGGTTACACCACCATTACATCTCTCTCGCGGTTACACCGCCATTACATCTCTCTTGCGGTTACACTGCCATTTCATCTCTCTCGCGGTTACACCGCCATTACATCTCTCTTGCGGTTACACCGCCATTTCATCTCTCTCACGGTTACACCGCCATTATTACACCGCCAATATTCCAACACATTAACCGGATTTGAAGTCCGGTCAACCTTATCCGGTTAACATTTAAAATTATTTCTAACATATTTGTCTGGATAACAAATCCGGACAATACACCGTCTAAAGCTTAACCGATTTAACACTTAGAAATATTTCGATAAGAGTCCGGACAATACATTGCCCAACCTTTGACCGGTTTAAAACAATCCGATCAATACACCGCCAAACTCTTGAACGGTTTAGATGAGATCCGGTCACCTCTTGACCGGTTTAAGGAGGACTCCGGACAACACTTGAGCGGTTTAAAATAAACCGGTCACCTCTTGAGCGGTTTTCTATCCGGATGAGATTGTCCGGATATTAATCTGGACACCACTTGAACGGTTTAAACAAGAATCCACATAAAATGAAACAGAATTCATAATAACCAGTTCCAAATGCTACTAAATTGTATGTAAACAATTTATATCCAAAGCTTTAATACACTCACCTTTAGAAATCGAATATCAAAGCTTTTGAATCCTCTTCTTGCAATCCGTATGACTTCAGAGAAAACACTCTAAATATAGTGTGTGTGTAAACTTTCTTCTTCACCACTTTCTATATATAGTATAGAGGAGAGGTGGTGGGCGGCACAACCAGCCGACCTCCCCCCCCCCCCTTTTTCTTTCTTTTTTTTTAAATTAATTCTAAATTTATCATATAAACATAACACACACACA
>NC_037529.1:10597265-10597922 GCF_001531365.2 Cynara cardunculus var. scolymus | reverse complement strand
ATATATATATATATATATATGTGTGTGTGTGTGTTAAAGAAAATCTTAAATCAAAACTTGAAACCCGACTATTACAACATCCCCTCCTTAAAAGAATTTCGTCCCGGAATTCCATTAAGTAAACAGATAAGGATATTTCATCCGCATCTCCGATTCTTATTCCCAATCTCTTTGTTTCGTAGTTTCTTCACCTTGTAGTCAGTAATCTGTTCAGGGGTTTCTTCAAAACATAATCTTTCATCTACCTTAATCTCAGGTAATGGTACTGCCACATCAGGACTTATTAGACACTTCCTTAAATTTGACACATAAAACGTGTCATGAATTCCACTTAATTCCAAAGAAAGTTCTAATTTGTAGGCCATTTCCCAATTCTTTCAAATAATAAGGAATGGTCTAATGTACCTTGGACTTAACTTTCCCTTTTTACCAAAACGTACCATTCCTTTCCATGGCGATACCTTTAACATTACTCTATCACTCACTTGAAATTCAATCGGCTTCCGACGTTTATCTGCATAACTTCTTTGTCTATCTTGTGCGGCCTTCATTCGTTCTCGTACTACTCCAATTTTATCAGCAGTTTGCTGAACTAACTCAGGCACAGCTAACTGTTTTTCACCTATTTCATTCCAACACAAAGGAGTTCGACATTTA
>NC_037529.1:10594037-10594990 GCF_001531365.2 Cynara cardunculus var. scolymus | reverse complement strand
AAAGGTGCTGCTTGAATACTTGAATGGTAGCTATTGTTGTACGCAAATTCCACCAAAGCCAAATGACTATCCCATGATCCTCCAAAATCAATGACACATGCTCTCAACATATCTTCTAAAGTTTGAATAGTTCGTTCACTTTGTCCATCAGTCTGAGGGTGATAAGTTGTACTTGGCTTAATTTGTGAACTCATTTCTCTTTGGAAACTCTTCCAAAACATGGATATGAACCGACTATCCCTATCAGAAACAATTGACAGAGGAACACCATGTCGTGTCACTAACTCATCAATGTATAGTTTTGCCAATCTTTCCATTGGATAAGATTCTTTCATAGGTAAGAAGTGTGCAGATTTAGATAACCGATCTACTATCACCCATATAGCATCATAACCTTTCGATGTTCTCGGCAATTTGGTTATGAAATCCATAGTGATATGATCTCACTTCCACACCGGAATTTCTAAAGATTGCAACATACCATAAGGGCGCTGGTGTTCAATCTTTACTTGGAGACATGTTAGGCATTGCTCAACATGTTTAGCAATATCTTTCTTCATACCTGGCCACCAATAATGTTGCTTCAAATCCCGATACATTTTATTTGTACCTGGATGAATTGCAAAACGTGACTTATGAGCCTCACCTAAAATACATTTTCTGAGATCACCATAGCATAGTACCCAAATTCTGTTTTGAAACTTCCAAAATTCTCTGTCATCTCTCACTAGATTAGATATTAATCCACCCAATCTTTCCTGTTTGATCTTATCCTCCTTCATTGCCTCATGTTGAAACTCTCGTAACTCTTCTTGAATACTGGGTAATAATTCAACTCGTAATGCTATAAATTTGATGGTTCCACTTTTCTCTTGACGACTTAATGCATCGGCTACTACGTTTGCCTTTCCTGGATGATAYAAAATTTCACAATCATAATCACTTACCAATTC
>NC_037529.1:10585348-10590938 GCF_001531365.2 Cynara cardunculus var. scolymus | reverse complement strand
TTTCTTTGGTAATAAATCCAGAATCAGGAACATTATGTCTACCCCTTGCCCTTCCTCTTCCATGACCAGACATTGAACTTTCTTGAGCCGATAATTCATGTTCTTGTCTAATACCTCTACCTCTTCCTCGACCCCTACTACGACTTCGTGTTTCTATCATCATCATATTTTCCGGTTCCTCTCCTTGTATTACACTTCTTCTTCCCCGACCTCTTCCATAACCAGTAGAGGCCCTTTCCGATTGATTGAGATTATCTGTCATTTTCAGTATATGACTTTTTCTGTCACATTTAAACACACATGATTATTCTCATAATCATAATATAATACATTTATCCTCATGTCTATTCATAACTCAGATTATACCAGTCATATAATCTATCTTTCTTATAATAGGTTCAGCTATAACATATTCCCATATTCATAGACCCAGTGAAACCTATTATCATAACTTCCCACACCTCTAATTTAAGTCTAAGTATTTTGCAAATACCCAGATCCCTTAAACTAAGGCTCTGATATCAACTGTAACAACCCACATATTCTATGTACTGATAATCCACATCATCATACTCATAACACAAAATATAACATCGTTTACAAAATACAGATTAACAAATACTTTCTTATAATACATTTTATTTTAACTAAACGTCATTCATTCTAAACTTTTCCCTTGCCTTTATCTTGCGAGGTATGAAGACCTGCAAAACAGGTTAGTCCAACAACTGAGCGTTAGACCAAAAAGGTCTAGTGAGTGTATAATTCTCAAACGAATCAAACCTGTTCAGACACATAAATTTATTTATGTCTCTCGCGGTGTAACCGCCATTGCATCTCTCTCGCGGTTACATCGCCATTACATCTCTCTCTCGCGGTTACACCGCCATTACATCTCTCTCGCGGTTACACCGCCATTACATCTCTCTCGCGGTTACACCTTCATTTCATCTCTCTCGCGGTTACACCGCCATTACATCTCAAAAACACTTCAAAAATATTCCAACACATTAACCGGATTTGATGTCCGATCAACCTTGTCCGATTAATACTTAAAATTATTTCTAACATATTTGTCCGGATAACAAGTCCGGACAATATACCGTCTAAAGCTTAACCGATTTAACACTTAGAAATATTTCAATTTCTATCCGGATAAGAGTCCGGACAATACATTGCCCAACCTTTGACCGGTTTAAAACAATCCGGTCAATACACCGCCAAACTCTTGAACAGTTTAGATGAGATCCGGTCACCTCTTGACCGGGTTAGGGAGGACTCCGGACAACACTTGAGCGGTTTAAAATAAACCAGTCACCTCTTGAGCGGTTTTCTATCCGGATGAGATTGTTATCCGGACACCACTTGAACGGTTTAAACAAGAATCCACATAAAATGAAACATAATTCATAATAACCAGTTCCAAATGCTACTAAATTGTATGTAAACAATTTATATCCAAAGTTTTAATATACTCACCTTTAGAAATCGAATATCAAAGCTTTTGAATCCTCTTCTTGCAATCCGTATGACTTCAGAGAAAACTTTCTAAATATAGTGTGTGTGTAAACTTTCTTCTTCACCACTTTCTATATATAGTATAAAGGAGAGGTGGTGGGTGGCACAACCAGCCGACCTCCCCCCCCCCTTTTTTTTTAAATTAATTCTAAATTTATCATATAAACATAACACACACACACACATATACATACACACACACATATATATATTATATATATGTTAAAGAAAATCTTAAATCAAAACTTGAAACCCGACTATTACATATTCGTACAAACAACACAAAATCGAAAACTTAGGAAATGTTATGCACACACAAGATACTGTCATTCAAACGTCAACGTTAAACACATAACAAAAATATGATAAAGAATACAAACACATCAAGTGAAAATGTTTATCAAATAATTACATTTTGAAACAAACACGACCAACAAAGTTCTAACACATATACGTCCATACAACACAAAATGAAAAACTTAAGTAAAAGTTATGCATATACCAGATACGTTCATTAAAACGTCAATATTAAACACGTAACAAAGACGCTCGAAAATACAAACCCATTAATTGAAAATCGTTATCAAATAAATACAGTTTGAAACAAAAAAACGAATAAAAAAGTTTTAACACATATACATCCATACGAGACAAAATCGAAAACTTAGTAAAAGTTATGCATGCACATGCCATTCAAACGTCAACATTAAACACGTAACAAAGACACGTAAAATATACAAACCCAATAGTTGAGAATGTTTATCAAATAAATACAGTTCGAAACAGATTCGACTAACAAATTACATACGTCCATACAACACAAAATCAAAAACTTAACAAAAGTTATGCATACACCGTAGACTGTCATTAAAAAAGAACGAAGATGGTATGCATATAAACAAATTCCAGAGTGCTACAAAGTTCAAATCTAACACATTTGTACAAACAACACAAAATCGGAAACTTAGAAAATGTTATGCATACACAAGATACTGTCATTCAAACGTCAACATTAAACACGTAACAAAGATATGATCAAAAACACAAACACATCAATTGAAAATGTTTTATCAAATAATTACAGTTTGAAACAAAAATAACCAACAAAGTTCTATCATATATATGTCCATACAACACAAAATGGAAAACTTAGTAAAAGTTATGCATACACCGGATACTGTCATTAAAATGTCAACATTAAACACGTAACAAAGACATGCTCGAAAATACAAACCCATTAGTTGATGATTGTTATCAAATAAATACAATTTGAAACAAAAAAGGAATAACAAAGTTTTAACACATATACGTCCATACAACACAAAATCGAAAACTTAGTAAAAGAGTATTGTCATTCAAATGTCAACATTAAACACGTAACAAAGACATGATCAAAAAAATACAAACCCAATAGTTGAGAATGTTTATCAAATAAATACAGTTTGAAACTGAAACGACTAACAAAGTACATACGTCCATACAACACAAAATCAAAAACTTAGTAAAAGTTATGCATACACAAGGTACTATCATTCAATGTCAACATTATACACGTAATAACGACAAGATCAAAAATGCAAACCCATTTATTGAAAATGGTTATCAAATACATACAGTTTGAAACAAAAACGACCAACATTCCACAAAGTACTTGATAGGCCGAATGACAGAGAAGCTTGTGGATCACAATCAATAGGAAATCATAAACTAAAACAAGCGCATTCATCACAAAAAAGCATAGTATAAAGAAAGCAATGTACAAATACCACAAACAGAATAAGGCAATCATTAGCAGTTGATTGATGAAACAAGCAAGAAAAGATTGGYATTCCTAGTCAAAATCAACATAAACGAAGACGAGATACGAAAGTTAAGRACCATAATGAGAAGTTCAAAACCAAATAATAACATAGAAGTTGGACATACTCATAAAATGTCATATGCAATGTAAGCATCAACAATTGTACGCATCGTTAATATAGAAAAATAATTGTGCATGGAGTAAGTTATAGGAACTTATCTGATATGCCAACCTTCTTCTCGTTGTTGAAATTATTACATCGATGTTCTAAAAACCAAGCACGATATCAATCTGCAAAATACATAAACTAGAATAGAAAAATAATTTACGTAATGGTAATTGCTCATAAAGATGGTTCGATTGATTATAAAATTTAAAAGTACCACGACAAAAGAAAAAAAATACAATGACAGGAAATCTAACCTCGTTTTTAAATAAGATAATGGACCTTGTCCTCGATGCCGTTTCCAATGCTCATAGCCGCCCCACTTGTTGATCCAATTATTACATTGTATCTAGAACTTCACTTGTCATTTCTTGAACGCTAAAATGAAATCATCACAACAAAAATAAACCAGGCCCATCTTCATAAACAAATGATGGGCAAACAACCACAATAGAATTGGCACTTAATTGATGATATGAAGACGAAAACTTCGTTATTCAAATCAAAATCAACAAAAAGGGAGAAKATAAGCGGAAATYAAGAACCATAATGAGGWCAAAATCAAAATACTAACATAGAAGTTGAACACAATCAAAGTAGATAAAATTATGCAAAATTAACAAGTAAAACCAACAAGAAATATGCTCTGAATGCAGACAAGCCACACTTTACATATACACATAAGTCAAGATACACGAGAATGGAAGAGGTTATATATGCAAAGTCAATATAAATAGCGTAATAGAGTGAAAGAGGTTATATATGCAAAGTCAATAAAAAGATCTTTACAGACTTTATTTATTACCAACGATTTTCCATCGGCGATGGTAACTTTTATTTCTCTTGGAGAATTTTTCCATAAGTTATCTGGGATGAATTCTTTGCTAGCGAGACAAAGTGAAGCACCTGTGTCAACATAGCAATGTAATTTATATTTTTTGTAATCTTTAAAGTTAAGGGTTCCAGAAATATAAATTGAATTAGGATTCGTAATGTTTTTGAACGACTACGGGTGGACTTTTTATGTTATAACCCTGGAAGCGGAAACGGGTTATGAACTAAGTCGGGGCAACTTCTGGAGTTGTCCTTCTTTGTTTTGGACGGCTAGAAAGCCCGGTCCGGTCTTGCTAACCACAAAAGGTAGCATTTCTACTAACAGCAAACTATTAGTTTCTTCAAAAGACATTTCTTTTGATATGTGAAATCAGACAAGATTTCTCTTAACATATTTCCTTCGTGTATTAAAGGATATTTTTTCCAATAAAAGGAATAGGGATTTCCAATTTGGGAATCCACACTTTTTCAAAGTCTTTTATATCATTCTTTGCAGAATTTTTTCGGTTTTTTAGAGTTGCTTTTAAAACTCTGTTTTGGTTTTCTTCAAATCGTAACTCATTGAGTTGATTTTGAACTGTTTTTAGCTTTTCAGCCTTTGTAATTATTTCGAATTTATAATTTTTTATATGAATATGATACATCTTTTTAATGTTAAGAAACATTAATTTTGTAATTTATATAAAAATTGATTTTTGAAAAACAATCTTTTGAAACAAGGGGAAAGATGAAGATAAGGAAAACTGCTTACTTGAAAGAATAAACGCAATTTCTATGTATATTATACCTTTGTTCCTTCACGTGTTCGTCGATAGTCTTGAAAAAATGCCAGCCAGCCGGGTTGTGACAATATTCACGTAGGATCCACGTACAGAACAATAATTATAGAAGAAAACCGTAGTTTTTATTCTATAAATAGCGATGATAGGCTTCAATGTAAATCATCAGCTCCTAGAGCAAGATCAGCTCTTAGGGCATCAATCATAAACTCCTAGAGCAACATCAGCTCCTAGAGCACCACTTCTCCTCCCTGAGAACTCTCTCAAAGGAAACCTAGAGTTAGCTTTCATGCTTTCAACATTAGCGAGTAAAAACTCCCCAAAGGGAGATGTAAGATATTGAGGAAGTCCTCGTTTGAGGGCTTACCTGTTGAAATAAAGAAAGCATTATGTAGTTATACAGTGTTGATTCACCCTCAGTCGATATGAGAAGGAAGGAGTGACAGAGCAGGATGGTCAGAAGGATTGCTGAGTACCGCTAGGCAGGAGGCC
>NC_037529.1:10578164-10583683 GCF_001531365.2 Cynara cardunculus var. scolymus | reverse complement strand
ACCTGTCGCTCTCCCGAATACGTAAGCGCTTACGTCATGGTATTGTCTTATCACGCTTACGTCAACCTTCTGGATGGGTGAAAGTTGGCCCTTTTAGTGTTTTTCCTTGGTATCAGAGCCATGTTTGAAGAGGGGGGGATGGATGCAGAAATCCAACCAAACCAGTCGGTAAAACGACAAAAACCAGTTTTCTTTAAAGAAAACATTCTCATAAGAGAAAATAAAGCTGAGTTTTCGGTAGATCTTTTGATCAAACAAATTCTTTTAATTAAGATTTCTATAAACTTGATTTAAAACCTTTTAAGAGAGTTTAAAAATCAATTATGCGCAATAAAATGCAAATTTGGTGTAACAATCAAAACAAATTAACACAGCGTGTTATCAAAGATTTTTGGATCGAAATAAAAAACGATACCAAACAATTGAAAAAATTAAAACATGGAATCTGTTTTAAAAATTCAAATCTTAGAAATAAGAGAAAATATTCAAAATGTTCCTGGTCTTATGTTTGTAAAATTAAATTTACTTACAACATACATCCAATGCATAGAAGAAAGTATAGATTTGGTTTACCAAATTATTCATCATGAATCGAAAAACTTAACAATTTGTTAACAAAATGTTTATGTCTTTTCTCACDAAGAATCTTGAAAAGATCAAAGAAAAAATCCTTAATCTTCCAACCAAGATTAACGATTTATTAGAAACGTCTTTAGTGACTTTAAAAAATAAAGATTATTGTTTTGCAAGTTGGCAAACCAAAGTTCTTAAAAAACTTACAAATTGTTATTTTTTAGCAAAATACAATAAGTGTCCAAACACTTATTCTCCAACACTCCAATTCAATGGAGAAAATATTTTGAAAAGGTGGCAAAATTACTTTTCAAAAAGAAATTTTTACTTAGCAACAAAAATTGCTAAAGATACAGAAATCTGTCGTAATACAGATAAACAGAAAACGACTAGAGATTTTATAAATCTCAACGTTGATAGAAAAATTTTTGATTACGAATTCAATTCCTTTCAAAAAAATTATAAAAGGAAGTCTAGCACTTCTTTAACTTCTTTTAAAAAGAAAAATAAAAGGTTTTCTTTAAGAAAACATTTCAAAGAATCAGTTTTCAATCAGTTCGATAAAAAACCACCAGACAAAAGTTTGTCTACAAATGTATGAAGATACAGTTATCTACCATGCAAAGTAGAAAATATTGTATGAAAATACAAATATCTACAATATATTGTAGAAATTATTGGTTCTTTCATGCCAAAAAACATCATCTAAATTCAATTATGAATTTTTGTCAAGGATCACCATTCAATTGGGCATCTACACTTCACGGTAGGAATTAATGGCATTTTGCCTACTTTATCTAGATACCAACAAAAATCCATCATGGATTATTTTTGGACAAATTACCATTTATTTTGGTTTATAAAAAGCTAAAAATTTTGATCACATGGATGATTCAAAAGATTTTTGGAAAAATACTACTTTCAGTAGTTTATGATTTATTTCTTAAAATGATTTATATCATAAACATTTTCTTTTTCAGTAAAGAAAAATACAGATTGTTGAGTCAATCCTTAAAAAACAGTATCCCATACTTTAAAATTGGGAAGGAGATGAAGATTAGACTTTGGTCTAAATCCTCAAAGATTCAGGAATCGTTTAGAAATAATACGAGTCCTATTTATATTTTTGGAATCCTTATTTTTAAAGGTTACAAAAAACATAAATTACATTGTTATGCTAATACAGGTTCCTTACTCTGTTCAGCTAACAAAGAAGTTATCTTCGATAACTCATAGGAAGATCCCAAAGAAAAATAATAGCTACCATCTCCGATGGAAAACCGCTATAAAGACCATGCAAATATAATCTCCTTAAGAGAGATTATATATTTTCTACATTCAATTGCAAATCTGACTTTTTGCAGGTATTATTGGATGAAGGATCCCTATTTCCGACGGCATTTACTTGTCACGACGATTATTATAAATGGAACTTTGTTCCTTCTGATTTAAAAACATGTCTCAAGTTTTTCCAAAGACATTTGCAAAATGATCTTTAAAAACTTTTGTACAATTTATATTGAAGATAATTTTATCCTCAATAAATACAAAAGAAAATATTATTTTTACGTTTTAAATGTTTTAAACAACATTTTAAAATATAAAATAATCCTTCCAAAAAATAGAGCTAATCTTTTTCAAACGAAGATTAATTTTCTTCATCTAGAAATAGATCAAGGAATTTATCTATCTTTACAAGAAGATAA
Source organism: Cynara cardunculus var. scolymus (assembly GCF_001531365.2). Taxonomy (NCBI): domain Eukaryota; kingdom Viridiplantae; phylum Streptophyta; class Magnoliopsida; order Asterales; family Asteraceae; genus Cynara; species Cynara cardunculus. The sequence goes on along the minus strand of NC_037529.1, from coordinate 10,581,404 downwards.
ATTAATAAAGACCGATGTGTCCACAGAATTTTGGAGAGAAGTTTTAAAAACAAAAACCTCCAACCATTCTGAAAAAATTTCAGATTCAGTTCTGAAAAATCTTAAAAATGCTGAAAATAATTATTACAGCGTTAAAAAAGAATTACTTGCAGAAAAACAAGTAATTAAAGATTTTAGCAATTATCTTTTACCAGTAATTTTTCTGGAACAGATAATAAAAACTTTACATATTTTCTATGAACTAACGTCACAGGAAATAGTAAACAAGACCGTCGAAGACGATGGCAACGATGGTTCAGCAGAATTTATTCTACTGAAAGACAGATGTCATCCATGACATCATCATGCTCCTCACGAGCCCTATAAAAGGAATGATCCTCAAGACATTTCCTTTCATCAAAATTCCACCTACAAAAAGAGAAGGGGAGATTGAGAGACAAACAGTTTTTTACAAATTATTTTGTAAGAAATGGAAGACCTCAAGACATTGAGGATAAAGAAGCAAATGCTTCTAATTTGTAAAAAATAGAACACAAAGCTCAAATCTCAGAGATTGAGCAAAAAATCAAGCTTCTTGAAAGCTTAGAAACGGTAACCAACATACCGGTAGACGCAAGTCTTAAAACAAAGGCTATTCCTGAGCAAACGGCTCATGGTAAAGAATCAACAAATCCGTTGATAGCTGGTGCTTTGCTAAAAAGCATAAACAAGGATAATACTAGTCCTGGTCCTATGCTGGGCAAAATTAGTAGATTAGTTAATTCTAATCCCTCAGCTGAAGGACTCAGCAAGATAACAACTTTGTCAACTAAAAAATGCAGGTACAAAAACTTGCACCAAGCTACCTGGGAGCACTGAAAGACGACTCTCAAGCGAAATTTTATGTGATCTATTCCGGACCACATAAAGGCATATACACCGATTGGGGTGTAGTGGAGACCTTCTGCAAAGAAGGAAAGACGAAGTCTAAGAAATTCCGATCGGAAGAAAGTGCCAGACTCAGTCTAGCAACTTATCAAGAAGGCTCGTCCTCCACCAGAAAAACTCTTCTTAGACCTAAGATACAAAAGGTCAAGGAAGAACGTAAAGACCAAAGGCTCGCCATGCCCAAGGTCATCCAAGAAGAAGTCACCAGAGAACTGATAGCGTTCGAAGACTTCCAAGCAAGAGCTGCATGTCCAGATGATTTCACAGCCGAACGGTTTTACACCACGGACAAGAAATCAAAGAGCCTCTACAACTTCACCGAAGGAGCAGAGCCAACACTAATCTTTCAAGCTTTCAGAGCAGGATTAGTTCACAACATCTACCCAAGCAGCAACCTGGAAGAGCTTAAAGCAATTTCCGAGCCAGATGGTAGAATCAATAAAGAACTTCAGACGAAAAGTTCTAAAAGCAAAGGATGAGCCTTTGTATATCAACATTGTTAGTTCCATTCCGGACTGGCAACAAGAAATAAGGTATAACCCCTATTACTTCATTGAGATAGGACTTGCCAGAAGCAGGAAAGAGATAGAGTCATCTCTACCTATGGAAGACCTTCCGCTTACAGAAATTCTGCAACGAGTTCGCGTCCAAGGACTACGAAGGGTGGCAGAAAGAATCCTGGAAACCTATTCAGGATCAAAGAAGAAGGTTAACTATGTCAGCTCAAACTGCATAATAACCAGTTGGAGTTTCAGCAACACCAACACAGAAGACATGAAGAAGCTCTCCATCTTCGGAGAAAGATTCATGCACAACAGTATTGACGCTTGCATCAATACGAGACAAAGCTTCTGCAAACAGGCTAAACAACTGTTTGAGAACCACTGTTGCGGCCACTGTGAAAGTAGCAACATCAATAATTCAGACAGAGAGCATCTGTCAACAGAAGACAAGACATCACCAAAGGACGACTGACGGACTGACGGGCTGCATTATTTTTCTTCACACGACAAAATGTGAAGAATCTCGAGGATGAATAGTATTTTTAGTATTCACTATTACGTGGGATCCACGACAATAATTATAGAAGAAAACAATAGTTTTTGTTCTATAAATAGCGATGTAGGCTTCAATGTAAATCATCAGCTCCTAGAGCACCACTTCTCCTCCCTGAGAACTCTCTCAAAGGAATTTCATAGATAGTTAGCTTTCATGCTTTCTAGCGAGTAAAACTCCTCAAGGGGAGATGTAAGATATTGAGGAAGTCCTCGTTTGAGGGCTTACCTGTTAGAATAAAGAAAGCATTATGTAGTGACAGAGCAGGATGGTCAGAAGGATTGCTGAGTACCGCTAGGCAGGAGGCCGTTTAGAGAAACGAATCAGACCACAACCCGGCAGGCTGGCGTTTTTTCAAGACTATCGACGAACACGTGAAGGAACAAAGGTATAATATACATAGAAATTGCGTTTATTCTTTCAAGTAAGCAGTTTTCCTTATCTTCATCTTTCCCCTTGTTTCAAAAGATTGTTTTTCAAAAATCAATTTTTATATAAATTACAAAATTAATGTTTCTTAACATTAAAAAGATGAACCATCATATTCATATAAAAAAATTATAAATTCGAAATAATTACAAAGGCTGAAAAGCTAAAAACAGTTCAAAATCAACTCAATGAGTTACGATTTGAAGAAAACCAAAACAGAGTTTTAAAAGCAACTCTAAAAAACCGAAAAAATTCTGCAAAGAATGATATAAAAGACTTTGAAAAAGCCTTTTTGAAAAAGATTATATTTTGTTATTAAGTCTTAAAACTTTTTATCATGAATAATCCTTTAAAAATATATAATAAATCAGTAAATGCTGAAATTAATCATGTCAGTAGACAGATTAAGGAAACTACCGCAAGGTTGAAAAGTGTGGATTCCCAAATTGGAAATCCCTATTCCTTTTATTGGAAAAAATATCCTTTAATACACGAAGGAAATATGTTAAGAGAAATCTTGTCTGATTTCACATATCAAAAGAAATGTCTTTTGAAGAAACTAATAGTTTGCTGTTAGTAGAAATGCTACCTTTTGTGGTTAGCAAGACCTGACCGGGCTTTCTAGCCGTCCAAAACAAAGAAGGACAACTCCAGAAGTTGCCCCGACTTAGTTCATAACCCGTTTCCGCTTCCAGGGTTATAACATAAAAAGTCCACCCGTAGTGTTTTTCCTTGTATATTATACCTTTGTTCCTTCACGTGTTCGTCGATACTTTGAAGAAAGCGCCAGCCTGCCGGGTTGTGGTCTGATTCGTTTCCCTAAACGGC